>NW_027508744.1:570000-975000 GCF_051911475.1 Siphateles boraxobius | reverse complement strand
TCTGCACAAACTGTATTTCTTATATCACAATGACTCATGAGTTGAGTATTTGCGCTAAATCTGTGCAGCTTTGTCTTACACGAACTTCCTCAGCAATGCGAGTAAAGATAATAAAGTAACCCGCCAAATTGGCTCGTGATTTGACAGCGTTACCCAACACAGTTGATTTTTACACACATTAGGCGGGATGACGGGTGTTCATTTCAAACCCAGGTTACAAGGTAGTTTGTGACATCAGAAACACCAGCGATTTCAATCCGTGTTTTTGAGACTGTCTTTGGTTCACTGCAGTTTTAAGGAGAAAATACTCAGCAATGGCACATAAATACAGTGTTTCCTCTAGGATTTATTTCCTATTTCCACCCATGGGTGATTTCCACTGGCCACGCCCCCTTCACCCTGATGTTTAAACCACCCACCAATCACAGCACTTTCTGAGGAATTGGAAAATTGAAACAACCAGCCATCTCCTTCAAAACAAATTGCGGAAAATATTTATTTACAAAGACAAACAGGTCTCTCCTCCGTGGCTTGAGTTTCCACCCGGGATGCAAATGGAGCAATAACCATCGATGTGATCCTCGTTTCCATGATTGATCGTCGCGGTCACGAACGAGTACTCCAATACTTGATCACTCTCGCCCATCTCTACTTAGTAGGAATCTGATCGCTTGTTCCTGTTCAGATATTGACGAGTTATCAGGATAAATACAATCAGAGCCACCGGAACCACAATCCAAACCCAAGCAGCTGGAAGAGGAAAGAAAACTAATATTAAACAGTTTTAATAATGTTGTAACAGTCTCAGTGTCTCCAGTTTTACTTACAGTGTTGTTCAGTGTCGTCAGTTCTGTGATCATCTGTGCTGGTCAGATTTCCCTCTGATTCTGTGACAGATTCTGAAGAGGATATTGAAAGCTTAGTCACACAGTTTAGTCAAATCAAGTCTTTATTTATATAGTGCTTTTTACAGTACAGAGTGTTTCAAAGCAGCTTTACAGATATAACAGGAAAATAATGCAACAAAGTTTGTTTCCAGAAGAAAATAGTTAAGTAAGTTCAGGGATGGTTAATTTTTGTTGTTAAAAAGTTATGAATTCAGTTAATTTATATATATATATATAGTCCAGCTCAGTTCAGTTCTCATATAATGATCAATGCAGGCAGATCAATAATATTATTGAATATTAGATTAAATGTCCCCAACTAAGCAAGCCATTCGCTTTGAAGGAGTAGGACCAGTGTGTGTGCGTTTAAGTCTTGTTTTATTGTATTTTATGTTTGTATGTTGATTTATCGGTGCATATCATTATAGTTTTAATAATCTTGAGAAAACTTCCTCTTGCAGCATCTCTTCTCTAGTATTAATTTGCTGTTCAAATTATGAAAAATAAACCTCACCTGTCCATTTTATATGTAATATTTCAAAACATCCATTGAATTTCTCTCACCTGTGACATATGTAGTGACTAGTTCTCCTCCTGTTGAGTTCCGGATCCTGTAAATCCCAGCATCACTTGATTTGAACTCTCTGATGGCCAGACGACCATTGCTGTCGTTCAGTCGATCATTCAGGACGCCTCGTTCTTTCCTCCACATCTCTGTGCAAACTGTGCCTTTACAATGCTCAACTTTCTCAGCTTCAAGTGGCAGATCATCAAACACCAGCTCTTCACCTTTCCGTCCTGTTAAGCTATCTGAAGAGAAACGAGAGAATAACTGTGACGTGTTGATGGCTGGAAAGTAAATGAATGCAACAAAAAGCCCAAATCAATATTTAAAATCAGTTTTGACCTTACCATTGACAAGGATTTGGTAATGGAATATGGAAATTGGATCACCGTGTTCATAAATACTTAAAGAGTATATTCCAGCATCAGTGGTCTTCAAGTCTCGAATATTGAGGTCACAATGACCACTCTCAAACACCCGGTTCTTGTATTGGTCATTCTGATGATTACCAAAAGCGACTTTGTTTTTATTCGTTAGGCGAATGGACACATTCTCTCTGCTACAATTACAAGGCAGGGAAACACTGCCACCTTTCTGTCCGTGGACAGTTAGAGAAGCAGCACCTAAATATAAAAACAGTGTTGAATCACTATAAAATATTGATAATAATGATTTTTAATGTCACTGATCCAATTTACAAATAATTTCTGTTTACATTACATATACTCACCAGACAAATGTAACGCCAGCAAACCCAAGAGATACCTGATTTAAAAACAAAAAAACAGGGTGGTTATATATGTGTAATGTTTGGGACTCGTAATGAAAAGAGGTAAACAAAGTTAAGAAAGATGACTCATTCACAACATTGTCAACACTTTTTCACTTACTGCTTTTTAAGAGCAGACCATTCTCAGTCCAGTGTTGCAGTTTATGAACACTTACACAGAACAACATGTTCTCAAATATCACCTAAAGTAAAGAATATTGTGCAGAACGCATCACTTAAGTGAAAAACCCCAGCTAATTTAAAAGGTAAAGACTTAGACCACAACACAACTGTAAACTCATCCGCTTCTTGTTTTACTGTTATTCAGCACTTCTGTACACCATATAAGACGAGGCTGCACACAAACGTCACTGGATCTTGTGTCGATCTTCATTGTGCTGGATTTAAACTTGAACATGAACAAGATTTGCCTCACTTTGTGAACCACCACTGAACAACTTCCCATTACACATTAAGCCTTCTCTCACCACATGCACAAAGGTCTTACTGAACATCATCTTTGGAAATAAAAGTACTTTAAAAGTTATGCAGATAAATATGAACGGAGGTGGAAGCTTGTAATGTCACGTGCTCCTTGATTTTTTAATTAAAACCAATTATTATAGTCACTCCAACAGAGGCCAACAGTTCCTCACAGATCTCAGCTACAGATCTGGGCTGGACTTCACAAAACCTTCATAACGCAACATCGTTCTTAAGTTATGTCTTAAGCTGTACCTTATGATTAATACGCGTATCCTAAAGCGTTCTCAGTTAAGTACAACTTCTGTAAGTCATTAGTTCGTAAGGTTGGTCTGGACCACTATTATTATTTTCATCCACGAATGCATTTGAATAATAATCACTTTAGGGAAATAGGGTTTTTAAAAGTGGACAAAAGTGTAATTTTTCTTAAGCTGATGATGGTGTACAAAATACTACAGAGAAATGTTCCAAAATACTTGTATGACAACTATGTTTTCGTAAGTTTTTCTACAAGGGCTACAATAAATAATATAAACTTTAAGAGACTAATTGGAGACTAACTGGGACATTATGAACTGCTCGTCCATTTTTGAATACAGAGGACCGCAATGGAAATAAGCCTATGGCTTTTTTGTGTATCTTATCCTCGACAGTTTTTTAAAATGTGTATGAATTGGTCTTTTGGCCTTGATTGTACTTGTTTAAATTTTATTGTCAAATAAATAAAATGCAATAAATGTCTTATCACTGTTGACCATCTATAGGAATATAATTCTGAAGTTATAATACACCCAGTGTTTAATTACGCCAATTCAAGTGTTTTCATGTAAAGAATAATATTGTCATTACACTGATTGATGATAGCTTTATAATGATATTATCCAAATGTACAACAGCTGGCAAAACATTAGCCAGTAAAGGCTTATGCATCTATTTACAGGTTGTTGTTTTTTATTTGCTTTCGTACTATTTTCACAAGTTTCAAAACTCTAAGATAAAAAAATTCCACATGAACACACGTGTAACAGAGCTAGTTATTCTTTTAAAGCATGATTCATGCTTTCATTACAGTCATATGTAATGAAATGTCATATGTAATGCTGTTCCTGCTAAACTGTTACTGTTACACACTGCCATATGACTATACATTAGTTGAAATGTATAGATGACGGGTGAGTTACAGTAATATGGCAGTTCCCCCACCCACCATTACCTGGACACACACACACACACACACACACACTTTGAACATAGTGGTTATAATCTTAGAAAATCACTTATAATGTAAAAATAATTCCTTACATTTGGATTTCTGTATCAGAAATTGCACCAAATTATTTATTGATTAACTATTAAAATCAATTGGATTAAATAATAGACAAATGTATTAAACTGAGCAAGAAGAAGAGATGCGCATTATGAGTAATGGCCTTATGAAAGGCAGGATCAGGATCACAGCAAATGATCCTGGCGGTTTAATTACACAATTACTACACTTGAACACATTTAACAACTCAAGCCTTCACTACAACAGTGTGCAGTTGCTCATGATTGACACACAGAATATGATCACAGATTGAACGGGACCCACCAGTGGAGCATCTTCCCTCTCTCCGTGGATTTGTCCTGGAGGAACGTTTTCTCTTTCTGTCCTTTCTTCTTCCCTGACTGACTCTATAGTGTCAACCTCCACCTCTGTTCTTCTGCTCCAAATCCTCTATTCTGTGAATACAAATCTCGAGTAAAAAAAAAATCTCACAACAACAACAACACAATCATGTAAGCATTAGAATTTCCCTTTATCTTCGATCTTTTTAGTAACTGTGAAAAACATGCAGAAGTCCTTGTTGACAACTGATCTAGATTGCCCTAAACAATAAATATATAATAAAGTGTAAATCATCATATTATAGTGATTTCTGAAGGATCATGTGACACTGAAGACTGGAGTAATGATGATGAAAATTCAGCTTTGATCACAGGAATAAATTACACTTTGCTGTATATTCATGTAATTTACGGGAGCTTATTTCGTCCATTAGATCGAAAAATCTGTAAAACCCATAGTTTTACTCACCCATAGACGAAGAAAACGAGACAGATTAAAACACGTGTGTCCCTCGTCGCCCTATTTGTGACCCAGTTGACCATAACGCATCATCTTAATACCAGGTGGAAACAGGACAGATGTCGATGCACTGCTCAACACTTCCTAATTCTGTTCTTCTTCTTCATACAACTTTTAGTTGCATTACCGACACCTGCTGGTGGACATCACCCACTATACTGTTCATTTTTTATATAGGCTACATACATACATATATATATACACACACATATATATATATATATTCTAGATTCTATATATGATTTATTTTGTCAGATCTTTGTAGGCTCTAAATTCATCTTAATTTTCTGGTTGTAAATTAACATTTTTTTAATTAAAAGTTGGACATATCAATATCATGCTCGAGTTTCCTTTTGATTTAATTTTTCACACTTGTTTTCAGAAAAGTCTTTATATTATTGTGTCTTTGTTTTTTTTTTCATTTCTCCCCGTTATTCTGCCTTAATCTACTATTCTTTGAATGTTATAAAACCATCTTCCTGTTCTTTCTTCCTCCCACTGTTTTTGCAATCTATCCTCACGTGTTGTTTAATCTAAGTAAACATTTCATTTCAGTCATACTATACTTCACCTTAATGTCTATATCAGCTTTATTTGTGGCTTCCTTTAATCATCTGCAATCTCGTTCCTTTTACTCCTACATGAGCTGCAGAAATTGACTTCTAACTCGATCATCTGAATCCTGTGTAAGTTAATGTCAGAATCTCAATCAGCACTTCTGCTCTGCTTTCTGATGTCAATAATGATGAGCTTAATCAGAGCATTTATGAGTGTCCTCAGTGTCTAATCTCTGCACTTCCTAATACTGTAACATGGAAACTTAAGCAAATTTTGCATTTTTCTGCTTTTTTTTTTTTAGTGGGTGTGGCAAAACGTTTTTTTTTTTTTTTTGGGTGTGGCAAAACGTATGCTATGCAATGCATTTCCGTATGGAGTGAGTGTGGAGTAGGCTAGTTTGCTAAATCTGCAGTATGTCCTGTTCGGACACGAGAAATACGTATATTTCTGTTAGCCTGCCACAAACCGCTCTCTTACTTCCCTTTGTTTATCCCTCCTCCTTATCCCACATTTACTGCCCTTGGATTTCAAATGTGCATAATGTCAATCGTGTGTGTGTGTGTGTGTGTGTGCATTAGCTTTACTCGTGTGTGTGTGTGCATTACTCACCCTTTAATCCCATGACCGACAGTCTTCTAGCTTTTAACAGAGCCATAATCCAGTTTATTCCCTTCTTCCCAATATTTACTTCACCTTTGCTGCAAATAATTTAGCTTTCATTCATACTCCCATATATCCGGCTAATTTATCAAGTACTTTTTAGATACTGCGTCAAAATCGACCAGGTAGCGCCAATCTATTTCTGGATTTAATGTTGCAAAATCCTCAATTCTGGTCTTTGCTTTTCTTTTCATTTCGCCTCCTACATAAACTGATTCATTTCCTCTGTGTAATTTCCAATAATACTCTACCGATTCACCCATTTTGTCCTGTGCGGTTTGTTAAATCTTTCTGTGTGTCCTTTCCTGCAAAGATCCAGAGAGCGCGACGAACTCCACACTCATAACGGGTGTTTGACTCCGTGTGGTTCTTCTTCTTCTTCTTCTTCTTCTTCTTCTTGCTATTTTACGGCGGTTGTCATCCAGTTTATTGGCGCATTTCCGCCACCTTCTGCTCCGGAGTGTGAATCAGAAATAGGTTTACAGACTAAATCACTCACCCTCCTCCTCACACTCACACCTCATCCCAGTCCTTCTGGGATTTTTTTAGAAGTCAAAACTACAATTATGAAGATAGGCATGTGTTTGTGTGTCTTGCATTCTCAAAAAAAATAAAAATAATAATGACAAAAATATATAAAAACATATAAAGACTTTTGTTAATGCCCTTTTTGCTAATTTATCTGCCATTTCATTCCCCCCTTATCCCTACATGTCCTGGTACCCATATAAACGTTACCTGTCTACCTTGATTTACTATTCTTGTTACTGACTGGAGTACATCAAACTACATATCTTGACAACTTTTTGATTTGAATGACCTTAAGCTTGTTAAAGGATTAGTTCACCTCAAAATGAAAATTTCCTAATAATTTACTCACTCCAAGATATCCATGTCTTTCTTTCCTCAGAGGAAGAGGAATTAAGTTTTTTGAGGAAAACATTTCTGGATTTTTCAGTGGTTGCCATTGAAGTCCATTATTCGAAGAAAAATACAGAAATGTTTTCCTCAAAAACCTTAATTTCTCTTCCACTGAGGAAAGAAAGACAGGATATCTTGGATGGCATTGGGGTGAGTAAAGTACATTATTAGGAAATTTTCATTTTGAGGTGAACTAATCCTTTAAAACTGATGATGAATCTGAGCATATCAAAACTTTGTTCTGTGCCGTCTTTAATACCCATCGTAATGCAGTTAATATTGCCAGCATTTCTACTGTATATACCCCTACTTTATTAGATGTTCTCCTATTGATTCCTTTTCCTTAATCTGGTATCACCACCCACAATCCTGTTGCTTCTGTCTCTGGATTCTTCTATCTTCCATGGAGCAATCTCTTGATAAACTATCGTGGGACTCATCCTCAAAGTATACACTTCGAATTCTTTAGCTATATCATTTCCAATCCTCAAATTTTCCTTAAAAATGTTCCCATACTCCCAGCTTTCCTGCAGTACTGCTTTAGTGAGATGCAAATTATTATGCCCTTGTAAACCAGCCCAATAGTTTCCTCATTAACTCTAGTGGTAATTCTCCCATTTCCTCGATCCTCGATCGGCACACGAGAGGACTCGATCACCGCTGTATACCACCGTCACACCAACACCAATGAAGAGAAAGCTTCTTCCTTGAGATCTGCCTCTTTTAGATAGCACTGCTTGCAGATTTATGTTTCCATTATGTTACTAATTACTAAAAACGTCTCAGGTTACGACTGTAACCTATGTTCCCTGAGAACAGGGAACGAGACAATACGTCAACGACGCTATGGGGAACACCTCAGGCGTGACAGGTGTCTGAAATCACTATCAAATCACGTCAATCATATTGACCGGCGACAGCCCGTGAATCATTAGCGTGAATGATTAACGTGCGACCTGGAAGTATAAAGGGGCGCCTTGCAAACATGACAAATCACCTTATAGTCTGAAGGGACTGTACGGTAGGCAAGCCCCGCGGCATGGCAGGGAGACGTATTGTCTCGTTCCCTGTTCTCAGGGAACATAGGTTACAGTCGTAACCTGAGACGTTCCCTTTCGAAGGGAACTCAACAATACGTCAACGACGCTATGGGGAACGATATACCAACGCCGCCATGCTAAGGGGAGTGCATGCCAAGTGGCAGTGACAACTGTCAGAACCAGCAACTTCAAATGAAACGCTAGAACCACTCACCCTCAGGTCACACTGGGCTGTCAGTGACAGCATTCCCTACGGTCATAGCCCAAGCTACAGCCTCACAGAAAAACCTTCATAAACATGGTTAAATGAAAGGTCTACCTGGGCCGGCTCAGGGCCTGGAACCTCAGCTTCCAATTAGAAGGGGTCCCTTCTAGGGAATGTGGCTAGGGAACCCAAGGGAACCCCAGCCAGTCACTATTCAGGGGAACGTACTCTGCCCCGAAATGCCACCAGGACGGCCTGACCTGGCGCCAGTACATAGACACTTAGTCTGGCCAAATCCTGTCTGTCTGAAGACAGAGCCTCTGGACAAATGCCTTAAGTAAGGCATCCAACCCGAGGGACTGCGAAGCTGGCAGTGAACCACTCGGCCCGGATCTCAGAGACGGGATATCCCGGAGAGTATGACTCAGCATAGTGCTTTCCGACCCTTGCTAGCGAGGGGAGTTTCTCTACTCGATCCACGGATCAACCCAGTGTCTGTGTTTCAAAACACTGAGGAGGCCTGTGAAGGCCTAAGGGCTGATCTAACTGGGAGGCCTCACGAGAGGCCTACGACCGTCTGACCAGACTCAGGCAGCCGCATGCTCATAGAGACCCTCGTGAGGGGAGCACAAGGTCTGCCTGGTAGGCAAACCAGGCTGTAGGCAGAAAAAGGTTCCGGGAGGGAACCTTTAGCAGAGAATGAACACTTTAGCGAGCCAGGGCGCAAGCTCGCCTTCAGCAGCTGCCTATTAAGGCTAGCTGAAACTGATAGCAAGAGACCACTAGCTTCATAAACCCAGCACCACTAGGGAGCGTTACAGGGAGGCCCGGAGAGGCCTACTACCTGATCCCTTAGGGAGGCACGTGAGGCCTACTACCTGATAACCACAGTACGTGGGAACTCACCTTCAGGGAGGCCCGGTGAGGCCTGCTACCTTACAACCACGGTATGTGGGGAGCTCACCTTCAGGGAGGCCTGGTGAGGCCTACCACCTGGTCACCACTATCTGTGGGAACTCACTGGTAGCTTTGAGCCCTGAGTCCGGGTGAAAGAATAAGGTGGCCTGCTAAGGCCAGCCAGCTGGGGACTCGCCTATCAGGGAGGCCTGGTCGGGCCTACTAGCTAATAGCAAGTCATATTCTGCCATAAAGTACACTGTTGGAAACCATACTACACAGCATAATTCACTAATGGGCTTCCAGTAGCGCTATAAGGTATGTCCCACAATGTTGGGACTCACCTCCGAGGAGGCCTGTTTAAGGCCTACTACCCATCAGTGAGTCAACTGCCCGAACCACCAAGGCCAACCACGTAAAGTGAGCTGGCCTACAGTGTCCTCTGGGGGGCTGTCCAATCAAGGAGGCCTGCTGAGGCCTACTACCTAATGGCGCAGCCTTCGTTGGCAGAAAAAACTGTTTACACAGCGCCTACAGCATCCTGGTGCCTAATCACATTGCCCATGGCAGTGTACTCCGCAAGAAAGCTAGTACCCTTAAAACAAGGGGAGTACAACATACGCCACTCTGCCTCAACGGAGGCCCCAGTTAGTCAGGGGCCTACCATCTATGCATGGGCGTCAGCTCAGGGCAATGCTCTGGCTTCAGGGGAGCGTACTTCGACCAAAGAAGAAGTGAAGCTTACTTCATACTCGACCCGAGCCATAGTGGTGCGAGGTGGGATAAAACAGAACTGGGAGTGAAGTGCTCAGACCTACCCTGTATCACAGGGGAATACTCACACCTCACCCTGAGGTTACCAGGGTGCGGGCCTGCCAGCGGCTCTAGGGGTGACAGAAATGTATCTGTGCCCAACCTAGGGGAGTGGGGCTTGAATGAAAGCCAACCACATACAACCTAGCGCTCGAGCAGTAGCTCAGCGAGGTGAGTGAAGCCTAAACTGGCGGCCTAAATCCGTAGGCCAGTTCTGCATGGCAGAGTCGGGCAGGAAACCCAGTCTTCTTCGTGAAGCGAAAGACGGCCTAACCCTGCTCAATAAAGACATATATACCACGGAGGCCTGTTTGAGGCCTACCATGTCCTTACAAACCATCCTCAGCACCACGCTGCATTACTCTAGGCACCCCAGAATGCAGAGAAGGGGGCGGGCCTTGGCCTAACGACTCCCACGGGAGGAGGCTGTTTATACAGGGATGCTAGAAACCAACATTCACACAGTGAAGGGTCAGAGGAAGAAATGCTAAAATTTTTAGCAGAGCGCCTCTATTATCCCTGGCACAACCTAGGCCAGCTACAGAGGCGGCCCTGGTGAGGGCCAGCCTGCAAGCATAGATCAATCTGAGGGCTCGGAGGAGCCACAGCCTTACTAAAGAATATAGTCTGTATTATTCCATACAAAGGGCTGCAGAATCGCTCAGCCTAATGAAACCCAAACAGAGCTCAAGGGGCGAAATACTCAGGAAGAAGTCAACGGACCCGTGGGCCGGACATAAGATCTATCTGAAGCTCTAGCGTCAGTCAACACTCTAAGTAAAAAATTCTAAGAGAGAGACCAACTACTCTACCCTAAGGTGGCTAACAGCCCGAAGGCTAACATAGTTATCGTTCTGGCCACCTAACGGGGAACTTCAGGGCCCTAATGATCCAGGAAACTTCTCTTACCTTATTACCTTGACATGACCCCATAGCTCTATACAGGGAACGAGGTCTGTAGAGAGATACATCTCGGAATTTTAATTCACAAAAAATTCCTCTTAAAAGACCAGTCAGCTCACCTGCGGCGTGCGGAGTGAAGACTCGCCAGATAGTTCTTTATGACCCTGGGGTCCACCACTTTACATGCCTGAAAGAGGCGTTTCTACTAGCCAAGCCTAGGCGGGCCATTGGAACATCGTTCTTATCATAGGCCCAGCCCCAGGCCTGATGTAATGAACGTCTGGGGAGTCAGAAGAGAGGAGAGGGCTGGATTTCTTTTTAATGAAGCCCTCCGGGGAGATTATCCATCAGCGACACTGTGTGCGCTTGTGCTGGATAACCTCCCTCAGATCCCTCTTCTTGCGGGAGTCACGCCTCTTCTGCGCCCTGTTCCTCCACGGAGGGGGCGCACAAGAGCCGACACTGGCTCTCTGGCCCTGTCTACGGTCCTCGGACCGTGAAGGGCCAGGCCCTCCCGCCTGCCTGGGTGTGGAACCGGATCTCAGCGGTACGCAGGATCCTGCAGCAGGTCGGCCTGGTATGCCTGCAGCACCGCCATAGTGTGCAGGGAAGCACCAGCCTGAACCGCTGTCGTGTATGCTCTGCCATTCAAACGTGCTGTTGACTTTAGCGGTTTGGATGGCAGGGTTGGAGCTCTCAGTGTCGACGCCTGCCCAGACACGAGATAGTTCGCAAACGACTCGTCAAATGGGCGGCATCGACACATACCCATGCTCTGCGATCCCCTCAACATCAGCGAAATTAACCCGCTGATGTCGGTGAATACGGGCAGAGTATGGGCTCTTCCATGCCCTCTCGATCTCCGTGTGAAGATCAGGAAGGAATGGAAGGCTCACCTGAGCTGGTGTGTATGGCAGGGGAGAAACCGATCGCCAAGCCTACCGCGAGCGGTCTCTCCTCTAGCGCGTCGCCATGGCAGCTACAGCCTGTTGGCGGCGCGCTCCACAACATCCACCAGGTCTGCATACACGGGGCAGGGTGGCTGAGAGGGTTCAGGATCTACCTGATTATAAACCTCCTCAGCCATCTCCTGCTCGTCCTGAAGAGCAGCAACTGCAGGAAACCATTGGTGCCTGCAGTTCGCCCTCGTCAGCCGTCGAATCATTTGAGAGGTTTACAGGACTCTCAAGATGATCGATGAGCTCTATCTGGAAGCCCATGATGCAAGTCGCCGCTCTGCCTCGGCACGAGCGGGACCACGCGGACCAGACGTTGAACCCCCTTCACTCGAGAAGAGGGCCAGACGAGAGCGGAGCGTTTTAAGAGAAAAACGCTCACAGTTCACACAGAGGATTCCCTCGAGAACCTCTCGTGCGCGCTCTTCTCCCAGGCAGGAAAAAACACACTCGTGTGCTGTACATTTCATTTTCTTACCGTTTCATTGAGTAGCGTTTTCAAACAGACAGTCCCTGAAGACGATGAGATGATTTGTCATGTTTGCAAGGCGCCCCTTTATACTTCCAGGTCGCACGTTAATCATTCACGCTAATGATTCACGGGCTGTCGCCGGTCAATATGATTGACGTGATTTGATAGTGATTTCAGACACCTGTCACGCCTGAGGCGTTCCCCATAGCGTCGTTGACGTATTGTTGAGTTCCCTTCGAAAGGGAACTATAATGTTCCAATATGTCACAATTTAGCTGTAAATACATACTGTTCTTAACGGGTCTTCACCTATAATCATTTATTTAAGATTCAAGATTTTAAGTTTTACTAATGTTTTCATTATATTAGCGTAGGTAGCCTATGTGTTGTATGTGTGTGTGTGTATATATATATATATATATAGGCTATATAGTATAGGCTAGTATATGTATATTATTAGTGTTAGTAGCCTATATTGGTTTCTTAGCATAAGTAACGTCCTTTTAGTGTCAGCGATAGTCAGTTTGTTTTTGTGGTTTTACGTGCATCATCATTATGAAGTCAGTCAGGAAATCATTATTCTGCATTGCATGACAATGGTGTGAATCTGACATCGGCTTTAAACAGTTTTTGAACAGGTTTAGCTTTGGTAATGATGAGGCTTTCATCAAATGTTAATGCTCATAAAAACATAATTTCTTGTTTTTTTGATCAGAACTCCCAACAACACATTTATCATTGACATCTGTTGACATTTTATTAAATCAACCTTTATGTGTGACACAGAAGAGATTTACATTTACATTTTATCTTGAAAACAGCTTATATATTAATGCTCATTTAGATAAATATATAAAGTCTAAAGATATAATCAGACACATGAGGGTGAATAAATGATGACAGAATTTTCATTTGGGGTGAACTGTCCCTTTAAGTTTCAATTTACTGAAAACATTTGCCACAATATCTCAGTTTCTCTGAAGTGAAAGTAAGAGCTGGAAAAGCATCTGAATCACAGTTATCTATTTTAATGCGTGTTACCCTACAGCAATGCTGATTTTACTGGTAGAGATATATTGAGAAAGATTGTGAAACAAAGCACAAAAATCTGTCATTTAGGTGATTTTTGATGAATCAGAGCACCGTGTTTCGCTGCGGCCCATCCTTTCTGCCAGCCGTGATAGTGAACGATTCCTCCTGCGACGACTGTAGCCAGAAAAAACACAAACACAGCCAGTCCAACGCCACCGAACATCAACACACGCTCCGTCACCGTCACCTCGTCTACAGACACAGAAAAGAATCACAGAAATTTCCGGTACAGCAGTTGTTTTACATTTGTAATCAAACTTATTCAACCCACATTGCAAATCAGTTTTATTGGCAAAATGGACAGACTTTTAGCTGTTTGCAATGAACAAATCAAACATAGGTAATTGAAATAGCTCAACACAAGAAATGTTTCAAGTGCTTTCCCCAAATTCAACTGAAAATGCAACTTTTAATGACTTCTGCAGTCTCAAAATTATTCAACTCCCTGAATAGAATTCCTCACAACAGCACAAATCTACAAAACAGGTGTTATCTCACTAATCAAGGGCTCCATTAGTTGCACCAGGTGTGCTTGAGCTAGAACACATTACATATCTGAACTGGCTAGGTTTGTTGGGTGTCGTGTTTGACTGCATGTTAGAAATATGGCAAAGTCAAAAAAATGGTCCAAAATCGCCCTTCACAAACAAGGAACGGTATAAATGATAGCGAATGGACTAAATGTTCCCAGAGACATTGAAGCATAGTTCACAAGTTCAAAGTTAAAGGAACAGTGGTTACACTATCTGGACGGGGCAGAAAAAGGCAGCTATCAACGGCTGCAACCATATTTCTGAGAAGGCAGGTTCAGAAAAACCCTCGAGTGACTGCAAAAGACCTGCGGCAAGACTTAGTGGCAACAGGCACGGAGGTTTCAGTACTAAAACACATGCCAGAACTCCAAGACTACACCACAACTGACCCAAAAGCAGAAGAAATTGCTCAAAATCATATAAATAAGCCACATAAGTTTTGGGATTCTGTTCTGTGGAGCGATGAAACAAATGGATCAGCGGTATGTCTGGAGGAAGAAGAATAAAGCATATGTTGAAATGAACACTGTCTACAGTTAAAGAAACGCCATGCCGTCAGTGAGGAAGCTGAAGCTTGGACCTTCCAACAGGACAACGATCCCAAGCATACCTCAATATACAACAAGGCTTGGTTGCAGAAGAAGTCCTGGAAGATACAGTGGCATCACAGTCACATGACTCGAACCCCATAGAAAGTCTCTGGTGGGATTTGAAGAAGGCGTAAACCCACGAATATCACTGAACTGGAGGCTCGGGCTCAGATTCCTCAGACGCTGTTATACATCTCGTTTGCAGAAGGTCAGAACAGTAAAATGCTGTTCTGCCAAGATGCTTGCCATGAAGGAGTTGAATAATTTTGATTATAACTGTACATTGCCAAATCTGGACTTTTTTTCAGAGTTGTGAGAAAATGAAGAATAACATCCGCTCTTACCGATCTCAACTTCTTCTGGCGGTTCTGTGACAGAATTATCTTTGTCCTCTCTGTCTGTCCTCGTGTCTGTCAGCTTGTCTGAAAATATTTTAATGTATGATCACTGTATCAATGCTACAATTTTCTATATGTCATAAACAGTAGTTAACATACAAGTATTCATTACTTTAATGAGCTCATTGTTTCTGCCTTAAATTTTTACATTGTTTAATTGATCATTTTTAGCCAACTGTGATTTGTATATGTACATTTCTGAAATATATATCTTATACAGTTTCCTCTGATAACAGATCAGAATAAATTGTATTGTGAACTCATCCATTATTTTGAAACGATGTGTATTGTGAAAAGCGCTATACAAATAAATGTGAATTGAAATTTAATTAAATATCAAACACAAAGAGAAGTTCATCAAAAAATAAATAATAATATAGTTTCAATATCACTATAACAGCAGCTCTTTCCTCAACAAGAATCATTCAAACACTGCACTTACACACTACTTAGTGAAAGAGATTTGATCAGATCAATAGCACACTGGTATTAAATAAAATTAGCAGTAGACACATATTGAAAGATTTGAGTTAAAGGTGAAAGGTCACCAGTACTGACCCAATCTCAGTCTGATGGGTTTCTGGAAGGTCATCTCTGAAGACACAGATTTTGTTCCACAGAAATAAAGTCCTGAATCTGACTCTGTGACTCCAGTAATAACTAGCGTGGCTGTCGTGATCTCTGTGTCTGCATCAACTTCCAGACGACTTCTGTTGAGATTGAACGTCACTAGAAGTTTTCTTCCTGCGGCACTGCTGGTTTTTGCAGATATTAGTTGGGTTAGTTGTTGAGAATACTGATGAAACCAGGAGATTTCATATCTGTCGCTCATGTTGCAGTTTAAACTGATTCTGTCCTTCAACTCGACTCTGAACAGAGTCACTTCATCTTCTGAAACATCTGGGAAAAATATAAACCAATTCTCTGAAATAGTTTTGATACAAATAACTGTTGTGTGTGAGGTTAAAATGGTGAGTTAAGTGCAAGTTTAAAGAATATTCTTACCACTGGTAATTATTTGCAAATTCCAGGATGAAAAAACACAGAGGAAAATTATTTTCTCCATTTTGTATGTTGGTCTGTGTCGATCAAACTTCTGGTTTCAGAACAAAGCAGAGACTTAAACCACAAAGTATTTCCACTTCCTTTCATAAATGAGTGATGTGTTTTGTTACAGCTGTTTACATCAGTTATGCTTCAAACTTTTATGTGCAATTACATAATGAAAATACATATTTAATCTGATGCGGTCTGTGTGTGTTTTAGGAATGAGAAACTATATATCAGATTCATCAAATCTAAATGATAAATGAGGCTCTACTCAAAGATTCTTTCATATTTGGCAAATTTTATAAACCCTGACTTTAAAATCCAAATTTAAACATACAAAACAAACATTTGTCACATCAAAAGTGTTTTCGTCACAGATCAAGTTATTATTACAGTACAATGACCTAATGCATAGTTCAAGAAAGAAAAAAACATAAAACATTACAGCAACTGAACTCACTACACATGTACCTTAAGTTAAATTTGTGCAGTAAATGAATATATATATATATATGTATGTAATGTTTATACAGAAAAGTAAAGCAGCAGTGCAAAAAGTGATAGTGCAACATGAGATATAAAAGACATAAAAATAGATGTAGAATAAAACATACAGGTGCTATCACACTTGGTTCGATGGCTTGGTCTGAAACAGTTTGACTCCTCCTGCCTCCGCTGGATTGTGTTTAGTGTATTCACATGTTTTGGTTCAGAAGTATGATATGTTTGCATGAACAGACAGACGCTTCTCCTGCTGCTGGTAATGTTAATGCTGGAGACGATGGCAAAATCAATAGCATTGCTTTCCTCGCTTTTGTACTTGGGTTTTGAACCTTTGATTTGTTTCTAAACGTCGACACAGAATGACACTTGCATCTACAGCTGCTGTGAATGAGCTGCCAATGACATCCAATTAAAACCGATGGAGAAATATAAAATTATTCATTTAAAGTTGTTGATATAAAATATATAGAGGTGTAACAATATTTCGTGTCACAATATATCGCAATACAAAAATGCAACACCATGTATCGTGGATAGTGAAAATCTGTATTGTGGATAGTTCATCCAAAATAAAAATTACTGTGAGAACAAATTCAAGTTTTCAGAGTTTTAGTGTTAGTACTACATTAAACTACTCTATAATGTTGAATATAAAGTATAATAATGCAATTGGTGAATATTTGTGGGTCCTGATAATGCCAAATGTCTGATGTCACCAGTAAAAAGTGGCCTACATAACTACATAATATTTATATAAAATAAATCTGTATTTTCAGCTTTAGAATCATGAATATTGTTATTCTGGTGTCTCTATTGTTCATTGGGTTTCCAGCACCAAGTCCAAGCCTATTCATTTACACACACAATGTAATATAAAATGTAGCATTTTAATCAAAATGTTTTGTTAACCTTTTATTGGAGTATCGCAATAATATTGTATTGTGAGTTTAGTATCATGATATGTATCGAATCGGGACATGAGGGTATCGTTACACACCTATATATATAATATTTATTGCTATATTCTATTTTGGACGATAGTGTTCAGAATATCAGCAGGAAATCCTACCGGAGATGACTTGATCCGTACGTGGACCATGTTTTTCATTTTTAAGCGGACTGGGGTTCGGTTCATCAAACGAGCTGGACTCTGAGGTCAAATGAACCAGTGTGTGCACCGAAAGTGCTAGTGTGCAAGAGTTTACAGTAGACCTCACTAAGAAGAACGCCACTCCAGTTAATACTCTTCAGAAGAGAGTAGTTCTGTAGTGAATCTTGTGCTGGTCTGAGGTCGGAAAAAATATGGCAAAAAAATGGCACATTCCTTTGGCAGGATTTTAAAAAATAAAACCGCAGAAAATCAACAAGATCAGGAGTTTGTTGGAGAAGTTCATATCAGCACCACCTGGGGATTGAAATAAACATAAGCAGAATAAAACATCTTTACATGAATTCCTGCATAAATGTTGGGAGAAAATATTTTTTTAATTTATTTTTTTATTGTGCGTAGCTCAAGAATTGAGCCTTCTTTAGTTTACTTACCCACAATCCACTCTTCTGGTGTTTTCACTGCGTCACACTCTGTGGAACATTTAAGAGGTTGAGCTATACAATTATTCATTCAGAATGATAATAGAACTACATTTTTACTTTTTTTTTTACTTTTAACTTTAAAGGAAAAGTTCACCCAAAAAAGTTGAATTCTGTGAGTATTCAATCCCAGTCAAGCTATTCCGGTTCTCACACGTCATGTGACTGTTTAAAAAATGTTACTGTAAATGTGATTTAAAAGCAATGACTGAGAAGAAGATTGTCAGTCCTTCTGTGCCAATGAGGATACAGCTCACCTGTTACATGGACTACTTTTACTGTCCAATATGGGCATTTAAAAAAAATGGCATTCACTTTAACTGAATAGAAAAGTTGTTTAAGTTGCACATTCTGCCACTCCTTCTATGTCACAAGAAAGAAAAATATAATTTTCACTATCAACAAAATTATCATTTTTGAGTGAACTAGCCTACTCCTTTAAAACATTGGTTTCATCAGTTATGATCTTACCAGGCTGTACATCCATTTTGTCGTAGAGCAGCTTAGGTACATGCGCATTATCATGAGTGTATATTTGTAGTGTGTACTTTGCATCCCTCTCGAAACAACCTGGCACCGCACAGCGTTCTCCATCATACAAACCGGAGAATGTTTTATCCAGAACTGTGTCGGAACGTCGTTCAACAAGAACATGAGCGCTCTTGAGTTTCTTTAGTTCTGGCTCTCCTTCACAAGACAGAGAACACTGGCAATCGCTGGATCTCTTCTGAAGAGCATGAGGACCTGAGGATAGAAACAATGCAATAGCCTATTACGTATGTTGATATTTATTTTTCTTTAAAGTAGTAAAACAAAAGTAAAAACATTGCAGAAATAAAACACTCACCAGCAAAATAAACTATGATCAACAGCGCTGTGATTATTCCAACTGCTGTGAAATACAAAAATATTGATTATGTGGTTATTAGTACTAAAGTACAAATAAAAGCCATAAGTTTTCCTAAGGGCCTGTTTTCTGCTGGTATTAAGATGGGTTTTGGTCGATCGGATCACAAGTGGATGGTGCTGAAATACAGGTGTAAACAGCGTCTTAAAACATTTTTAGCTTGTCCACTTTTGTCCACTTCCAGAGGTAGTCGGAAACGCGCTGCTTCTGTAGTGTAAAATGCTCATGTGGTCGAATGTGTTCAAACAGCCATTAAAAAACATCTATTCTCTGTCTACTGATCTAATGCGTGAACATTATGAAAGAGCTCTAGCCAGACGGGATTTAAACTTTATCGGCTAAAGACCCAAGCTTGGTTTGAAGACGAAAAACTTACCAAGGACATTGTCTCTCACCATTCCTGATTTCTAACATGATATTGTGGCTTCAGAACAGAAACAAAAGCTGATACTCTCCTTATGTTTTTTGATCTTCTCCGGTCACTTTATACCTATGTAAAATATGTTTTGTTGATCAGATCGAAAGGTCTGATAAAACCTATTTACCCGCCCCTCGAAGAAATCAGGACAGAAGTGGTTGAAAGTGGACGAAAGAGACAGATTAAAACACCAGGTGTAAATGGGAATGTGTCTCTTGTCTACTTGTGATCCAATCGAACAAAATGCATCTTAATACCACAGGAGTAAACAGAGCCTGAGAGCAAAAAACACTATCTAATCATAATAGAGCTAACTCCAAAACCAGCACTTTCCAACTTGTTAAAGAGAAAGAAGCTGATTATAAACTTTTCTTCTGAATAGATTTTTTTTTTTGTGCTCAAATATGAAATAAATGAGACTGCAATTAAAACCTGAAGGTTCATCAAATCCTAATGGATTCATCAAATTGAAGGTTTTAGAAATTTGGTCTGTTCCCAACTAATGCGGTCATTGTAGTAATAATTAATGTATTTCTAAACTAATTTTTATATAAACAGTATACTAAACTGTAAGAAAAAAGCCGTTGAAAAACAGATAATGTCCTGGCAGAAAATTACCAAATTTCTGTTAAGTTAACGGACATTTCCTTCAACCCTAAAACACAAAATGCAATACAATGCGTCCTTCAAAACACAGTCAGAACACCTGCGAAAAACCAATACAGAAAATTCCTTCACATTAACACACAGTGTATTTATTAAAACATATTATTCTGAATAATAGGTAAATTCAGCAAACAACAACAACAACAACAATACTATCACACTAGCAGTTTGACTAGAATTTTGTTAGTTGCTTCAGTTTTTGACATTTTGTTGCTAAATGGAAATAAGGAACAGAACATGCAAACTAGCTGTGGACAATATATAAATAAATTAGGACTTACATATTTTACAGGCTTTTCCAAATGATAACATGTTAACAGTGTAGCACGTGTGTGAATGAGGAAACTAGCTGACAATTCTCCTTCATTCTTCCTTTGCTTAGTTCCTGTTTATTTTTACTCTCTCAAACCAACATTACTGCCACCATCTTGACTGGAGTGTCCCATACAGAAATGTAATATATGTCAATATATGTAAATTACATACAATGTCAGTGCCCATGTATGTCTGCTGCCTATGAGAATATATGCAAAATTCATATATATATATAAAACACATAGACATATATGTATTTTCATGTAAGTCCCATATATTTTCCCGTACAGTATATGCACATACATGTTAAATATATGCAAGACGCATATATGTATATATATATATATATATATGTACTTATTTCCATAGTACATACTTTCACTTATATTAGGGAATTTAAGTGATAGTTGGAAATTTTGTGTCTGTATTGTGTGATAGTATTTTTAATACAATAATGCAGTGTTTTCTTTGTCATTTTTGACAAATACATCCACAAAGTACCATAACCATATGCCACAGCTTTAAAATGCAATCAGTATCACATGCATGTATGTTTACTAAATATGTGGAAAACAAATATGTATGTCACATATTTATACTTAATGTTATCCATATATTGCAAGAAACCAATACTATTCTGTAATATATGCAAATATATGGTATCATATATGGATGAACAAATATTTTCTTCACATGTTTGGACACATAAATGTTCATATATTGCAGGCATATATTGTGTTCTTAGATAAGTCAAATATATCTATAGATATATGTCATGCTATTTAAAATATAAGTACATGTATGGCCATATATCAAATTTTTTTATGGGGTGAAACACTGAAAGGATGAGGAAATAGGAGGACAGAAAAAAAAACATAAAAACATTACTTATAATTTATCCATACATGAAGTACTTCAACCCTTCCATCAAAACCTATTTCTTTTCAAATGTTTTAATACTGATCTTCATACTTTTCCAGATACAAGTCCAGAAACTGGGTTTTAGGTTCTCAAACGTCACATTATGCGCCAGAAAATGCTTAAGGTCATGTGATCGCACAGTTTGGCAGTTATGATGGCGCTCGACGGCGTATTTATGCGGGTCGATGTAAATGACAACTTTTTTGAAAACGATGTTGTGTGAACGATGTTATTATTGAAAACAGAGGGGGGGATATTTGTTTCTCTAAATACCCGACTATGTGTAAATGTGGGCTCAGGAAGACTTTCACTTGTTGACGCACCTTGACGTTTTTGAATGTTAGTGGAGACATTTATGTTACATTGATTTGTCTCATCGACTTGCATGAACTGTCATGTTTAACTTCTACACAAGTGTCCACAGTTCCTGAGGTGTTTATAAGACAGCGGTGACATGTTCTGGTCAATAGTGTTGTGCTCGTCTGTGCTCACAGATGAACAGTTTCATGCCTTGCTGGATCTTCTGTCCCTGCGCTAGAACTGGTCACTGTTGTCGCTTCCGAAACCAAATGTAGTGCCGTGTGTAAACGTGCAGATTAAGGGCCGGTATATTATAATAAGATCCTCTTCATGCTCAGAAGGAGAACAAAATCAGATCGTCTTATTTTTTGAGACGCTTGCAGAGAAAGGTTTACCGAAACAAAGTTACTGGGTTTCACTTTTCACGTTTTCCGGTTTGGAAGAAGCACCGGGTTATAGCACTTAAACATGGAAAAAGTCAGATTTTCATGATTTCTCCCATATACCATGGTGATGATGACAAAATAAGGAACAGCTGTGATGATTAGTGTTTGTTTCCATGGTAACTAATGAATGGTGGGAAACTAGAACAAAGGAACACATGTGACTAATGAAAACAAACAGAGAGTCCATGATAGCTAAACAAACTGAACATAATGGTGACAACGATAAATACAGTTATTGTCTCCCAAAAGAAAGACTTGGATACGGCATTCTTCCAATGTTTTATCTTCGCGCTTGGATTGATATGATAAAATCGACGTCATCGCTGCTGTCTTTACAGTTAAACCGCTGAGGAAGCCTCCGGAGTTGGATATATGCATTACATTCATTAAAATTATCATTTTACTATGGTGAATAAGCCGAGGTAACGGTTGCTTCACAACCAGTTTCAAAGTTCTGTGCGACTGCCACGTGTTGTGGAAAGGCGGCTTCGCTTCAGTGTGCAAGGACTAGTCCGGATGGGATTCAGAACGATGATCAAAACATCAAGATTAAATCGAGGCCATTAACACCTCAAAGCTTCACAGTCCTGTAGCTCGTTCTGGGACGACATTTCATTCAGTAACATTTGGCAGTTTTGATTTATATGCTGTTTAATGTTGATGCTCGCTTTATTTTACATATGCAAATGATTACATTATATGATATCACTCGTTTTTGCATCTTCGTCGCATGTGTTTTCTTTTGATCCAGAAATGCAGTACTCTGTGAGGATGTGTAATAGCGTCCCCACCGTATTACAGTGAAAACATGGAAAGATGGAAAATTCCACCAATGGCGGGGAAAGAGTTAAAAAAGACGATTCCTGATATTGACTCTTTATGTTCCTTTTGTGGTGAAAATAAATCTATTTCTCATCTCTTCTGGAAAAACTCACATTTTATACAAGTCAGTTCTAGAAGGATTTAATCTTTGCACATACATTTATCAGTTTTTTTTTTATACAAAGATGCTTTATTTGATCATCACAACTTTGATAAAGGTTTAAAGGACCAATTTTCTTTGATAAACTTACACAACTGTAAATTTAATTTTGTAAAATGTAACAACTGATGAGATCAGATTTCATTACATCATCATGTCACATGATCATAAAGCTGTCAATGGAAACAGGCATATTCCTTCAAAACAAAAGTCAGATTTAATATTCAGTTAAATATTCAGTTCATAAGTCACAAAATTATGTCAGTCACTGAATACCATGCAATATTATATTAATCTTCAGCTCAATCAGCTTTAAAAAAATAACCAGTACTAATAATAAACGTATATACTCTTCATTAGTGGGAGGCACCAAACTACCAGTGTCATTCTTTAGTTTTGTTTTTACTGAAATGCCACATCTCACTAATGCCACATCTCACTCGTGCTGTGGTTTATGAAGAACACTCCACAACACACCAGAACACTCCTGCAAAATATTTACCATGTAAGTTTTCATGCTTCTTTTTAAAATATAAGTCCAGCTTGTGTGTTTTTATGTTATTAAATTAACAGTTTTTTATTTTTGTGGAAAACTAAACCTGCTAATGATGAGAAAATGAATCAACATCTTAACGCAGCAGAATATCCATCACTGTGATTATGACCATTATTGTTGTTTGTGTTTTGGGACTTTTGTTTTGAATGGTCGTTTGGAGTATAACTCATATCACACTTCTCAGGATATGGTACCAAAACTGTGCACAACTGACAGCTTTTGCACCTTTTCTTCTGAGAATTGGGCATTTTTATCATGTAACTTCCTAATGTTAAATATTCAGAAGAAATGAAAGTGAAAGTAATTTTTTTTTAATCTCAGGAAAGCATCTTATCCTGTGATGAATCTGTGACATCACAGCTCTAATGTTTTCTCATCAGGTTTAAACTCTTCAATCTTCTGTTTCTGATGTGGCTTTACAATAACAGCGGTCAGTATACAGTCATTTCTGTTAATACATTTTCACCATTTTTGATTGAACATTCACTGTCAGGTACAGTTATTCTAGTTGTTTCTCTGCTGACTTAATTTATTTGTTCAGGAATTCACTAAATCTACACTGACACATCTTATAAAGCTTTATATTGTCATCAACATTTGAAGTGTTAAAATGTGGCACAGCTACTATTGGTGGCTAATTAAATTAGCCACCTTTCATCAAAAGTTATACATACATTTTTTTGATCCACTCAAAATATTGACATATATATATATATATATATTTATTTATTTATTAGTATTGATAATTTATTGAATAAATATTCTGTATCTGCAGGATCCTCCACTATTCCTCTGTCAGGAATAAAGGGAGGCAACGTCACCCTGTCATGTAAATCTGAGGACAGAGAGATTGTTTCTATTGATTTAAGCAGGTTAAAAATCCTCCTTTCTTGTCAGAATGAGGAATGTAAGAGTGAAAATGTCAGAGTATTTAAAGAAGGATCATGTGACATCATCATCAAGGATCTGAGATTCAGTGACGCTGGGAAATACATTCTGAGAGTTGATTATAAAAATCCTCAGACAGAGCTGGAGCCACAAACCCTGGAGTATCAACTCTGTATTCAAGGTAAAGTCAAAACTGATCAATCAATCAGTATGTGCTTTTTGGTTTTCCTTTAATTGTGTTAGTATTGCATGCAGGCCTGTGACCAGCAGACACACTGAATGGGTTACTAATATTCAGATTATTTAAGACAATATATCACTCAAAAAAATTATGTGTTGGCTTTAGTTAACTTTTTTATGTAAACAGGTTCCACCGGTTCCACATTACTGGGTTTCGTTAAACAAACATCATTTGTTCATGTAACTTCAACATCATGGCTAAAGATGTAGCTGGGTTTTAGCCCAACTAAAACAAACACTCATCTCCATAATGGTGACCTGAAATTCCGGTTTTCTCCTTCAGTGATTCTGCTTGTTAACATCAGGTGTCTTCAATAATGCTCAATCATCACTCAATTATTCACTTAATTATCTCATTAACTTTAACACTGCTTCAGTGTTCATTTAACACTCAGCTCAGAGTTTAATTGGGTCGCTTAAAATGACTTCCATGATGTTGAAGTTACATGAACAAATGATGTTTGTTTAGCGAAACCCAGTTATGTGGAACCTGTTTACATAAAAAAGTTAAGTAAAGCCAACACATCATTTTTTTGAGTGAAATTCACAGTGGTGGACTTTTAAATGATTACATTTGGTCCCCAATCCTAAATATATGCTAAAAGCCTTGACTGATTGACAACATTATAATAATGATGAATGTCTTTGTTTCTCCTTAGATTATATTTCTGTGAAGAAAGGAGAGGAGCTGAAGTTGGATGTTCTGTTGATCAACGCTGATAAAGTAGTGCACTTGGCCAAAAGAAGCACAGGGCGAAAGGAGGGTTGGAGGAGAGGTCACGGGGTCAGCAGTGATCGGATGACCATCAGAGATAGAAACCTGATCATTAATCATTTTACAGCCACTGATGCTGGAACATATGAGGTTCTGGACTCTGAAGGACAAATCTTGATCATGGTGACAGTCACAGGTGAGAGAAGATCAGTGGATGAGTAGAAATATTATATTTAAAGCATTTAATCAGGTGAAGTTACATGATTCGAACAACAGATTGATGCTAAACTGAATGAGTAACCTTTCAATCTCCTCTACAGAATCTAGAACAGAATCAAAGGACGAATTGAACTACATAAATGATGACAAAACAACAACATAGTAAGTAAAATAAGATGCATTGAGAGCTTTACAAAATCGTTAAACATTGAGTTTAAAAACATATAAATAAATAAATGTGCTCTCTTCCCAGCTTCCCCCCTTCCACCTGAAGCATATGGGATTTTCCCAGTTGAACTATCTGTGCCCTTATTTGCTAACAGTGAAGTACACAATTTCAAAGTGCCAAGAGAGTGACTCAAAAGTGTACAGCACCGTCTGCTCTCTAATCGCTGTGGCGGTAATTTGAACACTGATGAATCTGAGCAGCGCCAGATGAAGACAAACACACCTTTTAATGACACAGACATCAGCAGGTATTTATAGGCTGCTGTCACTTTAAGAACTAATGCATGGATTCGTTTTCTTGTTCACTTAGGACATAACCAATAGTGTTTACGTGAATACTCACCATTTTGAGATTTACAGGTGTGAGTTCGGTAATAAAGTGTGGTTGGCACTGCTGTAAACTCCCTTATACAAAAATAATTATTTTAAAGGGGTCCTATTATGCTCTTTTATGAAGTCTTGATATTGTTTTCAAGGTGTATTAGAATGAATATGTTTTCATGAATGATTATTCAAAAAAAGTATTATTATTCATCATTATTCACATATTTTACATTATTACAGCTCCTCTCTCTGGAAAGCATAGTTTTCGATTAAGCCCCTTATTCCAAAATACGAAATGTGTTGTGATTGGTTAGCTGCCCGAGTGTTTTGTGACTGGCAGCACTTAGCACGTGTTCGGGAAATGTTACGCCCTTTATAACCACGAGATCTACTCAGATGTAAATATTACATACATTGAAATATTACGATTTCAAACCAATTCAAGCCCGATTCAGACCCTGACAATGTTAAGGAACAAGAGGAACGTGCTGAACAGATTTCACAGGACGTTTCAGAGTGATATGTTTTTATTGTTACTTTCTTATAAATATTATGTTATCCATCATTTAATCATATTTGTCGGAAAACTATGGTAATACAAACAGTAACCGATCCCAAAATCACGATCCCATATCATCATAATTTTCCTAAGGGCCGATGAACAGTCTTACAAAAGCTCCAGGAAACACTACATTAATACTGCTATGTTAGTTTGCCGGCTAGCGGAGGCAAAGCTTTACATCAACTACATCACACTTATAATTGGAACTCTTAATAAAAAACACAACTACAAATAATAAGACATACTTACAAGTTGTGATCCATAAAAACAGATTGTCATGACAAAATGAGAATGGCTCCGTCTTTCAGGAGAAGCTTTTGTGCGTATAGCCTGCATTGTACTCTCTTCTGGAAGCTGTTCTCCGTAAAATGTGTGGCACAAATGTTGAGGTTATAATGTTCAGGAACAGTGTACAAATAAATGTAACCTCTCTAAGTCCGTCAGCCTTTGGACAAACGTTTTCCAGGGTAGAAAAAACAGCGACAAAACTCTTCATCTTCTCGAATGCAGCTCAACCAGGCCTCGACAACTTTTTGTGTATTCTGTGGAGATTTAAATAAGGAACATTATGGTTCTTTAGATCAGGAAAAAAACGTGTTGTAGTCCAAACGAGACGTTCGTTGGAGTTCTTGGAAAGTGGATTTTGTTAAATAAAACATCTCCCTTTGGAGTGGACTTTGAGCTTTGTAACCTTGCAGATTTTTTTTTATGCTCAAAAAGCAACATTACACTGTAACTAAAGTTGAAAAAGTGAAAAAGCGGAATAGGACCCCTTTGAAAATATTATTTTTGAGCAGCTAGTATACCCCCTGAGCTTCAGCCCGTGGACGTCCGTGCATTAATGTTCTCCAAGACAGAAGACGGGGCGAAAAGGAAAATAACATTTTCCCCTTTCAGCCAACATTGTTATGCATGTTGTTTAGCATTGTTGCCTTGTCCATCACCATCACAATTAAAATAAAAAATTGAGCTAATTTTAAAAAGCATAAAAAAGCGTATTTTCTTAACAATAAGCTTTTGAATTTTTATAATATTTTAATAAAATAAAAATTTTAAAGAATGATTTTGGCACAACGGCTCTGCACAGAAGAGTGCCGATTAACTGACCCGATTAAAACAATGTGTATTGAGAAAAAAACACTATACATTTTTTAAAGGAACCAGCTACTTTATAAATCTTTTGGTACTTTTGGTAATACTAATATATCTTTTAATGATGTATTTTGGAAGGGAATTTGGTAATATTGTAGTTTTGTTACTTTTTTGTGTTATTTATCTTAATAGCAGTACAATGTCTGTTGACTTTACAGTCGCATTGTTTATGATAAACCAAATGAATTATTATGTTAAGGATAAGTATTTTTTACTACCTCACTGTGACTGAAGTTGCTGATTATCAGATATGTGTGAATGTGAGCAGTTATGTCTTATGAGGGAAGATATTGTAGTTTTTGCACTGTTTGTGACTCGAAGGAATATCGCAAATTAAGCAGTAAACACTGTAAAATGTATTTAATATTTACTATAAAGCATGCAGTTTTTCCATTCTATTGTCTGTATATTTAAATGTGTAACTTAATAAATAACTTTTCCTGCTTTAAAAGTTTTGATAATCTTTCCTTTCATCACAGATGTTGTTAAAAGCCAAAAAGGCGCCAATGTAAAACCCGATAAGTTACGGTAACTCAAACCATTTGAGGAAACTGATTGCCTTAAACCGTTTAAGATTTTTAAACCATTTAAGAGTACTGTAAACTCATATAGGCCTACATTGAGTAAAATGAACTTATATGTTAGTGTTGGTTTAATCAATATTTATAGTAAACTAAACTTAAATATAAAAGGTTAATTTTATTCATTCAGTTTGAATTCAGGTAACAAATCTAACTGAGTCTTAACTATATTGTTACTTAAATGGTTTTAGGAAACCAATTGCCTTAAATGGTTTAAGTTAATCACACTCAAAGAAATAAACTTATATAAGACTAAGCAAAACCTACATTGGTACAAAATAATGACAGAACAGCAGGGTATAAAGTATTTATTGTTTTTATTCATTAAATGCTCAGAAATGTGACGTAAACATATGACACTTCATCAAAATTTTTCTAAATGTGTATGTTTTTAGACTTAAAAGCCTTAATAAAGTTGTGAATAGAATAGAATAGAATTCTTGTGATCACAAATAAATGGAAGCAGGTGCAACTGTGTTCTCTTTTTATGTGAAATGGTAAATACTAGTCTGATTCAGCATGATGTGTACTTCTAACACAAATTAATAAATTGCTGTCACTGTTCAATTTTTTATTGTAAGACACTGGTAAAATATAGATGTAATCGTCTTCACACACAATTTTGGGGCACCCAGAAATTAATGTATGGAATCCAAAATTAATTCGATTGTAGACGGAATGATCTTTACTCGCAGCCTACACATCAGAGTGCAGAGGAATCCGAGGGCTATAATAATCTATCTTGAGGGCCTATAAAATCTCTCTTGAGGGACTATAATAATCTACCTTGAAGGACTATAATAATCTCTCTTGAGGGAATATAATAATCTCTCCTGAGGGAATATAATAAACTCTCATGAGGGACTATAATAATCTCTCTTGAAGGACTATAATAATCTCTCTTGAGGGACTATAATAATCTATCTTGAGGGACTATAATAATCTACCTTGAAGGACTATAATAATCTCTCTCGAGGGCCTGTAAATCTCTCTTGAGGGAATATAATAAACTCTCATGAGGGACTATAATAATCTCTCTTGAAGGACTATAATAATCTCTCCTGAGGGAATATAATAAACTCTCATGAGGGACTATAATAATCTCTCTTGAAGGACTATAATAATCTCTCTTGAGGGACTATAATAATCTCTCTCGAGGGACTATAATAATCTCTCTTGAGGGCCTGTAAAATCTCTCTTGAGGGAATATAATAATCTCTCCTGAGGGACTATAATAATCTCTCTTGAGGGACTATAATAATCTCTCTCGAGGGACTATAATAATCTCTCCTGAGGGCCTGTAAAATCTCTCTTGAGGGAATATAATAATCTCTCCTGAGGGACTATAATAATCTCTCTTGAGGGACTATAATAATCTCTCCCGAGGGCCTGTAATAATCTCTCTTGAGGGGACTATAATAATCTCTCTTGAGGGACTATAATAATCTCTCTTGAGGGACTATAATAATCTCTCTTGAAGGACTATAATAATCTCTCTTGAAGGACTATAATAATCTCTCTTGAAGGACTATAATAATCTCTCCCGAGGGCCTGTAATAATCTCTCTTGAGGGGACTATAATAATCTCTCTTGAGGGCCTATAATAATCTCTCTTGTGGGCCTGTAATAATCTCTCCCGAGGGCCTGTAATAATCTCTCTTGAGGGACAATAATAATCTCTCCTGAGGGCCTAAAATAATCTCTTTTAAGGGAATATAATAATTTATCCTGAGGGACTATAATAATCTCTCTTGAGGGGACTATAATAATCTCTCCTGAAGGCCTATAATAATCTCTCTTGAGGGCCTAAAATAATCTCTCCTGAGGGACTATAATAATCTCTCTTGAGGGACTATAATAATCTCTCTTGAAGGACTATAATAATCTCTCCCGAGGGCCTGTAATAATCTCTCTTGAGGGGACAATAATAATCTCTCTTGAGGGACTATAATAATCTCTCTTGAGGGACTATAATAATCTCTCCTGAGGGCCTATAATAATCTCTCTTGAGGGCCTAAAATAATCTCTCCCGAGGCACTATAATAATCTCTCTTGAGGGACAATAATAATCTCTCCTGAGGGCCTAAAATAATCTCTCTTAAGGGAATATAATAATTTATCCTGAGGGACTATAATAATCTCTCTTGAGGGGACTATAATAATCTCTCCTGAAGGCCTATAATAATCTCTCTTGAGGGCCTAAAATAATCTCTCCTGAGGGCCTATAATAATCTCTCCTGAAGGCCTATAATAATCTCTCTTGAGGGCCTAAAATAATCTCTCCTGAGGGCCTATAATAATCTCTCCTGAGGGCCTAAAATAATCTCTCTTAAGGGAATATAATAATTTATCCTGAGGGACTATAATAATCTCTCTTGAGGGGACTATAATAATCTCTCCTGAGGGCCTATAATAATCTCTCTTGAGGGCCTAAAATAATCTCTCCCGAGGGCCTATAATAATCTCTCCTGAGGGCCTAAAATAATCTCTTTTAAGGGAATATAATAATTTATCCTGAGGGACTATAATAATCTCTCCTGAGGGACTATAATAATCTCTCCTGAGGGACTATAATAATCTCTCTTGAGGGCCTATAATAATCTCTCTTGAGGGAATATAATAATTTATCCTGATGACCTTTAATAATCTCTCCTGAGGGACTATAATATAATAATCTCTCTTGAGGGACTATAATAATCTCTCTCGAGGGCCTATAATACTCTCTCTTGAGGGAATATAATAATTTATCCTGAGGGACTATAATAATCTCTCTTGAGGGACTATAATACTCTCTCCTGAGGGACTATAATAATCTCTCTTGAGGGAATTTAATAATCTCTCTTGAGGGAGTATAATAATCTCTCTTGAGGGACTATAATAATCTCTCTTGAGGGAATATAATAATCTCTCCTGAGGGACTATAATAATCTCTCTTGAGGGAATTTAATAATCTCTCTTGAGGGAATATAATAATCTCTCTTGAGGGACTATAATAATCTCTCCTGAGGGACTATAATAATCTCTCTTGAGGGAATTTAATAATCTATCTTGAGGGAATATAATAATATCTCTTGAGGGAATATAATAATTTATCCTGAGGGACTACACTAATCTCTCTTGAGGGACTATTATAATATCTCTTGAGGGACTATAATAATCTCTCCTGAGGGACTATAATAATCTCTCTTGAGGGCCTATAATAATCTCTCTTGAGGGACTATAATAATCTCTATTGAGGGACTATAATAATCTCTCTTGAGGGACTATAATAATCTCTCTCGAGGGACTACATTAATCTTCCGGAGGGACTATAATAATCTCTCCTGAGGGACTATAATAATATCTCCTGAGGGCCTATAATAATCTCTCTTGAGGGACTATAACAATCTCTCCTGAGGGACTATATTAATTTCTCCTGAGGGACTACACTAATCTCACTTGAGGGAATATAATAATCTCTCCTGAGGGACTACATTAAAGGACAACTCCGGCGCAAAATGAACCTTTGGTCTAATTACACATTAGTACATAGTCAACCATTCTCTGAGATATGTTTTATTTGTTAAAAGAGTTAAAAAGTTTTATCTCGAAAAACTGTTTAGCTTATAACGCTAGTATATAGGGCATAGAGTAATGAAAATAAAAATCACTAGTTAATACCACTACACAGGGCTCAAAATAGCCCAACACTAACACGGTAGCATATTGAGGGTTCCTACGTGCAAACTGAAGCATTGAGAAAGTTGTAACTGTATAGACAGTTTAATAAGAAGATATTTTATAAAGACAGTCCACTTCGTGTATACAGGCAGGAGCCATCTTTGGAAAACAGTCTCGACCAGTCGAATCATGAAGGCCGAGCCAAGTGCGCTGGTGAGATGTGAACGAGCCAGAAGTTGTGATAAGGTGGCTCGGCGTTCATGATTCGACTGTCATAGCTGACATTTCTGGATCCGGCTCAAACAAAGCTACTCTCCCAGACGGAGTCGTCATCTCCAGAGTCCAGCTCACCCTATGATGCAGCGATCAACATCCCTGTCCTCAGGAGGAGCTCCAAACGAAACAACTGGTTGGTTCACTACAAAGGGACAAGCATGTCCAGTTGCTTGCTCCACCGGCTAGGGCGTGACAGAGGAGTGAGGAGCCCACGGGGACAGGTTACCGGGTGGGGAAGCCCTTACTGTGATCCTCAGATCACCCATCCCACATGACGCAGTAGCTCTCTCCTGGGGTTAGACAGAAGGGGTGCTAGAGCAAGGCATGGGAATGGGGACTCCACCGTCACGGATGAAGACGAGTCTCGATCTCTACGCCGAGATAATCATGTTCCCTTAGTAAGAACATGAACTATCCACAAAAGCTGCTTCAGCGTGCTGAATGCCCAAACACATGATGCAGCGATTGTGGCCGTCGGCTGGGGACAGGTGCATCCAGACCGCATCCAGAAATGCACGGCTGGAATGGCATCTTAAAAAAGACGCAGACAAACCCGTGTTGCTCTTTCAGGAAATAGTACTCTCTTTAGTGCCGGAGCACACAGGGGAATGACCGCGGCAACACTGACAGGGGATAGACAGCCTGTAACAGTGAAGGACTCACTTCTTCGTCCTCTAACCAACCGTCAAACAAACAAATAAAAAGAATGCTGTTAAAACAGCCGTTGAGAGCTCAGAAGCTCACAATCTCACCCCATATAACTCGCTTCGTTAGAAAAGTAGTGATAAACGAGTCTGTTTTTTTTTTTTTTTGCCTTGACCCAAATCACCTAATTTCCGATTGTAGGGCTTGGAAACAAAAAGTTGCTGCATCACGTCAAAAAAGTGCAGCTTTGGTGAACACTTTAGGGTACTGTGATAATTCCACCACTGTTACTTATGGGTATCAGCCATTTCTACTGGATGGCACAGTGTCTCATTCATCTGACTCTAAAGGAAAGTCAGTGAAGATTCTAAGAGACACTGGATCAGTCCTGTCCCTTATTCAGGAAGAAATGTTGCCTTCACTGTCTAATTATGCGGGTGCCGACTTTTTGATATGAGGAATCGGTATGCAATGTCTCAGCCTCTCCCTACATGACCTACTCTTAAAGTTAGATTTCATTAAAGGTCCTGTAAGACTTTTGTTCACTTTCACTTTTACCCCTCGACGGAGTTATCCTGTTATCCTGGGAAACGATCTTGCTGGTGGAGAGGTGTTCCCGCTGCCAGTGGTAATTAGTGACCTGAACCCAAGTGATTGTTCAAAAGTACCACAATGTTTTTCTGCTGTCTTTCCTGCGTGCACAGGCATGAAAATTCACAGATGGACTTGACCTCTCTGAAACCTCGTTAAACAGGTGCGTTGAGTCTATCATAGGTCTCAAAAGAAAATCTAATGATAAGGTTGTGTATTTCTGGGACAATCAAGTTTTAATGCGGAGATGGAGGCCAAAAGCCTATACTGCCTTTAACAAGGTTTTCCAGATTATTCTGCCTCAACCGTATAGGGAGCATGTTTTGAAAATTGCTCATGAGCATCTGCTCTTCGGTCGTTTGGGTGTCACAAAGACATTTCGACGTGTGTCTCACTACTTTTTCTGGCCTGGGTTAAAATCCGCTGTAACTTCTGCCGCTCGTGCGCTGCTTGCCAGTTAGCTGGTAAGCTGAACCAGAAGCTCCCCATTGCTCCTTTACACCCCATACCTGTTATGTGAGAGGTCCCGGATGAGCCCTCACTTGTTACGTTCCCCTAACCGTCCAGGAGTCGGCAGGGGAGGTAACAAAAGGAAAAAAAGGTAAGAAAAAGGCGAGAACACACTTCAATCCTCTGTCCCTGAGTGACGACAACACCAGATGATATATATCAAAGAAAATATTTTTTTTTTTTTTAAAAAAGGACAGAACATAGGTTACTAGGGAGCAATGGCTCAGGGGAGAACAAGGCCTAAAATAAAACAGCCTACTAACTAATTTTGGGAGGAGTCCTAACTAACCTAAGAAAGGTTAAACAAAAATAAATAAACAACAAACTTTCCTCAACTCCCTTGATATACAAAAAAAAAAAAAACAGGGACAAAAACAGTATTAAAAGAAAAAGGCACTCACTCCCTACAGCTTCCTGCACAAAAGGTAACTACTAAACAGGTTAAGAGAAATAATACCATACCTTCTGTTTAATTTTTAGTTGAAGTGAGATCAAGAACACTTAACACAGGTCACTGCTGAACTCAGTTAGCCACTGCTGAACTCAGTTAGCCACTGCTGAACTCAGTTAGCCACTGCTGAACTCAGTTAGCCACTGCTGAACTCAGTTAGCCACTGCTGAACTCAGTTAGCCACTGCTGAACTCAGTTAGCCACTGCTGAACTCAGTTAGCCACTGCTGAACTCAGTTAGCCACTGCTGAACTCAGTTAGCCACGCTAAACTCAGTTAGCCACTGCTGAACTTAGCCACTGCTGAACTCAGTTAGCCACTGCTGAACTCAGTTAGCCACTGCTGAACTCAGCCACTGCTGAACTCAGTTAGCCACTTCTAAACTCAGTTAGCCACTTTTAAACTCAGTTAGCCACTTTTAAACTCAGTTAGCCACTGTTAAACTCAGTTAGCCACTGCTGAACTCAGCCACTGCTGAACTCAGCCACTGCTGAACTCAGCCACTGCTGAACTCAGCCACTGCTGAACTCTGTTAGCCACTTCTAGACTCAGTTAGCCACTGCTAAACTCAGTTAGCCACTGCTGAACTCAGTTAGCCACTGCTGAACTCAGTTAGCCACTGCTGAACTCAGTTAGCCACTGCTGAACTCAGCCACTGCTGAACTCTGTTAGCCACTTCTAGACTCAGTTAGCCACTGCTAAACTCAGTTAGCCACTGCTGAACTCAGTTAGCCACTGCTGAACTCAGTTAGCCACTGCTAAACTCAGTTAGCCACTGCTAAACTCCCAACTACAGTCAATCTGAGTTCAGATTAATACAGAGTTCAATCTGGAGCAGGGGAGAAGAGCGTCCCACTCTGCAAACACTGGACTGACCCTTATACTCTCCGTCTCTGGCACACTCACAAACGAGTTACAGGTGCTGATGATTAGGTCTGAGAGCGAGTAGAGAGAGAGAGAGAGAGAAAGAGAGACAGCAAGCAAACAAAAACAAAGGGCACACAACCGTACCCACACTTTTTAAAAAACTTTTTTCACACTTTTTTTAACAGAAATAAAGTAAATCAAAGAGGTTCAAGAGAAAATAATAATAATAAATAAATGAATACGTCCTTGGACGTAACAATGTCCAAATGTGAGTGATACAGCTCTCTTGTACTACGGCAATCCCTTTAAAGGTATTTGTGAATTAAACATGTCTTCATCATTTCATTATGCTGATGTCTACAGTATCTGTCAGAATCAGTCCATCATGCTTGAGTATTGTTGAGAGAGTTTTAGGTTTATGGTCCTTTTGTTTTCATTCAGTTGTTTTCCATTCTGGCTCAGTATTGCATTGCTCAGGGTATAAGAGGGAAATTAACTGTTGATATGGTCACTGGATAAAGTATATTGTTCCCTTCTACTGTCTGTGTATTTAAGTTGTCTATTTTAAATTGTGTAACTTAATAAATAACTGCCTGCTTTAAAAGTTTTTACTTTCCTTTCGTCACTGATGTTTCTCACCTTTTCAGAATTGCAGCATAAGTTTCCTGTCTTCCATTACCTTAAAAATAAATACGTTCTCCTTCAGTACTTCAGAAAACACATGCACAGTAATGCAGTATTGGCATGTGAACCGAGAAGAGACATAATTTGTGTTTGTACATGTTTGTAAAGAACTTTTTATGTAATATGGACAAAATTATTATTCTCCCAGAATAGAGCTTAGTTTGTACGAAACCTGTAATATTTATGATCATGATCTCACACACTTATAGGCAAGTTTTGCTCACCAAGTGTCTTTGCAACCTAAAGTAAACTGCATTGAGAAATCATGAGAATTTGAAGGGTCATGAAACACTGTAACACATTTTTGAGATGTTAACAGATGTATTGCACATCAATGAAAACAACAGTAGCATTATGTTTTTTATTTGGGGAAAAGTGGTTATTTTGGAGCCATTTCATTCTTCCAGTTTAAAAACCAAAGTTGAACCAATGTAACGAAGAGTGTGCTTATTCGGAGTTGCGATTGGCTGCTTAATGTGAGGATGTAACACTTGATCTATTAAGTGACTATTATTCAATGCTTTATATTTCTGTGACGTAAGTGGAAACACTGTGGTTTAAGTGTCTCAGCATTGAGCTGAAACCTTGTTTGTTCAACACCTTTACGAACGACAGACACAATGGAGAAAGTCATTTTCTTCTTCTGTGTATTTTCTCGTTGGATTATGCAAATCAAATCCAGTGGTAAATATATTCTATTTCACGCATTCATGAAATTAACGTATCCATCTCAAATACAATAGCCATTAACATAGTCTATGTGTGTTTATCAATGTCTCTCCAGATTTGTCAGTTGGAGGATCTTCTGATGTGAGAGTTCAGATTGGAGAAAACATCACTCTGAACTGCAGCATGAGAAACAGAAATGAAGTCGCCTGGTATCTTCTCAGATCTGAAGAGCTCGTTCTGCTGATTTCTGCGGAGAAGGACAAAACCGGGAGAAAAATCCTGAACAACTACAATCCAAACAGCAATCGTGTGAAAATGACTGCAGACAGTTGGGTCACCAGAGTCTCTTTAACTATTTCTGGAGTAACAGAATCAGATTCAGGACTTTATTTCTGTGGAATAAAGTCTGACGCTCCAGAGATGCACTTCGACAAACCCATCAGACTGGAGATTGAAGGTACCAGATTTCAGTTTTCCCCATCATATCGTCAAAAACTAGTCAATGTAGGAGGGAGTGGGTAAGATGAGCCACTCAAGCTGAGATGTGAACATGATTTTTGTTTTAGTGGTTTGTGATTGAGAGCAGCACATGTGTATATTTATAAACTTAACACTAGACATTGCTTAACTAACCCAAATTTTACGGTTGAGGCAGTTTGAGGAGTGGTCTTAAAAAATGGTCATAAAATCTACTTAAAAATTACAGAAGCAGGTTTTTGTGTGTGTGTTTTTCGCAATGTCAGTCTGTTTTTATTTCTGTTCTTGTCTGTGTTTGGTTTGTCTGTTAATTAGTCTTCCTGCCTGTTTGTTTCTATAGTTTTTGATTGATTGTTAGTTGAGCTCAGATGTGTTCTGTTAATTTGCTCTTCAGTTCTGTCTTGCTCTCTGTCATTTCTTATTGTTGCATTAAGTAGGTTGAGCTCTTGAGAATCTGGAGTTCTTTGTAAGATTTTGTTTAACCTCGTGTTCTGTTCGATTTCTGTGTACTCCCCTTATGGAGCGGGTCAAATTGACCCAGATTAGATTCAATACAATTCCTCAAAAATCACACTATGAAAAACAACAAAGATTTAAATACAAACGGTAAACTTTTAATATCCACATTTGTCAAACATTACAAAAACATTATATCTGAAAATATGATTCATGAAAATGTTTTTAAACCATTTTTTAAAACAGTTTTGTTTTGACAAAATTTGAAAATAAACAGTATACTGATTTTTTTTGCATATACATTTTTTTTACATTTTATGCTTTGAACATCGTAAATGAACAATAAAATTTTGCTGTATAATGAAAATTTTTAATTTTCCTAAGTCAACTTTCACTAGTTTCCTAAGACCTAGTTCACTAGTTTCATTATTCACTCACAGGGAAGTGAGAAACCAAACATAACAAAAACATACATCTAATAAATGTTTTTTATTTTATTTTTTTCGGCTCTGTGAGGCTGCCTTTGAAAATCCCACATAAAAGTTTTGGTTAAAAGCTAGGCATTTGAGATATCTTAAATATTGGAATTATTATTATTATATATTGTCTGACACAGATAGTAATTACATATTTTCATCTGTAATTTGCAAATAATTCTGAACACTGTGATTTTAGCTTTTTCAAGTGTGTTTGGTTAGGGTTAGAGCACTTTTAGACACACTTGCACGTTAGAACTGGAGTTGAAGTGCCCTGACATACAGAAAATAAATCTTTTTATTTTGTGTCTGTACAGTTGCTTTTGAATGGCTGTCTATGTGGGTCAAATTGACCCGCGAACATCACAAACGTAATAGTAATTCTGTTTGTATATGTCAAAACACATCAGCATGTTGAAACTTTGCATGCATGTTCATCATGATAAATGAGAAAAAGTCACAAAATATCAAGAAAAAAAACAAAGGTTAACCAGTATTTACAACAACTAGAAAATCAAAATGGGTCAAATTGACCCGCAACATAACACAAGGGTAAAGATTTCTGCTATTATCCTGCCTCCTCCATTGCTGCAACCAATTGTAACTGTTTATATGTATTTATAGATAAACAGTTCATATATTCACAGGTCTTTTTATAATAGAAGAGATGAACACAGAAGTTGGAATCACAGGTAATGTTTTGCTTGTTTAATTGATTTTTCTATTTGTTATAACTGCTCTTCTGTGGAGATCTGGAACTAAATGTTGTATGAGTGTGAGTAACTCTTCTGTCTCTGTAGACGAGGTGACGGTGACGGAGCGTGTGTTGATGTTCGCTGGTGTTGGACTGGCTGTGTGTGTGTTTTTTCTGACTACAGTCGTCGCAGGAGGAATCATTTACAATCGTGGACAGCAGAAAGGATGGAAAGCGGCAAAACGTGCATCTGATGAGCCACAAATCAGCTAAATGACACATTTGTGTGCTTTATTTGACAATTTGAGCTTTGCACTGCCAGTAAAATAAGCATTTCTGTAGGGAAACACAAATAGCAACAGACAACTTTGGCTCAGATGCTTTTCCTGTTTGTCAGATTTCTTAAATTCAGAGAAGCTGAGATGTTGTTGTAAAGGTCGCCTTTATTCAGCACCAGTGAAACTTAAACAGTCTTTAATTGCTGTGGTGATTATTCAGGTTTGTGTGATTCAGTAAATTTTCAGTTAAATTTCAAAGTGCCGTCTTTAATGCAGTGTTTGTTAATTCAATATCAATGAACAATATGCATGCTAGTGTTAGAGCAACTGCAGTTTTACATGTATACAAAGAATGAGACAATGTCTTTATTCAAAAAGAACAGCAAACAGCTTCTTAATGCAAATACAAGCTTTAATATCATCAGACCAGCAGGACTCGTGATAAAGATGAACATTGTGTCTGTCTATACCTTTAAACATTATATATATATATATATATATATATATATATATATATATATTTAAAGGAGCATAAATATGTACATGTAAGCTGTTTTCAAGATAAAACATAAATGTAAATCTCTTCTGTGACACATAAAGCCTGATTTAATAAAAATGTCAACTGATGACTTCAATGATAAATGTGTTTTTGAGAGATCTGATCAAATAAACAGCAGAAAAACTGAAATTTTATGTGTGCATTTTCTGCCAATGCGAAACCTCTTCATCCCAACAGAGATGTTAGAGCTGTTTTCACACTTTCAGAGAAAAGGTTTCACATTATTGTCATGCAATGCAGAATAATGATTTCCTGTCTGACTGCATTAAAACAATGCAACTAAAACCACATGTTACGACCCCTGAGATAGTCTAGGCGTACAGGAGTCTAACATTTAAAATTGACATTTAAAAAGAGATACATATGAGTGGTGTTTCCTTTACAAAGAACCACATGTCCATAGGAATACCTTGCAATAAGCGGATACATTTATTCAGTACAAAAAGGTTATATAGGTAAGAGTGAAGCAAAAACACACAGAGAATATAAATATATATGTACAGTGGTTATTTAAATTATTTTGTAGGATTAACAATACTACAAGGAGGAAGAGAGGATGCCGGCGGAGCCAAAGAAAATAAAATAACAAAACCAAAAGAAGTCTTTTTAAAGTTTTTAAATAACTTCTAAAACTAAGAAAATTAAGAAAGGTCTTGCATCCGTGACGCCCTAACTGATCTTCACTGACTACTCCAAAACCAAAAGTACATGGGGTGGCACTCGCCCCTAACTTAATGTACTATCACTAATCAAAACCCTGTGTGTTGCAGTGTGTGTCACATGACCCAGGCCTATAACATACAGTGTGAACTGTACAAACTATGTTACTTACAAAGGGGAAGAAACGAATACAAGAATGGCTTTAAACATACACTCAAGTCAAGCAACACAAACAAAAGAGTTTACAACAATTAGTGTTGTTTTTGGCGGCCTGTTTTAATTTTAGTTTTAGTCTAGTCTTTGTATCAAGCTGTCATTTTAGTTTTTATTAGTTTTAGTCACGTTCATACTCTTTTTAGTCTAGTCTAGTTTTAGTCGACGAAAACTGATGACATTTTAGTCTAGTTTTAGTAGACGAAAGACATAGTCTAGTTTTAGTCTATGAAAATTGTATTTTAGTCTCTTTTCAGTAGTGCAATTCTATTTAACCCAGTCAATATAGTAGCTATAAGTATAGCCTACCTAGTATAGACAAAACCAAAATTGACTTTTAGCCAAACCCATTTCAAACAATATTATCTTATTACAGTTATCTTATTATATTATTGTTACCTTATAGACTCAAGAACACATCCATTCCAGACACAGAAGACGCTCTGATTTGAATTTACAAAATATTTATTTTACCAACCAAACATGTTAGAAGTAGCCTACACACATGATGAAATCAAAGTTTTTCCAAATGTCATTTCTTTTTCTCCCAAAGACGAATCCCTTTCTCTGTGTCAGACTTAACTTTGTTTGTTGTCGTTTATGCTAACGCCTGTTTCACACACGTTTGCAGTGCGTATGTGGTGCATATTTTTCCCCGCACCCATGTTAATAGGTTAGTGCTCACACCGCACGCGGATGCGAACAGGTGTTGTGCCGAATTTTGACCCCCGCCAAATTACTACCCCCCTAGCATTGGTAGGTTTAGGATTAGTTATGGGGGAGGGGTTAGGATTAGGGGTGGGGTTAGGATTAGGCAATCAGGTACTGACCTCAACGAGGGGGGTAATGATTTGGCAGGGGGTCGAAATTCGGCACAACCCCGGCAATGCGCTCCAGGAGCGGTGCGTGCATAACAGCAGAGCAGAGATCTACACAGTACCTCAACAACGCGACTTAATGGATGTAGGCTAAAAATATTGATTTGAAATAAAAAATAGAGAATAAATATTGTGATTGGTGTACAGCCATAGATCTGTTGCGCACTGCAAACGCAACACATGTGAAAGCACAATAGCGAGTGCTGCTCCTGCACACACACCGCAACACGCACCGCATACGCACTACACACGGAGTATGTTTGAAACAGGCGTAACTCACGCAGCTGCATCTTCACATTAAGATCATATGAAGATTGAAGTACCTGAATCCTGGAGAAACATCTCCATGTCTGAATGTTTTTCTGTCATCCATGATTCATTCAGTCTTCATGGAGCTGCTCGAGTAAGAGATCAGAAACACTCATTCACACACACTCAATTTACAATACATTACAAAATTATTTGCAACTTTGCAACGTTATTTTTTAAACCATCTTGATTATGTTTGTTATGAAGTAATACATAACACTGCTATTTTCTCTCATGAATGATGTAAGAATTTTGCAACGGGACTTATATAAATATAAAACTAACAACCTGGTGGAAAAAATATGAAGAATTTGCAGGACAATAAAATAACAAATTAATTTAAAAAAAAGAGCATTTCACTTCTGGTTTATAAGCTGATTTGAGATCATGTAAATGAAGTTAAAATGACAAAACTTGCAGGTTCTCTAGTTTCATCTTTTTCAAAAGATTGTTTTTGCTGAATTTCAATTAGCAAATGTCACTTTCCCCCCTCATGTTAACAGTTTGGCATCAGTATATGTCTATCAGCAACACAAATATCATGGATGAGGAGACAATGTACTTCTACTGAAGCCACAAATGCTGCAATGAATTGATTTATAAGCGTACAAACTGTTTTCCTAAACATGCAATATTTGTTCAATATTCTTTTATTTAATTTTCAAAAAGGTTTCCTATTTGTTTACATTTTCTTGATATGTGTAATTAAACTGCTTGAATTATTCACAGAATAAATTCAAACAATGTAATCTGATGTCCATGTTTGCTATTTCTAGAAAACCCTCCTCATCTGATGTTATTTGAGGCAGGTTGTAACAGAACTCTTTATACTGAACATTAATTTACACAGACAGTTATAATCAAACTATATGTCCAACAAAGACAGTGAGGATATGAATAACAAGATCAAGAACTTCATATTATGTTATGAACATAATATTTCTGGTTACTTCAGGTAATGCTGAAGTCACTTCACCTGTCAAGACTTACCTTAATCAAAATCTAAGGTTATAGACACAGATTCTCAAAACGTTCCTGACTATCCATCAAGATCATGTAAATCCAAGCATAAGCGAATGTAAATATCACTATTAGACACTTTAATGCTCTTTTTTTTCTTATTTAAATAATATTAATTCTGAGAGTAAATGGAGTCTGTAAAAATGTGGAAATACTTTCACTTTCATTCAGACGCTTTGAGAGTGAGAACGGTTTGACTTTTAAAGGGAGCAAGAGGGGAACAACCGAACCCTCAACATGTTGGGACAGGCATTTTCTCTCAAAATCAGCTCTTGTATCTCCTACAAGGGTGTAAAATCTGCTCCTAATAAGACACGTAAAACACACTTCCAACCACTAGAGGGCAGACAAAAACATTAAGAAAGGAAATAGTAACCAGTCAAACTACATACACATGCAACATCTTTGTATGACTCACAGAGATGACTCTAGTTTATCATTCCAAAGTACAAGTGAAATATTACTTATAATTCGGCCCAAGAAAACTTGTAAAATCGACATGTTTATATGTAAACTTTTTTTTTTTAAATGTGCATTTTTAAATGTTTAATAAAAGGGCAAAACATTAAACCAAAATTAGAAAATTCATATTTTATTTTTCTTATTCAACGTGACATTTAAAATACAATCATTATTTTTTTTTATTTTTCCCTTTATGGTTAAAAAAAAGGAACGGACGCAAAACCACATGGACCAAATGGAGATTGATGAAGAGTGATGAAGGCATTATGAGTTTAAAATAATGTATCTTAAATAATGAACGAATAATATCTTGTGACACTTGCCACAATTAATATTTTTTATAATTTTTCACATTTCAATTTAAACCAAAATAGGTGCTGCATGTTAGATGTACATCAAGAGTATAAGTATGATATATAAATAAATGTAAATGTTTTCCATCTTGTGGTTCTGATGATGAATCCAGTGTGTTTGTGGACATGAAACAGTAATACTGTAGTCCAGCATCTGATCTCTAAAGAGCTTCATGGGTAAAGATGGCGCTAGATTACTGTTAAAGTTACAGTTAACATTACAATGTTAAAGGTGGGGTATGTGATTTTCTTTTTTGACCATTTTTTTTAAAATCACTTGAAATCCTATTCCTGGCCCACTTGCTGGCTGTAAATTAGAAGCACTGAAATGAAAATTAAGCAATTTAATCATCTGTGGAACGGGCAGGACTCGAAAAACTCCAGCCAATCATTTTCAAGACCGTCTAGAATCATTGGACAGAGAATGCGTCACTCAAACGGTCTTACCATGCCCCCATCCCCCTCGCGCACGTGTCCCGTTCCTGCGCATACTCAAAGCTTGTGACCCAGTCACAGGAAGTGCAAGTCGCCCCGGTACAGAGAGAGAGAGAGAGAGAGAGAGAGAGAGAGAGAGAGAGAGAGAGGGTATAGTCGCTTCCGTTTGGAGAATGTCAGACAAGACACTATCACAGAAAAGGAAATCTATTTTCGAGAGAGCAATTGCGAACAAAACGGCCGAAAGAGAAAGGTCTAAAACAAGGGTCATTCTAGGCGATGCTTTTCAACGTTGGCGGCAACTGAAGGACCAGGAAGGACTACCAACAGATGCGGCTGTGGCATTTTTTCTGCTTGACAGGTGAGAAGCCGATTAACTTGTAGTATTTACTACTAATCAGGGAACTGTCTTTTACTCACGATATGCACACAAGAATTGTAGCTGTTCTAACGTTATAGCCCAGCCATATTTAGAACTAGCTAGCTAAACAACCTGTTTGGGGAGGAAGCTAATGTGAGCGATTGTGTTTATGTATGGGCATCTGAGTTTTCGCTCGTGCTTGATTGCATGTTGATTGCATGTTGATTGCAAACCCATGTTTTTCGAATGGGTGGAGTCAGAGCCAGCGTTGGAGGAGAAGTAGGTAGGACCTTATGAGTTGTGTATTTTCAAAATCTGCCGGCCGTTTTGCAAATCACATACCCCACCTTTAAACAGCTTCAGGTCTGAGATCAGAACTGTGCGAAATACACGCATGCTTTCATTTAGATTTGACACAGCAGGTTTTATCTCCATATCGGTCTCAGTTGGTGATGGATTCATCATCTAGTGTCAAAGCTGCTCAGATCCTGGAGAAAACATTAGCCCTTTTCTGCTCTTCTTTACTGGAAAGATCTGCAGATGAAAAATACACACATATGTGTAGAAGTCTTTTTTAATCACTGGATATATTACGTTTCACTCAGATATTTTTTAGCAGCTTCAACTCTGTTTGAGAGCTGAAGATTGCAGGAACAGGCCAATGATGGACCTGGACAGAAAGAGAGCGAGAGCTGCGGTCAGTGTGTGATAGTGACGCTCACTCTTACCGTTATAATGGAGTCTGGCTTTGGAGAAACACATGAGGAAATCAACAAACAAACTCTGAGCATATAGGACAGAGAAATCCAGCTGAAAATCTAAATAATCACATTTTTCTCATTTATTTTTTCCTGTATTTAGTAGTGTAGATCAGCTGAGAAAAATCAAAGCTGTTTATTTGCTCTCAGTCAGTACATTAAGAGCACATTGCTATAATAACTGGACACAAAAACCCCATCTATGTTCCCGGTAGCAAATTCCACTGAAACATCATTAAGAACCTGAAGGAATGGAAGAGAAGATCTGGAAGGACATTTTCCACTAGAACTGCTCGTAAACTGGTCACGATCACAAAACTAAAGGCCGAATCCCTGCTGAGGATCTGCAGAAGATTGAACTGGCACAGGAGTCGAGCGTCACCGGTATTCATCACACAAACATCATCTGCATGTAAGAGTCATCAGAAAGAAACCTGACCTCTCATCACTAAACCCAATGTCTGAGCTCTACAACAACACTTTGATAAGACAGAGTCCTTTTGGGATGAACTACTATGGTCTGATGAAGTTACAACTCAACTTGTTGGCTACAATCTCCAAAGGTGTGTTTGGAGAAAAAGGGAGAAGAATGTGAAGAAAAGATCATCTTGCTGACTGTTAAACATGGCGCTGGATCTGTGACGCTTCAGGGTTTGTGTGGCTGCCAGTGCAACATGAAATATTGTAAATGGAAAGAGAAGAACGGATTCTACTAAACACCAACAAGCCCTGAAATCCCACAGTCAGTGAAGAAACTGAATCTGAAGAGAGTTGAATCTGAGTTGGGGAATTCATACGCCAAACATACTTCGAAATCTACCATCAACCTTCTCAAGAATTAAGACTTCATTTATTTGACCAAAAATACAGCAAACACAGTAATAATGTGAAATATGAACTCATTCCTGTGACATCAAACCTGAATTTTCAGCATCAGTCTTCAGTGTCAAATGATCCTTCAGAAATCATTGTAATATGCTGATTTGCTGCTCAAGATTTCTCATTATCAATGTTGAAAACATTCGTTGCTTCAAATGTTTTTCGGTATTCTTTAATGAATGGAAAGTTCCAAAGATCAGCATTTATTTAAAAATCTAAATCTTTTGTAATATTATAAATGTCTTTCCTGACAATTTTAATCAATTTAATGCATCCTTCCTGAATAGAATTATTAATTGTTTTAAAAAGACATCTTTCTGACCCCAAACTTTTGAATGGTAGTTTTAAAAAGGATCATACACACACTAAAACTGATGCATTATAACAAAAGATTGTACAGTAGTTAACAATCATGTTTAATCTTGAATAGTTAGGCTGTAAAGTGTCTTCCTTTGGTCTAACAACCTATTCAAGTATCCAGTGACATAATTGAAATGTTATATTTATAATTGAATTCAGTGTAGTAATATAATTCACAAATAAGATAAGATACAAGCACTGATTTGTGAGCTTGAGAATGAAACGTCAATTTAATATCTCAGTGTAGCAGAATATTCCGGCCTGATTTAGAGCATTTTATGAGATTTAAAACTGGACAAATTTTCATCATAATATATGACAAAATTTTACTTCATATCACTACTCATAATTATCTTACCACAATTAAGGTATTTATAGCATTTTAAATATTTAATTTCCTCCTCTGTTATGAAAACTGATGATGGACTAGCAGAATATAAGAAATATTGGAGGAACATTTTCTCATGTACATTGTTTTTGAGATGTTTTATTATCACATTTCATCAGATTCTCATAACAGGGATTTGCAGTGGGTAAATTTTGTAAATGTTTTATTGCCTTCTGCTTGATACTCTGTGAGCAATACACCTGACGTTCAGAACGATTCTGCTGTCTCAGTCGCACTAGTGTGTTCTGTTGCTGAAACTGAATGTGAGGCTGAATTGACCGTGAGAAAGTGACTGTTCCTCCCAGACTCTCGAATTCAGAAACAGTGAAGGGTATAGATGTACATTTATCTTACTTTTGGGATTCTCATCGAAGAGATAATGGTTTGCTGATAAAACGTTTTTTGTCTCTTTTCTCTGACACACTCTCAAAACAACAAATGACAACAAACAAACAAATGTTTTGATCCATGATATTGAAGTTATTGGTTCAGCTCCCATCAAACAGAACCCTATCGGGCGGATCCGAGGAAGAGGAGGGAATGGAAGAGGAAGATTACCTGTTGTGAAAGGGTCTGGCGGTGTGTAGCTCGAGTGTGTGGAGCTCGCCCTGTCTTCTGGAGCCAAACACACACGACACATTCAGGTTTAGCACAGACTATCAGAAACTTCACAGTGTCACTAAACCTGACTCTTTTCCTCTGCCCAGGATGGAGGATTGCAGATCGTGTGGGTTCTGCGTCATATGTTACTAAACTGGACTTGCTGAAAGGTTATTGGCAAGTGTCTCTTATGCCTCGTGTCTCTGATCTCTCTGTATGTGTGACGTCGGATGATTTTCTGCACTATACACTCATGGATTTCAGTAGGAGAAACGCTCCAGACACTTTCCAGCGGCTCATGCAGAGGCTCTTATCTGGCGGGACAAACTGAGAGGCAGATTTAGATGATCTGGTGGTTTATACAAATTCATGGAGAGATCACATTAACACCTTATGTGAAGTGTTTACAAGACTTGTGAAAGCTAGCCTGGATGCCAGGCCGAACCCCGCCCACAACATTTTTAGGTCGGGAAGTTCGGTCTGGACTCGATCTGTTGAGGAGCTATTATGACCGGACAAAAATTGTTCGGACAAATCAAATTGTCAGGGTGGGCTTTATACGATGATGGACAGATGAGCAACCATAGACATCATATCTATGTGAGCAGAGCAACGGTAATGTAACCATCCACGTCATCAGAGCGCTTGGGTTGAATTCATGGCTGCCGCTGGAGAATTGAGTTGTGTATATTTCGCTATCGCGTGTGTTATAGAAGATATAGAGATATAGCGCATTCATTTTAGAAGAGGAACAGAGAACCGCAATCAAGGCATTTGTCGATGGGAAAGATGTTTTTGCCGTCTTTCCTACGGGATTCGGAAAAAGTTTAATCTATCAACTTTAATCTATTTCTCAACATACGTCACTTACTCCGTTGCTCTGATTGGTTCTAGTTCTATCCAATTGAGTGCAGAGGCCTTTTATTTCCTGGTTCTGACACACGCCCCATAATCACAGCCCAATGGAGCAGTTTCAGACTCACATTCTGACTAGAATCTGAGTATGACGACGTCAGGCTATGTGAAAGCCTCATTAATGGTGAACCTGTTCAAGAGTGAATTTGGCAAGGCAGAAGTAACGTACCTGGGTAAAGAAGTGGGCCATGGTCAGGTACGTCTTGTTAACGCTAAAGTGGAAGTGATTATGGATTTTCCCATACTTAAAACTAATGACTTAATGACTGGGTACTATAGAGCTTTTTGCAAGAATGTTTCCACTATAGTTTCCCCTTTAACTGATCTGTGGAGTACGGCTAGAGAGTTGAACTGAACTCTGAGTGTGATCACGCTTTTGCTGCTGCTAAAGATCTTCTTTGTAATGCGCCTGTTCTCTCTCGCCTGACTTTACTCACCCATTCAAGCTTGAAGTGGACACAAGTGCATTAGTGTGGATCGTGTTAATACAGGACAGTGAACTTGGCATTGACCACCCGATATGTTACTTCTCTAAGAAATTTTCAAAAGCCCAAAGACAGTATATCACTATTGAAAAGGAAGCTCTAGCATTACTTCTTGCTTTACATCATTTAGAAGTATATGTAGGAGGCAGATCTGAACCTGTCGCAGTGTTTACTGATCATAATTTTTAATGCATATGTGTAATTCAGCAGATTAGATTTGAATCAGTTGAACGTCATGACTGAAAGATTAACTCTTTCCCTGCCAGCGTTTTTGACCATTTTCCATAAATTTTCATGGCCCCCAGAATATTTGATTGTATATTATTTGATTGAAGAATATTCCCCACAGAATATTTGATTGAATATCGAGCCCGTTCTCATCCTTTGGCGTCATACATGTGACGCTTTGTACATTTCGTTGAAATCTTACGCACATGGCATCCTTTAGCATCAATATGAGACGCAGAACCCGAGGCGTCATACAGGTGACGCTCGTCTAAATCCAACGCACATGGCATCGTTTAGCGTGAATATGAGACGCAGATCCCAAGGCGTCATACAGGTGACGCTCGTCTAAATCCAACGCACATGGCATCGTTTAGCGTGAATATGAGACGCAGATCCCAAGGGGTCATAACCGTACCCTACCCCAGACCTAAACATACCCATAACAGTGCGTGTTATATTGACGCTAAAGGATGCCATGTGCGTAAGATTTCGACGAAATGTCATATGGCGTCACTTATATGACGCCAAAGGATGAGAATGCGTTAGAATATCTTAATATGTAATATATCCAAAAAAAGAAGGGCAAAAAAGAACAGAGCCTCTGCTTTAAAAATAAAAATTTATATATATATATATATATATATATATATAAATATATTGTATTCGAGCTTAATGCATTGTTTTTCTATTAACACCTGAATGTGGGTAAGTTTCATAAAAAGCAAAGACTACATCCAGATCAGGTTCAAACACAGATGGAGTGGATCGAGTCCATCAACACCTCAAATCTTCAGTCCTGTAGCTCGTCCTGGGTCGACAGTTCATTCAGTAACAGGCAGTTTTAATTTATATGCTGTTTAATGTTTGAAGGTCGTGTTATTTTACTTGTGCGTCAGCAATACTTTTAAAGGCCCTGTCCCAAATGGCACACTACATATGCACTTTTGGTCACATGGACTTACAATGGCTCCCATGTGCATGTGTCCGTTAAGTCCATAAGACCGTAGGGTGTCCCATTTATCATTTTAGGTTTCAGAAGGGTGTGCTCGAGCACCTTCTTTGCAGTCGATATGCGCCCACGATGCACACTTTTGCCGAGCCTGCACTGACTTCTACCCGACGAAAACGACAAAGTGGCGTTACCTCATGAAAGTGCCGCAGGAAGAGTGCAAGTGCTTAGAGTGCCATTTGGGACAGGGCCAATCACTCGTTTTTGCTGCTTCTCCTGCGTTATGATCAGGAGATTTAGATTTTTAACAGGCGTTACTGTTACAGGTATTGATGCATATGATGAATACTCTTCAGAGGATGTGTAATAGCGCCCCCTACCGTGTAACAATGTAATTGAGGAACAGTGTGTTAGCAATGCTCATTGTAGGTCGTATATTTGATCAGCTGTGTTTTTTTTAAATTTAAGAATGTAAGTGGCAATGCATCATTCCTTTAAATAAAAAAGAAATAAAATGCAATAGCGTCAAGGGCTGGTTGAAGCAGGATGTTAATTGCAGCAGTGTTTATTTAAACAAACTCTAATACTTACAAACTGGGTCAAAGAAACATGAACAGAACAACCAAACATATCTCAATGATGACATATGGGCTTAAATACACAGAACAGATAAGGGAAACGAGACACAGCTGGGACAAATGAACTCATAACGACTAATTAAAGACTAACTAAAAAAGACACATGCCTTTGGTGTGAGAGACCCGGGTTCAAATCCACTGTGAGACACCAATGTGTCCCTGAGCAAGACAATTAACCCCTAGTTGCTCCAGAGGAGTGCGACCTCTGACATATATAGCAATTGTAAGTCGCTTTGGATAAAAGCGTCAGCTAAAATGAATAATTGTAAATTCATGGGCAAACTGGGTGTCACAGGCAAACATAAACACACACACTAAACGTGACACATAAATGATTCACTTGTGAATGTAATCGAAGGCATTTTTAATATGTTTGTAGGGCTAAATTACTAAAATTAAGTAATTAAATGAATATTATATATGGAGATGATTATAGTAGAGCATTTGCCAATATAAATGTCACTTCTGAAGAAAAAAAAAGTCACCTTTATTTACACAGCGCTTTTTACAATACAGATTGTTTCAAAGCAGCTTCATGGTGATAAAGGCAAATAATAATAGTAATAATAATAATTCATTACATTTATATAGCGCTTTTCTCACCATTTAAATCGCTTTACATAGAAGGGGGAAATCTCCTCAACCACCACCAATGAAATAAGAAAAATAATGTAACAAAGTTTGTTCCGACTGTACAGCAGATCTAGAAGAAAATTATGTTGTAACACATCCCTTAATTTAAGATGATACATCTGAGGGGTTCAACAGAATTCGACTGGTACTGATAATGAAACCACTTCAAAAAACAAATACTCTATTTTGTTTTATTCCCAAGTGCACAGCAAATAATCAACATAAACAACTGAGCAGTCTTTGTCTTTGAGCATAAAGGAGAGTCAATAATAAATCAAACATAATATGATTGATCAGAGTTAGATGAATAAGACGATGATGTAGATGAGATGATTAGTTATTCATCCAAACAGTTATTTGAGAGCGATGCAATGTTATAATCCAGTAAACCAGATGAGTGTGAAATGGAGATAACAGCCCTGTAGATCCGTAGCATCAAACTCACGTTGCTTATGAAAAAACAAGTGGTAAAAAGTGCTCAAATAAGGAGAACACATGCAGCATGGACCAACAAAGGTATCAAACAACCTCCACCAAAATGTCCAAAAAGTCCTTTGTTTTAGGACTCAAACAGGACTTATGAGAAAGTAGGTAGTCATGAGTTCAACCATGGGGTTTCCCTCTACCAAAACAAACTGACTTACTCGTCTGTGATCGGGCTTATATCCAGTAATAAATTATCTCTAGCGCCCTCAAGCGGCTGCTAGTGGTAACACATGTTGACCCCCATGCATCATTCTCCAGAAAACAATGAAACAGTGGCGCAGATAGGATTTTTTAAATGGGGGGGACCAAGCTGTCAGCAAATGATTTAAACTAAATTCGTTATTTTGCGTAATTTGGGCTTTAACTAGTGCTCAAGTAGTTACTTTGCGTAATTTGGGCTAATGATTTGCACTAAAAAGCCATTGGGGGATTCTTATTTGAAATCATGGATAAACAACAATGAACAAAGGTAAACAAAGGCCTACCTGATCACCACCCGCAATGCATGGTCATACTATTATTTGACTAGTATGTCAATCACCCACCAAAACTTCATGTCTTCAGCAAAGTATGTTTTGTGGCTGCCCTCCTGCAGATCCTCACTTGCCTGACTAGGGCAGAGGTCTTCAATCCTGCTCCTGGAGGGCCACTGTCCTGCAGAGTTTAGTTCCAACCCTAATCAAACACACCTGAAACACACAGCTCATTAAGCTCTTCAGGATCGCTTGAATATACAAAGGCAGGTGTGCTGAAGCAGGTTGGAACTAAACTGTGGCCCTCCAGGAGCAGGATTGAAGACCTCTGGACTAGGGCCTGCCTTACTGTCATCAGAAATCGCCTGCAGGCCAGGAGGACAACATTTTAAATCTTATAATTTCAGTTAACCCTCTATACCTCTATAGAATTTCACAACAATGTGAAATAACAACATATTCCTGAGAATTAATGGCTAAAACTACTATTTCAAAAATGTCTAAGAATAACTCAATTTTAAAATTAAGTGTTAATTACAAGTTTGTTGCAATTTATAGATTAGAAATATCTTCCAAATGATGTATGACAAATTAAGAAATGTTTTTCATAGCCCATAATTTAATAATCTATATCCTCCGTAGCTCCAGTCCATACAATAGAAAAAACATGATTTCCTGCTATAAGAGGATGTCAAAAGTTTATGTAGGCCTTTATTTGTTGTTTGCATAAACCTTGCACCACACAAATTTACTTATTATGATTATTTTTATAGTGGCTTACACGACAGTGAACATACCTCAGTCAATTTATACAGTACAATGGGTTAAATGATAAGATAAAACATTATTTCCTGACGACGATAAATTGTTTGATTTATCCAACCATTCTTTTTGTGTTCATTCATTATTTGTCTCTGTCCACTCACCTAAATGCATAGTTATGGTCTCCACATTTTGCTGTGTTTACTAAGTGCAAAAGCCTTCTTGCCATTATTGTCAGACTAGCTATTCCCCTTAACAAATCTAATCTGCCACATCTGGGAAAGTCAACAGGCATAGGATACTTACATTGTTTGTTTTTGAAAAAATGAGGTGATTGTTTTTTGTCTCTTCATTGCCTTTATGTGGCATTTATACAGTCGATTTTTTTCAGTTCAGAAAATCACCGACTCAGCTCAGTCATAGATTGTATATGATCACTATGGTTACCGGCCCGCCCCTACAGGCACGATTGAGGCAGCTACCAGCTCCTCATATGACCCCGGCGACGTCACTCAGGAGTCGTAGCACACACCCAGAAGAGAGTGTAAACGTCGGTGGCATGATGGCATCGTGTGTTTATTGACAACAGAACAGCGTGTTGTGAGAACGTGGGTACAAATAAAGTAATGGTGACCGGTGTAGATTATTATTGTGTGTCAGTCCGCGTCTGCCCCGATCCGATTCTGAAGCAGCGGCGGGCCGGGACACTACTTTGGCTAATGTACTTGCCGAAAACACTGGTTAATCCTCTGTTTTACCGATTTTGTCGCCTTTCGTAGGGATAGTGAGGGCGGGGGACGGATCGAGTCACTATGAATCTGGGGGGGTCATGTCCCCCCCGTCCCTAGTGCCATCTGCGCCCCTGCAATGAAAAACAATATACAAAACCAAGTAACGTTTTATACTGTTACAATGTCATTGTCCAGATTAATTAAGTTCAGTGATGTTTCATTTCTGTTGTAAAAAAATATATTAATTTAGTTTATTTAGCTTTACATTCGCTCAGGAGAAACCAGTGATGTCATCGTCCAGCTCAGTTCAGTTCTCATATAATGGTGTCAATGCAGGAGATCAATAATATTGTTGAATATTAAGTGTCTCCAACTAAGCAAGCCAGAGGAGACAGTGGCAGGAACTCAAACTCCATCAGTGACAGAATGGAGAAGAAAACCTTGGCAGAAACCAGACTCAGTCGCTCAGTTCTCCTCTGACCAACGAACAAACAGTGTATGATTATGATTCAGGCATTACAGGTCAGAAGTGAGATTGGATCTGAATATTCAGAATGTTTATCCAGTTTCATCTGGTTGAAGGTTTCCTGGTTTTACTTTGGATGAAGGATTGGATCATTCTGTAAAGTTTCACAAACACGTGTGTGCGTGTGTGTGTGTGTGTGTGTGTGTGTGTGTGTGTGTGTGTGTGTGTGTGTGTGATGATCACTGTGGGTTTGTGTCTGTTGATTCTGTTGAATGTGATTGTGTCTGTAGTGGCTCTTTATTCACCATCAGCTGATCTAGAGAAGATCAGACTAACATCTAGAACCTGTAAGTAAAACACAGACAGTGTGGACCGACATTTTTGCATGATCAACTTTAGAACAACTAAAAGAAACTACTTAGATGATTATTTGAGAGATTATAATATAATACTGTGACACATGATTGTTAAAGCTGTTCCCTTTCAAGGAACACAGGGAACACCCCTGCATGATTGCGTCATGAAGCACGTGTATAATTAGTCCAATGGAGAGACGAGATGTCATAGGCGGGTGACGTCATCGACCAGGAAACTATAAAGCAGGCCTGAAATCAGACCGCGCTAGCTTCTGTGCCTTTAGCAATCGCTCTGTGTGAATCTGTCTCGGTCTATTTATTGTTGTTTGTCCACAAGCATATATATTTATATTAGACAGAAGTAGCCTATACTAGCATAAAGCTTTGGATCGTGTGTTCGTCCCTGCCCTCGCTTCATTACGAGTGGGGACACACGCGATTAATGTGTTGTTTGTTTGGGAGTGGAGCATGCACGGTCAGCTTTAGTAAATTGTGGCTGACAGGGTTCATTCATACATTTCCGACGTGTAACGTATGCACTATCGAGAGTTTTAGCTCTGCTCTTGTTGGCTTTTTTTCTCGAGGGAAGAAAGTCGATAAAGACGGGTCTGCAATTAAGATTCTGTGACTCGATCTCAGATCTCGCGTTTGCCGAGGCAGCACGTAGATTATGGGTCTGCATATCTGCAATAACAAGTGTCTCTTAATGATCCGCAATGTATAATATGCACAGGGAACTGAGCAGACAGGAATCTCTTATGATTGAATGCAAACTAATTTTGTATTCTTTATTGTTTGAGATTATAATATGTGGTCTATATTAATACATATTCAGCCTTTCAACTAGACTGTTTATATTTGTCTGATTATTTGGCTGCATTTAATTTTTGAGAAAATTAAATATATACTCATCTAATCTTTGAGGAGTTAAATGTCTGTATTAATATACTATTCAGCTTTTTTCATTCAGACTGTGTTCATTTGTTCGGTTGATATTTGGCTGAATTTAATTTTTGAGAAGATTAAATATGTACTCATTCTATCCTTGGAGTTAGATGTCTGTATTAATATACTATTCAGCTTTTTCATCCAGACCATGTTTACTTGTCTGGTTGATATTTGGCTGTATTCAATTGTGAAAATTAAATATGTACTAATCTGATCTTTGAGGAGTCCTTAAATTCTGAGGAAATAAATGGTTAATTCCCAGGGGGAAATTGATAACACCTCATTATATGGTGCCCATTTCTCCCTTCGGTGCCCTCCAGTGAGTTCTAGTCTCAGTGTCTGACTTGCAGAAGGAAGGTTTAAGAGGGGTCAGTTCAGTTGCTTCCTGCCGGTCATCCGTTTCAGGAAGCCGGATTGGCTTCGCAAGCTATACTAGAGATCAGTCTCGAGAGGCTGGTTGCTTTAGTAGTCTCAGCCATAGTCGTTTTGGGATAAGACATATCTGAGGACAGTCGCTATCTCGAAGAAGGCTTCGACTAAGAAGAAGTCCTGACGCCGAGGCTATCAGGCTTCTGAGGGTGTCCCCTTCCGGGGAGAGACGGGTTTGAGAATCCGTGTCTCCTCGGCACCCTCTGGGGGGCGACTCTCTGAGGAGGGTTCGGTTGACTTTGGACTTTGGTTCTCATTCACCCATATTTCAAGGGGTCCTTCCTACGGTGGTGGACCCCCCGCAGGTTCTGGTTATGTTATCATTCCTAGGAAGCGACTCTCTGAGTAGGGTCGCAGAGCTGTCAGTTCGGTTGTTCCCTGCCGGTTTCGCCACTTTTGGGCACCGAGGTGTCAGCATTCCCGAACGATCCTCCGAGGACCACACATATTTCTAGTTGGCCCTCCCTACGGTGGTGGACCCCGAGCAGGCTCTGGTTATGGAGCAAGAAGTACAGACTATTCTGCGAAAGGAGGCTATAGAAAGGGTTCCTCCTCCCAGTAGGGAGTCAGGGGTTTACAGCCGTTACTTCACTGTTCCAAAGAAGGATGGAGGCTTACATTCAAACAGATTGTGTCACAGATTATGAGTGGTCACTCGGCGAAAGGTCTTTGGCAGGACAATCTACTTTCTTGGCACAAAAATTGGCTAGAAATTATGGCGTTTTTTCGAGCTCTCAAGCAGGAGATGCAGGAGACACCTGCCAGACCTGAGAGGTCACCATGTGCATGTCCGCACGGACAACACATTGGTGGTCTCTTACATAATCCAGGGAGTTCTGGAGAGACTTCGCCGGGACGGGGTCCGTCTTCTGAATTAATAGCCCCGTTTCGGCAGGCCCGAGTACGATTTTGGACCTAGAGTCTCTCCTCGACGGCTCTCTTCTGGAGATCATTCACTTTGGGCTTGGCCTCTGAGGGGGCCCAGCTCATAAGTTCAGGTCTCTCAACTGAGGCTGTTGAGACCATCCTCCACTCCAGAGCTCCCTCCACGAGGAAACTCTACACCTTGAAGTGGATATTGTTCACTTCCTGGTGCGGAGAGCACCAACTGGACCAAGTCATCTGCCCTGTGGTTGCAGTGCTGGAGTTCCTGCAGGAGCATTTCTCGGCAGGTCTATCCCCCTCCACACAAAAGGTATACATGGCTGCCTTAGCTGCTTACCACGTCCCTTTAAGTGGTGTATCCTTGGGGAGACACCCTGTAGCACGTTTCCTTTGCGGCACTGTGAGGCGTCTGACCAAGATACTAGGAGTATTGCTGCCTCAAAGGCTTTATTATCGGGGGTTTCCCTCCATGACATCTGTGATGCGGCAGGCTGGTTCTCACTGCATACATTTTTTAGATTTTATGACTTGGATCTTGGCTCAACTCCAGGTTCTAGGCTGCTTGCTTCTTAGTGTGCTAAATGGCTTCACACAGAACAGGCATTTGCTATTATGGCATAGTGGGTATGGGGTTCCCACCGCATCTCGATGCAGCTCGAGTTCCCTTGAAAGGGAACGTCTCAGGTTGCGTATGTAACCCTGGTTCCCTGAGAGGGAACAAGACGCTGTGTCGCCCTGCCATACTCTCTGCTTGCCTGTAATCGACTTGCTTTGGCTTTTCAGAAGTTAGCGCAGTCTGTTTTCAGGTGTGCTTTATAGTTTCTTGGTCGATGACGTCATCCGCCTATGAGGTTTCGTCTCTCCATTGGACTGATTATACACGTGCTTTACGACGCAATCGCGCAGGGGCGTTCCCACAGCGTCTCAACGCAGCGTCTCGTTCCCTCTCAGGGAACCAGGGTTACATACGTAACCTGAGACATTTTTAAACATTCAGATTTTGATTTTGCTTCTAAGTCACCATGAATGATGATCCTTGACCCTTATCTATAAGCGTGCATGACTGTCCTCTTTCTGTGTCACTGGCTCAGTTTTATTGATAAAGAAACTAGTGATAAATATTTACCATTATCCTTTATTGCAATTGACATTCTCTCAAAATACATCATTTAAGGATAAAAAGACCATGATTAAAGCAAAATATTGAATTGTTTGAAATAAAAATAAACTTGATATATATTTAATTGTTGTTCTAAACTATTATAAAAAAAAATCAAACTCTTATTAAACATGTTTATAGTGTGTAATTCACCATCATGAGGAAAGTAAACTAAGAAGAAACAAAATTAACTTTCAATTAAAATATGAACAGTTTTAATCATTACTACTCACAGAAGCATCTCCAGTTTATAATGTGGATCCTCCTTCAGATCAGAGAGCAGCTTCACATCTGAGTCTCTTAGTTTATTTCCAGTCAGACTCAGTTCTCTCAGGTGTGAGGGGTTTGATCTCAGAGCTGAAGCCAGAGCAGCACAACCTTTATCTGTAACACCACAATAACTCAACCTGTAGAGAACAATGACACTCTTCAGTCTCTCAGTTCAGGATCTAAGTACCCAAAAATCATCAACATATCTGTATATGAACACAGTTGTCACATCTTTACATCATTCAGTCATGTTTATACTATCATTAATATTGTAAAATGATGTCAGACACATTGGAAAGAATCTAATGAAAATAAAAGCAACATTGCCATTAGTAATTTCACAGTAGTTTTTTGTATGGCAATTATTATTTACCAGTAAAATAGAGGACTATGTTGGGACATTTTATACGATCTTACCGCAGTGTTTCCAGTTTGCAATGAGGATCCTGCAGTAGAACAGAGAGCTGCTTGACTCCAGAATATCCTACTTTATTCCTTGACAGATCCAGTTCTCTCAGGTGTGAGGGGTTTGATCTCAGAGCTGAAGCCAGATCAGCACAACCTTCATCTGTAACACCACAATCCCACAACCTGTAGAGAACAATGACACTCTTCAGTCTCTCAGTTCAGGATCTACAGCTCAGATAAACAGGAACTTCACAATCAGAAACTTAATGCACGGCACCATTAACAGGTCCAGTGTAAGGTTCAGACCCGCTTCTACAAACTGCTTGAGGGGGTTAGTTTTCATTTGATAAAAATTGTAAGAATATTCAAAAACAATTAATTTAAGTGTGTTTGTGTCTTTGTTACATATGTTACATGAACTTACCATAGTAATAACAGTAAATGATGCATAATTACTTGCAACTAACCATCAATTAGACTGTAACAAAACAATGACACCCTAAAATAAAGTGTAACCGAATATTCATTTTTATGCAAGTGCCCAAAAATCATCAACATATATTTATGTGAACACGGTTGTAACATCTTCACATCATCCAGTCATGTTTACTATACTATCATTAATATTGTAAAATGATGTCTGGCACATTGGAAAGAATCTAATGAAAATAAAAGCAACATTCCCATTATTAATATCACAGTAGATTTTTTGTATGGCAATCTGTTACAGAAGCAGACTCAAGAGAAGGAGATTGACGTTAATAGGGATGCTGGCAGTGAATAATATGTTTCTTCTGACGGGTGTGATGACTGGTATAGACCCGGCGCCAGACACAAATTCACGGACGGGCATTACATTTTTTCAGGGGTTCACAAATGAGATCAACCTCATTGCATAATAACATTAATCGATTATGATACAATGATAATTATCAATAGAGCATAATATTATATAATTTATAATGTGATGACACTAAAGGTTTTTGCACACTGAGTCCAAAATTCTCGTATAGCCTATAAATATGACCTCACGTTGTGTCAATCACGTTTACATACTGCCTCCGAAACTTTCGTCCGTCATAAAACATTTTTGAAAAATGTGTGTGGGGGGGGAATCGTTTTTCGCACCCGTAGCAAGTATTTTGAGAGGTGTTTTAACAAATTCACAGCAACCGAATTGCCAATACGAAAAAATGGATACGAAAGTTTCGATTTCGAATTCAGTGTGCAGGGACCATACAGATGCACTGTTGACGCTCGTGCAGGCTCTTGAGATAGGCTACATCGAAACAAATGAGCACAGCTCACAAAAAAGAAACTCAGTTAATATACTGCCGTAAAAATTCAAAATGTGGAGTTTTTATATTTATAATATGATACAGTTAAGCAACATCACACGACCAAGAGTGCTGAATACCATCACGATTGAAAATGTGACACTGATTTCATATGGCAGTTCAATAAACAAGTAATTAATATTAAGTCACTTACATTTAGACAAAATATTTACTGTTTTTGTTCTATTTTAGCAGCGATAATAGTTCCAATCCAAACAAAGATCACAGCAGAACTAACAATTGTGTTTTCATCACTGAATGATTCAGCGTTTTGAACGAAACGCTTGAGTCAAAGATTCAATTACCCATTCTTAAACAACTGCCTCATTCTTGATAAATCAGCCGTTTGAACAAATCGTTTAAATGAATGACTCAAAGACTCGCAATAAGACTGCTTATCACATGCATTTCCGAGCTCACTATCGACAAACCAATCAAATAAGTTTACAAAAAAAAAAATTCAGACCAAACACATTTTTATTTTTATTCAGGAGTTATGCATTTACAAAAAGATATATTTTGATGACAGTAGCCTATTGATAAAAAAAAAAAAAATTGTGCAAACAAGGACTGGTGGGACTTGACGTGGAATTGGTGATGGGAGACAGACTCGTCCAGGGCGGGCACTAGTGACTCTCAGGGTAGGCCAGGCACCCCAATGCCCACCCATGATGCCGGGACTAGACTGGTATATGATGCAGTGAAGGCTGAAACTCTGAACAACACTATACTTGGAGACACGGAGGAGAATGGAGACGAGACTGGAGAAGGATCGCTGGAGATATCAAGTAGTAGTTGCTAAGGCAGTGTAAGTAGTTCTCTTCATACAAACGAGACCAGACAATGAACTGTGGTGAAGTGTGTGTCTAAATAGTGGCAGTGATGAGGGTGATGATGAGGTGCTGGTCTGTGTGATTAGAACTCAGGTGAGGGAGTGCACTGTGATTGGCTGGTGTGAGAGCCTGGCAGATCTGTAACACAATCATTATATACCACATGAGACATTTTATACAAACTTACCACAGTATCTCCAGTTTACAGTGAGGATCCTGCAGTAGATCTGAAAGCGTCTTGACTCCAGAATCTCCTACTTTATTCCTTGACAGACTCAGTTCTCTCAGGTGTGAGGGGTTTGATCTCAGACCTGAAGTCAGTGCAACACAAACTTCATCTGTAACACCACAATCCCACAACCTGTAGAGAACAATGACACTCTTCAGTCTCTCAGTTCAGGATCTACAGCTCAGATAAACAGGAACTTCACAATCAGACACTTAATCCACAGCACCATTAACAGGTCCAGTCTAAGGTTCAGAGCCGCTTCTACAATCTTCTTGAGCGGGTTAGTTTCCATTTGATAAAAAATTGCAAAGATATTCGATAATACTTTATTTGTCCTTGTTACATATGTTCATGAATTTACCATAGTAATAACAGTAAATTATGCATAATTACATGCAACTAATCATCAACCAAATCCTAATCCTACCCTTACCCTGTAGTAAGTACATGTAGTTGCTTAATATTACTCAATACTTAAATATATAATTACACTGTAACAATGACACCTTAAAATAAACTTTAACCGAATATTCTTTTTTATGCAAGTATCCAAAAATCATTAACATATATGTATATCACCACGGTTGTCACATATTTACATCATCCAGTCATGTTTATTCTACCATTAATATTGTAAAATGATGTCAGACACATTGGAAAGAATCTGATAAAAATAAGAGCAACACTCTCAGTAGATAATTTGTATGAAATCATTATTTACCATATGAGAAATTTTATACAAACTTACCTGAGTATCTCCAGTTTACAGTGAGGATCCTGCAGTAGATCAGAGAGCTGCTTGACTCCAGAATCTCCTACTTTATTCAATGACAGATCCAGTTCTCTCAGGTGTGAGGGGTTTGATCTCAGAGCTGAAGTCAGAGCAACACAACCTTCATCTGTAACACCACAATCACTTAACCTGTAGAGAACAATGACACTCTTCAGTCTCTCAGTTCAGGAAACACTTATATAAATGAGTTTCTCCTATTACAGTATTGATTTGATTAGAAATCACATGCTAAAATCATAAATATGATAATGTTTTATCAGTGTAATGATTGTTGTCAGCGTGACTTACTGAACTGATCTGGATTCTTTAACCACAGGCAGCAGCATCTGAAGAACTTCATCTGCTGTATTTTGTGCTCCAATAAACTGTTTTAGATCAAAGACATCCATCTTCTGCTCTGATGTCAGCAACACATAAACCAGAGCTGACCACTGTAAAGAGGAGAGTTGGGTTTCTCCTATTTCTCCAGATGTCAGATAATCATGGATCTCCTGCATCAGTGAATCATCACCCAGTTCATTCAGACAGTGGAACAGATTGATGGATCTCTCTGGAGAGTGATTTTGCCAGATTTTTTGTTTGATGTTCTGAACTGTTTCCTCTTTGTTGTAGGAGCAGCTTCTTGTCTTTGTCAGTAGTTCTCGTAAGAGAGTCTGATTGGACTCCAATGAGAGACCCAGAAGGAAACGCAGGAAAAGGTCCAGATGTCCATTCTTACTCTGTAAAGCCTCATCCACCGCTCTCTGATGCAGCTCAGATAATGAATGATATTTCTTCTGGTGGAAGATTTTAGAAAAAAAACTTTGTTTGGTTTTGTCAAACACATTTCTGTTCTTATATGTAAAGTAATTGTGTACATATAGAGCTGCTAGATGTTCCTGGATGGTCAGATGAACAAAGCAGAAGACTTTCCCCTGATACAAGCCCAACTCCTCTCTGAAGATCTGAGTGCACAATCCGGAGTAAACTGATGCTTCAGTCACATCAATGCCACAATCTCTCAGGTCTTCCTCATAGAAGATTAGGTTGCCTTTCACAAGCTCCAGGAAAGCCAGTTTCCCCAGTTTGAGAATCAAGTCTTCATCTTTCACTCTCTTTTTATAGTCCTTCTCATGTTTGATTTGGGTCTGAATGATCAGGAAGTGTGTGTACATTTGAGTGAGACTCTTGGGAATCTCTCCTCTCTCTGCTTCACTCCACATCTTCTCTAGAACAGTGGCTGAGATCCAGCAGAACACTGGGATGTGGCACATGATGTGGAGGCTCCTTGAGGACTTCAGGTGTGAGATGATTGTATTGGCCAGACTCTGATCACTGATTCTCTTCCTGAAATATTCCTCCTTCTGTGGATCATTGAAGCCTCGTACCTCTGTCACTCGATGGACACACTCAGAGGGGACGAGATCCGCTGCTGCTGGTCTGGAGGTGATCCAGATGAGAGCCGAGGGAAGCAGATTCCCCTCAATGAGGTTCATCAGCAGCTCGTCCACTGAGGCTGATTTAGATATATTACACAGTTTCACTTCACTCTTAAAGTTCAGAGACAGACGACACTCATCCAGACCATCAAAGATGAACAACACTTTATATTCACCACTCGATATTTCCTTTTCTTTTGTTTCCGGGAAAAAGACATGAAGAAGATCTGGAAGACTGAGTGTTTTGTCCTTCATCAAGTTGAGCTCTCTGAAAGGAAGTGGAAATATGAGCTGGACGTCCTGATTCTCTTTCTCTTCAGCCCAGTCCACAATGAACTTCTGCACAGAGACTGTTTTTCCAATGCCAGCGACTCCCTTTGTCAGCACAGTTCTGATGGGTTTGTCTTGTCCAGGTAAAGGTCTAAAGATGTCATTGCATTTGATCGGTGTGTCCTCTGTTGCTGCTCTCCTGGATCGTGTCTCAATCTGTCTCACCTCATGCTCATTATTGATCTCTCCACTTTCACTCTCTGTGATGTAGAGATCTGTGTAGATCTCATTCAGGAGTGTTGGGTTTCCCTGCTTTGCTATTCCTTCATGCAGACACTGAAACTTCTTCAGCAGATCTGTTCTAAATCTGCTTTGGATCAGTTGAGAATCATGACTGAAGGAATAAATTATTAGATTACAACAAATTAGTAAAAGTGATAGTAAAATATATTTATGTCTAGACAGAAACGTTGCACCTCAGATTAGATGACATGTGTCTTCCCCTAAATTTTCCTCCAGTGTCCACAGACTGTTCACTTATTATGGACAAACATGGATGGAACAGAGACAATACAACAGAGTCGAGAAAACAGAGACAATAATTCATATAGTATTCATATAGAGCCAGACAGGGGGGTTACAATTAGCGCCTCAACGCACCTGCTAACACTTTAACATTGCATTGTATTTTAGCACAAGTATATTTTGCATCTGAATATTAGTATAAAAATAAATAATTTTTAAAATGTTATTAGAAAGACGATGATCAAAAACATTTAAGTTGAGTGTTTAAGTTGTGTTTAAGTGGGAATTAACAAAAGGGTCAGAAATTGCCCTGTATGTATTTACTGTTTTAATAATTTAATTGAAGTGTTCATGTCTGTGTGAAGACACAAGAGATTGTTCTGATACTGATAACAGCGGCAACGAACACTCAGCATGAGTTAAACACCACATTCCAGCACCAGAATGAAATGAACACAAACTAATTAAATGAATACTCTTGTTAGTCAACTGGACATGTTTCGTTTGTATTAGGTATGGTACCTTTACAGCTTCCACACCCTTAACCGTAGTTGGGAGCGAGCTGGTTTCAGCATAATAACTTGGCTCGTGGCAGGTAATTTGCATCTAGTGGTCCAGGCTAACAGCCGAATTTCAAAACAGTGAGGCGTTGGTTGTTTGCATCAATTAACTCGGGCTTTATTACTTATAGCGGTACACATTCACAGGCATAAAAGGGCACTTTGCTTGCTAACATTCAACTGGAGCATAGCCTGCATCACTACTACATTCGCACCATAAACTCAGACTGAATCCCCCCCCCTCCCCCACGCTTTTACACTCCCATCATCCACCTGCCCCACTACGTCACGCATACGCATTTTTCCCAACAAGTCGACAGGGGGAAGCAGAGATGGCAACAGGTACATCCGTGCTGTGAGATGTTTCAAAAAGTGGTGTGGACAATATCGACCCTGGCAAAGAGTGGTTTGCCAACTTGCAAATTACGCCTATGTTTGTTGCATTATATGCCAAACGGTGACAGTTTAAAAATGGAGCTCTGAATAAACTGTCATGTGTATTTTTCCAAAGTTTGCATGTCTGTAACTCAAGAAGTTCTAACGATATCCTTTTAGATTTCTGTTCTTAGCAAACTTTTATTTTGATATCTTAATTTTTGAGGGCCTATGTGGTTCAATTCAATAAATGTATCTTGTTTTCATCTATTAAAATGAATGCATAGAACACAACTGTCTGAGAGCCAAAAAATGTATTGTTCCAAAGTTTGCATGCATGTAACTCAAGAAAATCTATCCATCTACAGTATGAAATGTTGTACCTCAGATCAGTTGATGTGTGTTTTCCCTTAAATTTCATTGGAGCTCCCATAGACTGGTCACTCTTCATGGACACACAGCTGGGCTCCGGTGAGTTTGATTTCTCCTTGTGGTTTTGACTTCAATAGAATAGAAACAAAAGAAAAAAGACAAGAATTCTTAATTATATTACAGTACATTCAGATAAACCTCACATAGAGAATCAATCCATCCACCTATCTTTAATCTGTTGTTGTGCTTGTTTATAATAATTGTCAATAAGTGATGTTGGGGTTTTTGGTTTGGTTGAAGCTGGTTTGGTTGAGTTTGTCAGGATTGTTCTGGTCCAGATTATCAGTGTTTTGTGGGTCAGTAGATGTTAGTGAAACATCAGGACTGAAGCTCTGGATGAGCTGTGAGAGGAGACCTGATCCTGTTCTCGACTCCTGCTATTTCAGCGCTTTATAATAGTGTGAGTCACTGAGTTATACATGCTACACAATATCACCACCCGTTTCTGTATTTTGATAATAAGTGGATATTTGCCAAATTATGACATACATGCATTATTTGTGTGTCTGTGGTCTCTGTCTGTCTAAACAAATATGTTGTACCTCAGATCAGTTGATGTGTGTTTTCCCTCAAATCTCACTGGCTCTATCATAGATGTGTCACTCTTCATGGACACACAGCTGGACTCCGGTGAGATTGATCTGTCACCCTTCAACTGACTTAAATAGAATAATAGAGATAATAGAGACAAGAATAAATTTGGTTGATCTATGAAAATAAATCACACATGAGAAGGTTGTCTTAAGACAGTATTTTGAAGAGCGATGATTCTGTCCAAGGATAATGTAATATATCATCTAGCTGTCTACTGTATCTGTGTGTCTTTGGACAGTGTTTAAAGACCCTGAGTGTCTCCAACTACTGTATATCCCGTCACCAGAATATGATGGAGACAACAGATCACTATACCAACCCTGCCAAACACCCACAACACCCTGTTATGTGCAGAAAATGAGTCTTCTATAACATTAAGATCATATGAAGATTGAAGTACCTGAATCCTGGACAAACCTCTCCATGTCTGAATGTTTTTCTGTCATCCATGATTCATTCAGTCTTCATGGAGCTGCTCAGGTAAGAGATCAGAAACGATCATTGACACACACTCAAATACAATACATTTCATTTGACATTTTCTTCAATGTGTTTATGGAGACAAAACAAGTCAGATTTTTGATTTATAATCAATAATTATCAACATTTAATACATCTGTGAATCTGACTAATATTCACAAATATTTGTTCAAGATTTTTGTAAACTGTTTTAAAATAAAAATGTTTCCTATTTGTTTAGTTTTAATGAAATGTTTAGTAAAACTGACATTACCTAAAGTGAGTTTGTAAAAACAATTTGATATTTGTTCAAGATTTCTCCCAACTCATATGCTGTTTTAAAAGCAACAATGTTCAAATTAAAATGCATTTGATTAAATACATAAATATGAAATGGAGTGAGTTTCTTAAAAGTATATATTTCAGTTGATTTGATTAACAAAATAAAGACATGACCAAAATTTCAATTGATATCCCTGATATTCAATAACTATTATTTTGGCCCACAGCATCTGATGTTACTCTCACCTGTGAGTAAAGTTCTTCATGTTTATGTTTTTAAATACTTGATTTCTAAAGTTAATGAGGAAGTAAAGCAGCTCACCTGACTAATGTTCACTCACCTGGATTAAACTGTTCGGTTACTGGTTCCCGACGTGTTCATGGTTTCTCAGCAACTGTTTCCCCAAAACATAAATTCCTGTAGAGGCAACTGGAAGCATTACTATTAAACACTTTAACGCTCAGTTTTTCTGAGGTAAAGAATCTTATTATGCCCTGGTGTAAAATGGCCATGGTAAAACTCTGAAAATACTTTAACTTCTGGAGGCAAAAGTTGCCAAACCAGTTGAGAGAGAGTGAGAGAGTGAGAGTGAGAGAGAGAGAGAGAGAGAGAGCGCTCACAAGTTTAGATCAGTAATCATTTGAGGACATGAGATTTTTTATCTCATGAATATTAATTATGCACAAATTGTCACGAACACACACAGGGAAAGACAGATCCATTAGCAGTATGTTTAATAGGATAATCCGTACTCACAATCCAGTCCAAGCTAGGTTCAAAATCCAAAAGGCAGTCCAAAACATAAAACACCAACAAGACTCAGGCAAAGGCAGGGCACAGAAGTGTGGGGACATAAAACAACGACTCCGTGACAAACACTAAAACAGACAGGGTGTATATACACACAGAACTAACAAGGTGATGGGAAACAGCTGTGTGCAATGAACACATGAGTGGCAGAACAGAATGCTGGGAAATGTAGTCTATTGTGAATGACACCATGAAAACGAGGACCTCTAGTGAACCCCAGGGAAACTCAACCAGACACTGTGACAGAACCTCCCCTATACGGAGTGGCTACCAGACGCTCCATGACAGAAAACAAGAATCCAGGAGGGAGGTTGAACGGTGGAGGATCAGGGGGAGGGATGGGGGGCCAGGTCCATGGAAGGGAACAGAAACAGGGGGTGATGGTTTAGCCGGCGGACAGGGCGAAGCAGACAGTCCATCGGGCGGCCAGGGCGAAGCAGACAGTCCATCGGGCGGCCAGGGCGAAGCAGACAGTCCATCGGGCGGCCAGGGCAAAGCAGACAGTCCATCGGGCGGCCAGGGCAAAGCAGACAGTCCATCGGGCGGCACGGGCAAAGCAGACAGTCCATCGGGCGGCACGGGCAAAGCAGACAGTCCATCGGGCGGCACGGGCAAAGCAGACAGTCCATCGGGCGGCACGGGCAAAGCAGACAGTCCATCGGGCGGCACGGGCAAAGCAGACAGTCCATCGGGCGGCACGGGCAAAGCAGACAGTCCATCGGGCGGCACGGGCAAAGCAGACAGTCCATCGGGCGGCACGGGCAAAGCAGACAGTCCATCGGGCGGCACGGGCAAAGCAGACAGTCCATCGGGCGGCACGGGCAAAGCAGACAGTCCATCGGGCGGCACGGGCAAAGCAGACAGTCCATCGGGCGGCACGGGCAAAGCAGACAGTCCATCGGGCGGCACGGGCAAAGCAGACAGTCCATCGGGCGGCACGGGCAAAGCAGACTGTCCACCGGGCGGCCAGGGCAAAGCAGACTGTCCATCGGGCGGCCAGGGCGAAGCAGACTGTCCATCGGGCGGCCGCCCGATGGACTGTCTGCTTCGCCCTGGCCACCGGCTAAACCATCACCCCCTGTTTCTGTTCTCTTCCCTTTCTGGCCCCCCATCCCTCCCCCTGATCCTCCACCGTTCAACCTCCCTCCTGGATCTTGTTGGTGTTTTATGTTTTGACAGTCCAGACAGTCCATTGGGCGACCAGGGCGAAGCAGACGACCCCTCGGGCGGCCAGGGCGAAGCAGACGACCCCTCGGGCGGCCAGGGCGAAGCAGACGACCCCTCGGGCGGCGAAGACCCCTCGGGTGGCCAGGGCGGTGAAGACCCCTCGGGCGGCCAGGGCGGTGACGACCAGGGCGGAGACGTCCCCTCGGGCGGCCACGGCACAGAACCCGGCTCAGGAACAGACACCAGAACAGTAACAGCCACAAGGACAGACACAAACACAGAAGCAAACATTGGCTCAGGAACGGCAGACAGTGCCTCCGGCTCAGGAGCGGCAGACACTGCCTCCGGCTCAGGAGCGGCAGACACTGCCTCCGGCTCAGGAGCGGCAGACACTGCCTCCGGCTCAGGAGCGGCAGACACTGCCTCCGGCTCAGGAGCGGCAGACACTGCCTCCGGCTCAGGAGCGGCAGACACTGCCTCCGGCTCAGGAGCGGCAGACACTGCCTCCGGCTCAGGAGCGGCAGACACTGCCTCCGGCTCAGGAGCGGCAGACACTGCCTCCGGCTCAGGAGCGGCAGACACTGCCTCCGGCTCAGGAGCGGCAGACACTGCCTCCGGCTCAGGAGCGGCAGACACTGCCTCCGGCTCAGGAGCGGCAGACACTGCCTCCGGCTCAGGAGCGGCAGACACTGCCTCCGGCTCAGGAGCGGCAGACACTGCCTCCGGCTCAGGAGCGGCAGTGGGCATGACGGGTCCGAAAGGCACATCCAGGATTCTGGCCAGACGCTCGAAGTAGCCCAATAATGTTTCAGAGGCCCCGAGAATCGGTTTCAGGACCACCGGAACTGGGACCATCGGACTCGGGACCACCGGACTCGGGACCACCGGACTCGGGACCACCGGGACAGTCACAGAGGAAGTCTTCCTTCTCCATTTCGGGACCACCAGAACTGGAACCACCGAAACAGGGACCACCGGAACCAGCGGTAAAGGAGGCTGGACAGAAACCACGGCGAACAGAGCTCTGGGCTGGACGGAATCAGTGGCGGATGGGACCCTGGACTGGACATCGCCAACCCAGGTTAGAAGAGGGGCCAAAGTGGAGAATGGTGTTGGGATTCCTCTCGACCACCTCCTCCCCTGCGGCCTCCACGGGTCCCACGAAATTTGAACAACCGGGTCCACTCAAACAATTGTCTTCTCTCCCGCTCGGTGGCTGGGGAAGAGACATTGAGAAACATACCGCTGGATCTTGATGACGGAGTCGTTCTGTCACGAACACACACAGGGAAAGACAGATCTATTAGCAGTATGTTTGATAGGGTAATCCGTACTCACAATCCAGTCCAAGCAAGGTTCAAAATCCAAAAGGCAGTCCAAAACATAAAACACCAACAAGACTCAGGCAAAGGCAGGGCACAGAAGTGTGAGGACATAAAACAACGACTCCATGACAAACACTAAAACAGACAGGGTATATATGCACACAGAACTAACAAGGTGATGGGAAACAGCTGTGTGCAATGAACAGAGGAGTGGCAGAACAGAATGCTGGGAAATGTAGTCTATTGTGAATGACACCGTGAAAACGAGGACCTCTAGTGTACCCCAGGGAAACAGAACCAGACACTGTGGCACAAATAAGACTATTTTGGATCCAGAGATTTATAGTATTTAATAATTTCAAGTAAAATGTTAATAATATGATGTTTATTATTAATATTGTGATCATAATATTACATTAATAAATATACAGAAATGCTTTAATTTTAGTAGCAGACTGAGTTTTTTTTTTTTTTTTAACGATAGTTCTTTGTGTCCATTATTTTGTTTGCCACTATCCATATATACACTTTTGTTTGCCACTATCCATATATCAACACCAGGGTGGTGGTGGCGGCGCAGTGGATAAGACACATGCCTGTGGTGTGAGAGACCTGGGTTCAAATCCACTGTGAGACACCAATGTGTCCCTGAGCAAGACACTTAAGACCTAGTTGCTCCAGAGGCGTGTGACCTCTGACATATATAGCAATTGTAAGTCGCTTTGGATAAAAGCGTCAGCTAAATGAATAAAAAAAATGTAAAAAATAAAAAAAATAAAAAATATACAGATGCACGAAGGAAGAACAAATTTACAGCAATTGGAAGACACAAAATAAATATCTTTTTTACTTTAACTGTTTATTTTTCAGTTTTTAAACTTCGAATTTAATGCTCTTCCCTTCTTTGTATTCATGTCTATAAAACCAATACTCTTTAACCTTTGATTAAACAGTTCAACAGAACGTCCTGCCATTAAATCTTGTGGTTATGATGATGAATCCAGTGTGTTTGTGGACATGAAACAGTAATACTGTAGTCCAGCATCTGATCTCTAAAGAGCTTCATGGGTAAAGATGGCGCTAGATTACTGTTAAACAGCTTCAGGTCTGAGATCAGACAGACTGATCTCATGAAATGGCGTATGTATGACACGCCAATTCGTATTTCCATTTTTGGCGTGCTATCAACACGCATAATCGCTTTTCAGCGTGTTTATCAACGCCTTTGACTTAACGTTATATTACTGTATTATGTATATATAGATATATGACCTACCCCAACCCCGTCCCTAAACCTACCCGTCACTGGGGTTAATACCATTTATGAGTGTTCTCCTACCATCCTAGGAAAAAAAAGATCGCTCCACAGATGTAGAAATAGATTTTGCTTCGTTTCGCTCCGACATTTAACGGCGTACACATACACGCGGAATCACTCGGACATTTAATGGCGTAGACATACACGCAAAAGATTTCGGCATGGACATACACGCAGATAGCTCAAAATACTTGACTTGAAAGTGGCGTGTATGTTTACGCAAAGTCATGATGTCATGTTGGATCAGAACTGTGCAAAATACAAGCATGCTTTCTTTTAGATTTGACACAGCAGGTTTTATCTCCATATCGGTCTCAGTTGGTGATGGATTCATCATCTAGTGTCAAAGCTGCTCAGATCCTGGAGAAAATATTAGCGGAGCCGTTTCTTCTTTACTGGAAAGATCTGCAGATGAAAAATACACACATTTGTGTAGAAGTCTTTTTTAATCACTGGATATAGTTTTCATGCTAGCTCGAGAAAATAGTTTATCTATATCTAATATTTATCACATGAGATTGTAAGTAATGTGAGAATATTTGTGTAAAGTGTGTAATATCTGCTCTTTTCTCATGTGAAACTGTGAGGTGTTCTGAACACGACACAGAGACAGTGCAGTCGAGCTATAGTGTCCCCCTGAACCATGTCATCCAGGCATATCGAGCCCCGGGACAAAACATCATCTACAGAAAGAGAACATCATCCCAACATCACTATCAGCATCAGAGAAGCTCAGAGCGGCAGTGGTCAGCTGATGTCACATGGCGTTGCAAGCCGACACCAAAAACGGGTCCTTCGCGCTACCGGCCACTGGCGGCGAGTACACGGGAAGATACCGGCTCTATACGAAGGCTATAGAATCTAGCGAACATATTTGGTGTAGTCCAGCCCGCAGCTCTACAGATATCTGTGAGTGGGACTGGTACGCCAAGACAATTGTGTCCACTATCCAGTGGGCTAACCTCTGCTTGGAGACAGCCTTTCCCTTCTGCTGGCCTCTGTAACAGACGAAGAGCTGATCTGAGGTCCTAAAGCTTTGCGTTCTGTCCATATAAAACCGCAAGGAGCGGAAGGGACAGAGAAAAGCCAGGGCTGGGTCTGCCTCCTGCAAGGGCAGCGCTTGCAGGTTCACTACCTGGTCCCTGAAGGGAGTGGTGGGAACCTTGGGCACATATTCAGGCCGGGGTCTCAGGACAACGGGAGAGTTGGCTGGCCCGAATTCTAGGCACGATTCGTCGACCGAAAATGCTTGCAGGTCCCCTACACTCCTGATGGACACCAGAGCAGAGAAGTCAGAATAAGCCGGTGGGACGGGCTGGGGAGCGCTAGACAGGCCCCCAGAAACCATACCAATGAGGTCATAGGAACCACAGACGTTCCCGCAGTGGAGCAGAGAGCTGGAAGGCATCGACACGACTCGGGAGACTGGCGCTGGCGGGGGTCTGAGTGTGCAGTGTGACACTGACCTGGATCCATGGATACGCAGAGGGTGCGAGCGTGCCGCAACCCGGGAAAGCATGGCTTTCAACTCTGAATCTGACTCAGCATGAGAACACACCATTACAATGGGAAGCTCAGCATCATCTTCATTTCCAAAGCATTGAATGGCAAGCATGCACTTATGATGGATGGATGCACTTTGATGGACTTCCAAAAAAATACACCCATTCACTCCCATTATAAAACTTGGAAGAGCCAGTACATTTTTTTTTTTAATATTACTCCGATTGTATTCGTCTGAAAGAAGAAAGTCATATACACCTAGGATCTACCTAGTAAATCATGGGCTAACTTTCATTTTTGGGTGAACTATCCCTTCAAGAGTTCTTAACATTTCCTGTAATTCTTTCTGCACACCATTTCATTTAGTCACTTGGTCTGTTCTAATAGTTGTAACCTGACCTCTTCTGGCTATGAATCTCCTTATATAGTTTATACAGGAATCTGTATCAAGAGAGCTTGCTATTTCAAGATGCACAGCACGTGAAACAAGGCAAGTAAAGTTTACTCCATAACGTCATTTGACTTCACCAGGGCCGAAGTAATCAATTCCTGTGTTGTAAAGGGTGGCAGATAAGGGGTTATACGGTCATGAGGTAAATCTTTTGTTGACCTGCTTTCCCTCCGACACTTCTACAAAAGTTACAGTGGTGAATTATACTTCTTGCCAGATTGTTGGCGCTGGGTAACCAGCAGTGTTTGTGTAATTCGGTCAGCATGAAATTTCTTTCTAAGTGGCCATTATTCTTGTGAATATGTTTTAAAATTAGACTGGGGATATGAGAATGTTTAGGCAGAATGGTCGGGATTTTTTGTTACATTGGCATTGGTGCAGAACTTTGCATATATATTATTTGTATAGTGAGTTCTTAGCATAAATAACGTCCTTTTAGTGTCGGTGATAGTCGGTTTGTTATAACCCCTTATTTTGTGGTTTTACCTGCTTCATCTTAATGCAGTCAGTCAGGAAATGATTACTCTACATTGCACACCACTGATGTGAAAAAAATTTCTTTTCTGAAATTGTGAGAACAGATCTGACATCACTGAATTTATACAGCTATGATGAAGAGGTTTAGCTTTGGTAATGATGAGGATTTCTGCCAGAAAATGCACATATAATCACATAATTTCTTAGTTTTACTGCTGTTTATTTGATCAGAACTCTTAACAAAATATCATTTGGCATTTTTAATAAATCAAGCTTTATGTGCCACAGAAAAGATTTACATTCATATTTTCTCATAATAATGCTCCTCTAGAAAAAATATATAATGTTATGTCTATATAATCACGAGTCCTTCTGGTCTGATGATATTAAAGCTTTTGTTTGCATTAAGAAGCTGTTTGCTGTTCTTTTTTAAATAAATACATTGGCTCATTTATTTTATACATGTAAAAACTGCAGTTGCTCTAATAGCATGCATATTGTTAATTGATATTGAATTAATAAACATTGCATTAAAGACGGTGGCAGTAGTTTGAATATTGACTGAAACGCACAAACTTGAATGATCTCCACAATCATTAAAGACTGTTTAAGTTCCAGTGGTGCTGAATAAAGGACATTTGTCCAAATATCTCAGTTTCTCTGAAGTGAAAGTTGAGATCTGGCAAACAGTAAAAGACGTCTGAGACACAGTTATCTATTTTTTAATGTGTTACCCTACAGCAATGCTTATTTAACTGGCAGTGCAAAGCTCAGATTGTAAAACAAAGCAGAAATAATATCATTTAGCTGATTTTTTATTCATCAGAGCTCCATGTTTTGATCTCTCCATCCTTTCTGCTGTCCACGATGGTAAATGATTCCTCCTGCGACGACTGTAGTCAGAAAAAACACACACACAGCCAGTCCAACACCAGCGAACATCAACACACGCTCCGTCACCGTCACCTCGTCTACAGAGACAGAAGAGTTACTCACACTCATATACAACCAGACAGTATTAACTCATAAGAATTAGTGCTGGATTTAACCAGTTAAAACATGAACAATCAAACCAACATGTTACCTGGGACGTCATTTTCTTCTACAAACAGACCTGTAAATATATGATCAGTTTATCATACAAACACAGAAAAAAATATTAAAACAATAAATACTATAAACAAATAAACAGTTTTAGTTGTTAGTTGTATGTGAGAGTGCATTTAGATGAGATTCTGTGAGATGAGATTTTTTGTCCTTCACGCAGTAGAGATGATGCATACTAATTAAAAGGAATCTGTAACAATGAGTCCTAGAAACATGGCTTCTCAACAAAAAAAAAAAGATAGACTCAATTAACCGTAAAATTTGGGTTAGTTAAGTTAGTTAAGTCTGGTGCAAAAACATGAGCACTAAAAAAATGTTTCAAATCAATTTTAAAAGCATCAGATTTATTTTATTCCACAATCATCACTTTGGAAACAAAGACACATCCATATCTCTTAAAACAAAAAATATGTTCAGATGTCGTCTTGAGTGACTCATCTTACCCCCAACACTGATAAGTTTGTTAAGATAATGTAAAAAAAAATGAAATCTGGTACCTTCAATCTCCAGTCTGATGGGTTTGTCGAAGTGCATCTCTGGAGCGTCAGACTTTATTCCACAGAAATAAAGTCCTGAATCTGATTCTGTTACTCCAGAAATAGTTAAAGAGACTCTGGTGACCCAACTGTCTGCAGTCATTTTCATACGATTGCTGTTTGGATTGTAGTTGTTCAGGAGTTTTCTCCCGTTTTTGTCCTTCTCTGCAGAAATCAGCAGAACGAGCTCTTCAGATCTGAGAAGATACCAGGAGACTTCATATCTGTTTCTCATGCTGCAGTTCAGAGTGATGTTTTCTCCAATCTTAACTCTCACATCAGAAGATCCTCCAACTGACAAATCTGGAGAGACATTGATAAACACTCATCCTTTTAGACTATGTTAATATCTATTGTATTTGAGGTTGATAAGTTTAATTTCATGAATGTTTTGAGATAGAATATATTTACCACTGGATGTGTTTTGCATAATCCAACAAGAAAATACACAGAAGAAGAAAATTACTTTCTCCATTGTGTCTGTCGTTCTTCACGGTGTCGTGAAGGTTTCAGCTCAATGCAGAGGCTCTAAAACCACAAAGTGTGTCCACTTCCTTTCCAGAGAAATATAAACCATTGAATAATAGTCTCTTATTAGATTGTGTTTCATCTGTTGTGAACCCCGCCCTTGAGGTCAACTCAACAGATGAGAATTGACCCTTCGCTAAGCCACACCCGAAAACCGCCACTGGCCAATTGTGTCTTAGCAACCGTAACTAGGCGCGGGAGGTCTGGCAAGCTTTCGAGAGAGGGAAACATGCTGAAGCTTTGCGCATATGGATTGTGCAAATCTGATACCCGGTATCCTAAAAGTTTGGACGGGGGAGTGGAATTTTTTTCCTTCCCGAAAATCTAAAAGCCGAGGGGAGAAATGATGTGCGTGATTCAGCAGTGTGGAGACTAAATGTCGACAGGATTAACAAAAACACATATTGCTTGGAAGCTGGAAATAATTACGGTTCTTTGTTCATAATGCACGTTTTAACGTAAAATAAGACGTTTAAAGACAAGACGGAGGCTCACTGACATACTTTAAAATATATTTCAGCATTTTGTTAATCAATGGCCTACTACCCCTGACTGAGTAACTTTAACCCAATCCGATCGCGGTGTTAGTGTTATTTCACAAGATTTATGGATAAACTGTTTGATTTATAATTATTAGATTAGTTTCACATTTCACTTACCCTGCTGTGCACGAACATAAACATAGCTGTTCCTCAATGTGTGTGTTTCCCATGTGAATGTTCAGCGTATGAGACGGCTGGTGCTTGCGCTGCGACTATAGGCTTTAGCTTCAATTTTTATTAAATTATTCTCTAATCGTTTGCATATTATGTCGTGGATATATCCCTCGAATGCATACTACAGTCCCTTTTGTCTTGCTCTCTCAGATATTTCACATGTTCGCCAAAAATCACTAATTATCTCATTGGGAATGTCTGACACCGGTGCATACACACTGTAATAGATGTGCTAGTCGCGAAAGCTTGACAGGCGTAGCAACAGTAACTAAGGAGGGTGGGGCTTAGCGATGGGTCAATTATCTTTTTCAATAAAACAGTGAGAGACAAGCGTTTGCTGTCAAGTTTGTATTTAACATAGTATTCAACACCATGAAGAAAAAGCAGCATTGAAACAGCATTCTTATATGAATAAATATAAATAAACATTTAAATAAATAATCAAATACTGTAGTGTATATAAATAAATAAATCCTAGCATCATGTTCTCAAATGTTTCCTACTCTCACTCAGTTACGTATAACATTTTTTACCTTAAACAAAGATACAAGTTATCTCTTCCAACATTTTGTTTCTGTCTGACCGGAGAGAGATTCACCTGCCATTCACCTCAAAAGCTTGGATGAATCGAAGAGATATATTTACTCTAAATTGTCTGTAGGTTATAGTGACTGGGAGGGGACACTTAGTTTTGTCATGGTCATGGTTTTTTCATGGTTTTTATTTTATTGTTGTATTTATATGTAATTTTGTGCCTCATTTGTGCCTCATGATTATTTTTCTGTACAGCACTTTGGTCAACTTTTTATGTTTTAGGATTTTTATGACGTCACTGCGGACTTCTCATCACATCTTCTGTCCAATCAAATGTTCTCTAGAATCTTAAACTCCACCCCTATGCTATAAACACCCCCTGGCCAAAGCGACCGTGGCTGAACCTGACTGTGTGTTCGGTAGTGAACGCATGCTCAGTGTCCACATGCTCATCAGTGCCACCAGTTAAAGGACAAGTTCGGTATTTTACACTTAAAGCCCTGTTTTAAGATTGTTTCTGATGAAATAGAACGGTTAAGATTGAAATTTGGACACATGCTGCTGTCCCGAGAATTTTCGGTTTCTGTGTTAGCACCCCCCACCTCCACAATGGTTTCATAGGTGCACTGGAACAATCATTCATAAAACGCATTAAACTTTAGTTTACAAAGACGTGAAACTCACCGAGTGGTCTGGGGTGTTCACTGATATGCTCACTCAAAAATCACAGCAAAAGATGCTTTCCAACAGGTTTTATCGTAGTTTTTGTCCAACTCCATAGACTTGTATTGGATGTTCTGTGAGGTACGGTATTACTCCGCCGCCGGAGACGGAAATGGGGTTGTTTGTATTCTTTCTGTAGTCTTCCAGTCGCAGTATCGTAGGCTACGCTATCCAAACATTGGCAAAGGTGCATTATCGCCACCAACTGGGCTGGAGTGTCTATTATTCAAGCTCTCAGCGGAAGAATGTCCGGGTGTGAGGTGTTTGGAAAAATAGGTCCATAGTTTTACAACGAATGGTAAAACACCTGTTGGAAAGCATCTTTTGCTGTGATTTTTGAGTGAGCATATCAGTGAACACCCCAGACCACTCGGTGAGTTTCACGTCTTTGTAAACTAAAGTTTAATGTGTTTTATGAATGATTGTTCCAATGCCCCTATGAAACCATTGTGGAGGTGAGGGGGTGCTAACACAGAAACCGAAAATTCTCGGGACAGCAGCATGTGTCCAAATTTCAATCTGAACATGTGAAATATCTGAGAGAGCAAGACAAAAGGGACTGCAGTGTGCATTCGAGGGATATATCCACGACATAATATGCAAACGATTAGAGAATAATTTAATAAAAATTGAAGCTAAAGCCTATAGTCGCAGCGCAAGCACCAGCCGTCTCATCTATTTCATCAGAAATTAGTTACTGGAGTAACATATACTCCGGGATATAGTTTATTTCGAGTTGGAGTGACTGTCAGGCACACCCGTAAGAGAGTAACTTTAGAAAAACTGAATCAGCGCTGACTCTGTTTTGAACGATTCAGTTCAATTTGGCGAACTGGTTCGACCGGTTCACAAAAAAAGAACCGGTTCAAAAGAACCATTCGTTCACGAACCGGACATCACTACCGTTGACATGTCACAGAGCAATATGTGTTGGAGATGTGTGTTCAGTTGCTCAAATGCTCGAGTTTTATTCCATTTTGAGAATGAAATGGCTAGAATTTATTCACACCAAGAACGTTACTATTGAATCCAACCTATCAGGGCTAGGATTCGTTTCCATGGTGCTGTCAAGTACAATTCGCAGTCTGTGAGGTAAACTAAACGCTATTGGCTATTTGAAAAGGGGGAGGGGCCATTAAATATGTCCCGCTTTAGCTTCCTGTTTCAGTGGAAATTACGTCAACGCATCATACAAAGCTGCGCGTTTCAAGAAACTTCAGTGGGCCTTTAAGTCTAGGACGGGCCTGAAGCTGCCATCCTTCTCGCGGATGAGCAAGTAACGGCTGTAAAAGTTGTCTCGCTGTGGGCTGTGGCGACTTTTTCTAGCAGAACCTGCACTCCGGTTCGAGGACCTGAGAATTGGTGTCTGAGACCATAGTGTAAGTCACACCCCTGAAGCGGGGGAATCTGCGAGAGAATTGAAACCGTTTTATTGTCTCCAAGACCCATTTTGACTTGACTGGAACAGCTTGACTTGACAGCATCCTTGATCTCCAAGTTTAACCACAGGTGGCGCTTTGAGCACCACTAAACACTAAAACTGCTGATAATACGACTGATCGCCTTGGCCGTTGTCTTTGTAGCGCACTGGTGTGTGTTTCCTGTACAACGCCGTAACTCGCTGCTTCACTACCATTGTACAATGTATCGTTGGAGAAATCAGCTAGCTAGTCACGACTGTTTCCCGAAACCATATTGTCGCAAAGTGGTCGTTCAACCACGTTGGTTGATGACGTCACACACGTGGCGGAGTAATAACTACTTTTAATGAAACTGTTTCAGATCGAATTAATGCTAGATGTTGTGCTATAAATTACAGAAATACATCTGAGGACTATTTCTCATAGTCTCAGTTATTTTGCTTTATCTCCAAATTCAATCATAGACTCGTTCTTACATAGTAGAGCTCGTTCGCACATGCTTCAATAACTGTGCTTTAAATCTCTTGACAAACTAGAAAGACGTAAATTACATTTGTATGTATTCTAAGTCAAAGACAAAGGTTGTACTGAATGGCAGTTTGCTTATTTTGCTCAAGATAATAATTTATTGAGCCACATGTCATGCAAACTAGAAACTCTGCTTCTAACCACAGGTGGAGATCTGTACTTCACAAACACACAACTTTGCGATGCTGTTTGCGACTGTCCGTTGGAACGATGGTTTCTGTAAACACGACTCGTTGAACTATGTTGATAACGACAGAACTTGCGACCATAGTTGGCTAACGATGCTTTCGGGAAACACACCGCAGAGTGAGGTCAGTTGCACTGTGCAGCTCCATGAAAGCAGCAGAAACCCTTTCAAAAGGAACACATTTGTACCTAAAGTGTGTATCAATACCTAAATTGTACACATTCAAACCTTTTAAAGGGTACCGTCCCAGTGACAGCTTTTGTACCTTTTTTATGAAAGTGTGAGCCGGACTCATCCATACACTCTTTACCATATTACATTTTTAATAAAAAAAATTGAACCAACGGTTGGGTTTGTCCACATTTGACCCAAACATGGGTTGAAACAACCCAGCATTTTTTAGAGTGTAGTGTGGCCACTCCCCTGTATTTCAAGATGCCAATGTCATTGGCACAAATCCTTTCTTTGAGCCTTAAAAGGAGACCAAACCGCTTGTACCAGACGAGGGCGGTGGTTTTCGAGGGTATACACACACACACACACACACTACTTTATTTGCCCTTCTTGAGTCAGCATGGCATATTGTTATAACCCTCACCTCATATTTTGTGGTTTTAGTTGCAACAACATAATGCAGTCAGACAGGAAATCATTATTCTGCATTGCATGACAATAATGTGAAAACTTTTCTCTGAAAGTGAGAATCTAACATCTCTGAATTTACAGTTATGGTGAAGAGGTTTAGCTTTGGTAATGATGATATTTTCTGGCAGAAGCACAATTTCTTAGTTTTACTCCTGTTTATTTGATCAGATCTCCCAAGTCCCAACAACAACACATTTTTCATTGAATTCATCTGTTGACATTTTTATTAAATTTAGCTTAATGTGGCACAGAAGAGATTTACATTTTTATTTTCACTATGAAAACAGCTTATATGTACATATTAATGCTCCTCTAGAAAAATGTATAATGTGTAAAGACATAGCCAGACACAATGTTCATTTTTATCACGAGTCCTGCTGGTCTAATGATATTAAAGTTTTAGTTTACATTAAGAAGAAACTGTTTGCTTTGAAAAAGGACATTGTTCGTTGATATTGAATTAACACTGCATTAAAGACAGCACTTTGAAATTTAACTGAACATTTACTGAATCACACAAACCTGAATAATCACCACAGCCATAAAAGACTGTTTAAGTTTCACTGCTGAATAAAGGCAACCTTTACCACAACATCTCAGTTTTTCTGAGTTTTCATTTTCAGTTCTCAGTTTTCTAAAAGTGAAATCTGAAAAGCAGGAAAAGCATCTGAGCCAAAGTTGTCTGTTGCCATCTGTGTTTCCCTACAGAAATGCTTATTTTACTGGCAGTGCAAAGCTCAAATTGTCAAATAAAGCACACAAATGTGTCATTTAGTTGATTTGTGGCTCATCATAGATGCACGTTTTGCTGCTTTCCATCCTTTCTGCTGTCCACGATGGTAAATGATTCCTCCTGCGACGACTGTAGTCAGAAAAAACACACACACAGCCAGTCCAACACCACCGAACATCAACACACGCTCCGTCACCGTCACCTCGTCTACAGAGACAGAAGAGTTACTCACACTCATACAACATTTAGTTCCAGATCTCCACAGAAGAGCAGTTATAACAAATAGAAAAATCAGTTACAAGCTTAACATTACCTGTGATTTCAACTTCTGTTTTCTTCTCTTCTCCAAAAAGACCTGTGAATATATGATATTTTTATCCATAAATATATGAACACACACACACACACACAAAAATCTGCTTCTGTAATTTTGTAATGTCTAGTGCTAAGTTTATATATCTACTCATGTACTGCTCTCAATCACAAACCATTTTCAGATCTCGTCTTGAGTGGCTCATCTTACCCCCTCCTTCCTACATTGACTAGATATGATGGAAAAACTGAAATCTGGTACCTTCAATCTCCAGTCTGATGGGTTTGTCGAAGTGCATCTCTGGAGCGTCAGACTTTATTCCACAGAAATAAAGTCCTGAATCTGATTCTGTTACTCCAGAAATAGTTAAAGAGACTCTGGTGACCCAACTGTCTGATGTCATTTTCACACGATTGCTGTTTGGATTGTAGTTGTTCAGGATTTTTCTCCCGGTTTTGTCCTTCTCTGCAGAAATCAGCAGAACGAGCTCTTCAGATCTGAAAAGATACCAGGAGACTTCATATCTGTTTCTCATGCTGCAGTTCAGAGTGATGTTTTCTCCAATCTGAACTCTCACATCAGAAGATCCTCCAACTGACAAATCTGGAGAGACATTGATAAGCACTCATCACACATCTGTATTTGAGATTAATAAGTTAATTTCATGAATGCTTGAAATAGAATATATTTACCAGTTGATGTAATTTGCATAATCCAACAAGAAAATACACAGAAGAAAATGACTTTCTCCATTGTGTCTGTCGTTCGTAAAGTTGTCGATCAAACTATAGGTTTCAGCTCAATGCAGAGACACTTAAACCACAGTGTTTCCACTTCCGTCAGAGAAATATAAACCATTGAATAATAGTCTCTATCAGTTCAACTTTCGCATTTGTACTTTTCCCCTAATAATAATCATAATGAATGCTATTGTTTTCATTGCAACTACACATCTTTTAGCATCTCAAAAATGTGTTATATGTGGTTTACTTTAGCTTGCAAAGACACTTGGTGAGCAAAACTTGGCTATAAGTGTGTGAGTCCATGATCATAAATATTACAGGTTTCATACAAGTTTAACTCTATTCTGGGAGATTAATTAATTATATTGACCACATTACATAAAAAGTTCTGTACAAAAATGTACAAACACAAATGATGTCTCTTCTCGGTTCACATGTCATCACTGCATAATGGGGTTTTCTCAAGTACTGAAGGAGGAAGTCTATTTTTTCTAAGGTAATGTAAGACAGGAAGCTTACGCTGCAATTCTGAAAAGGTGAAAAACATCAGTGACGAAAGGAAAGATGCTCAAAACTTTTAAAGGCAGTTATTTATTAAGTTACACATTTAAATATATAGACAGGAACAATATACTTTATCAAGTGACCATATCAATAGTTAATTTCTCTCTTATACACTGAGCAATGCAATACTGATTAAGAGAAAACAACTGAATGAAAAAAAATGGACCATAAACCTAAAACTCTCTCAACAATACTCAAGCATGATGAATTGATTCTGACAGATGCTGTAGACATTATCATACTGAAATGATGAAGACATGTTCAATTCACATAGTTTTAAAGGGATTACCGTATACTGGAGAGCCGTATCACCATATTCACTCAGCTCTACAATAATCAACATTTCACAGATCACATACAGCTTGATTTACAATATCCCTTCAAAGCAGAATAGTGCAAAAACCACAATATCTGTCCTCACAATACATGACTGCTCACATTTGGACATATTAGATGATAAAAACTTCACACGTTCACAGTGAGGTAATGAAAAAGCCATTATAGGAGTGTAAAGGTCATCAAACATTGTTCTTCTCTTGGCTTCTGAGCACCACATACGGCTCTGCATAATGTTTAGTGCGGCTCAAGTTTATTTTTATACCTGAGAATTTGTTTTTTCCTGAGTATGAATAAATTCACAATTCCATTTCATATAAAAATAGGTCTTTAAAAAACAACAAAATATGACTGTCAAAATATTATCAAAAGTGGTTTACAACACAAAAAAAAGAAGAAAAAAAAAGGACGTAGTTCATTTTTTTCAAAAAACATTTTAACATCCCCTAGTGGTCAGTTATCAATATTTTCAGGGGATTTTGTTGATAATATGACGAAATTTTGTCTGAGAGTTTTTGTGCTGGTTTGTCTTGACTGGTTTAGGCCTGTCTGGCTCAGCTTTTATTTCTTCCTACATGTATATCAAGCTGATAGTTTCTCCCTTAAATTGATATCCAGTTAGAATATTAAGACACAATCGGAATCAGTATCAAGAAAACCCTTTGGCACAGAAGCTGCATCTGAAGAGGCATTTAGATGTGTTTACACTGGTATTTACACTGTTTAATGCTGTTAAATCGATCAAAATATTCATTAATCAACAAAACGTCACTGTGCTTCGGCCACAACGGTTCTGCTGTGGATTTATTTGGAACTACTTTCATTTGTGAAATAGAGCAAAAAACAGATGTGCTTAAATGGGTCATGGGATGCAAAATTCACTTTATATGGTGTTTGCATATAAATGTGTCTTTGTAGTTTGTGGACACAACCACCATACAATGAAAAATTCACTCCTTTTTTTATCCTCAAAAAGCCTAAACACTCAATAATCAAGCCGTTTGGATTTTCTGAACAATATGATGTCGTATTGCCCATGCTCTGCCCACGACCACTGACGGACTGTCCCGTATTAGCATATTTCCCGTATTAGCATATTTGCTGTATTAGCATTAGAGACAAATTTGTCTCTCTTATTCGGAGAGACAAGTCCGAAAAAGGGGCCGTCTGCAAAGTGCAAATCCCAAAACCCTTCTGCACATTTTACTAAACATATTCAATAGCTTCACTGTGACACACTGTACTGTCACCAAAATCAGTTCACACATCACTGCTTTACTGCTGGTTATACTACAATACTTAGTTTGATAAAAATGCATAATTTTTATGATTATTTATTATGAAACAAAATCAGTTCAGCCTTTTTAGAAAAAAATATTCAATAACTTCACACTGTTATACAGTGTAATGCAATAAAATTCAGTAAGCAAATATAAAGCATAAGCTATGGTTGTAACTATTATGTTAGCTGCGTACGTTACAAATATAATTTGTGTGAACTAAGAGGCCTACTTATTTTTTATGTGCAATTACTTCCCAAACTAGGTGTTGTATAAACAACATTAGAGCAGTGATGTGTGAACTAAATTTGGTGTGTTACAGTGAAGTTATTGAATATTTTTCATAAAATAAAACGTGCAAAAGCAGTGTAGTATGACCAGTGGGACACCATTGATGTGTAAACTGAATTGGGTGGCACTACAATTTGTAACATTGAAGTTAATGACTATTTTTGTAATCACGTTTTTGTAATCAAATTGGGTTATATTGCACTTTGCAGACGCTCCCTCCCTGAGTTAAGCACAGCCCGCGTTCCTTTATATTTGAGTCCAACTTCAAACACTATGAAACGCTACATTAACGTACGGATCTCTGAAGCACTGCCAACGGGACATTAAACAGGAAGTGTCTGTCCGAGCTAACAACAGGTTTTGCGAGGGAACTTTGAGTTTGAGTGGGAATGCAAAAGATTTAAAAAAAAAAAAAAAACTCTCCCATCACAAATTTTTTCCACCAACACGTCCCTTTAGGGGCTCCGTAGTATACTGTCCACCAAGGCATCACTTTATGTGTCTTGTCTCCACCCCCCCACCCCCAATGGTGAGCAGTTGCTCATTATCATTTAAAGAGACATGCACCGAAATGGGTCGCTGTGAACAGAGCTGTTTTTGAGGAGGTAAAAATGGTGGTGTTTTACACAACATTTGAGGAATTTTAACCAAAGTATGTTACAAACTTTACATGAAGACCCTAAAGAATCACAACAACTTGAGAAAAATGGGCATCCGATGACCTCTTAACTATATTATATGATATAAATATAACTCATACAGGGGTAATTTGATCTCATATCTTGAATTCCAGGGTCATTCTGACTGTATTCTACTAGTCAACATCACACACACACACAGTGAAAGTGTGCACTATCAAGGCCTGTTTTTTCTAAATGAGTGACTTCACATCATTAAATCAATAATTCTGAAGGTGAATTATAAGTTGCTGGATGTTCTGGGCCACTTTACACTTAGTTTAGAGGGCACGGGCCCTCAGGAGAGATTATTATAGGCCTGATTCCTCTGTTCTCTGATGGCCTACCATGTAACCTCCATTCAGACACTTGTATTTCCTGATGGCAACAAAGATAATAAAACCCAGCAGAACCAGAACCGCTAGAGCTCCAATCACAGACAGTCCAATAATCCAAGACTCTACAGTTGGAAGAAGGAAGGTGAGAAGAGAAAATACGTTTTTAAATGTTTTTTTAATCTCACTGCTTAAAGATTTTGTAAAGCTCTCAATGCCTTCTTTTCTACTTACGAGGTTCAGTGTCATCCTTGTGTTCTCCTGGTGATCCTGAGTCTGTTCTAGATTCTGTAGAGGAGATTGAATGGTTAAGGCCCCCGATATACTTTAAGCGAAATCGAAGAATGAACTGATGTGACGTTGTCTGTCAGAACGTAGGCTTACTATTGGCCGATTGGCTGGTCATGTGTGTGTGATGCTGGCCAATAGTGAGCCTACGTTCTGACGTACAACCCAGAAACGCTGCGCTGTTATACTACGGGAACTCACTCAGAGGCCCACAGAGAAGGAAATGAATAGATGAATGAAGGCGTTATTTTTGTTTTCTTTGCGCACAAAAAGTATTCTCGTCGCTTGATAAACTTAAGATTGAGCCACTGTAGTCACTTGGACTATTTTAACGATGTCTTTAATAACTTTTCGGGGAACAAGTTTCAATCCCTTAGAAGCCTATGGAGGAGTGATCCAGCTCTCAGATTTAATCACAAATATCTTAATTCGTGTTCTGAAGATGAACGAAGGTCTTACGGGGTTGAACAACATGAGGGAGAGTAATTACTGACAGAATTTACATTTTTGGGTGAACTATCCCTTTAAAAATTCTTGCTGTTTTCTCAATTTAGTTGTGTGTTTATTTTGTTATTGAAAGGAAAGTGCCCAGCACATATTTATGTATTCATATAAACGCTGCTCTCAGCAGATGTTCGATAACAGTATATCGCTCCTCACGCACTTCAAACTTTATTTGACCCCTAAATGAAGAATGAAAAAGAACTTCGTCGTGAGTATATCAGGACCTGCAGTCATATAATTTACCATTTGCTGTTCAAATCGTGATGAATAAACCTCAGCTGTAAAATAAGGTCAAATATTTCTGCTCATCCACTGATCTTCTCTCACCTGTGACTGTGACTGTGATCAAGATTTCTCCTTCAGAGTCCAGAACTCTGTATGTTCCAGTGTCATTGGCTGTAAACTCATTAATGGTCAGATTTCCATCACGATCAGTCAGTCGATCACTGCTGACCCCGTGACCTCTCCTCCACACCTCTGTCCAGCCGGAGCGAGAGTTTCTCTCCACTTTATCAGCGTTGATCAACAGAACATCCAACTTTACTTTCTCGCCTTTCTTCACAGAGATCTCATCTGAGGAGAAACAGAAAGACACTTTATCCTCAATCAATGTTATGATGGTGTCAATCAGGCAAGACCACAAACACATATTTAGGATTAAGGGGAACAAATGTAATCTACGGTATTATATTCCAATATTCCAATGCAAGACATTGGAAAACCCCATATTGGAGACGACTAATCTGAATAAGTGGTACGTGTCACATTCAGTGTCTCTGATGGTTACAGGAATTCATTGAATACCAACACAATTACTGAAGGAAAGCTGATGGTTTGATCAGTTTTGACTTTACCATGAATTTGAAGATGGTATTCCCTTATTTGTGGCACCGGAGTATTATTGTAATGGACTCTCAGAATGTATTTCCCAGCGTCACTGAAGATCAGATCCTTGATGATGACGTCACATGATCCTTTTTGAAATACTCGTCCACTTTCACATCCTTCATTCTCACAGACAGGGATGTTTTTTGACTGACTGTTTAAAATAACATGAATAATGTCTCTGGCGTCAATATTACATGACAGAGTGGCGTTTTCTCCTTTTTGTCCCGTCACATGTATAAGGATATTTCCTGCAATGGTGGTTTCTGCAAATACAGACAATATCAATTATAAATCTCACTTCCTTCAGAGTTAGCTTGTTCAGCTATTAAGACTATTATTTCTTATTGGCCTTTGCAAGCAAACAGACAAATGAACTGGAATGAACTGGATAAAGTCTGGATGTGGTATGATAATGTAATATGCTTGGGGATTTCCACCATCAACCAAAGTCTCTTGGCTGAATGATACAACAGAGAAACAATCAACTACAATAACTCTACCTGGAACTAGAGATCAAACATTTTTTAAATTTATAAACAAATATGATACTGACCTCTATATTTGATAAAGCAAAACAGCAGAAGCAGATTCAACCATCTGAACCTGATGAGTAAACAGAAGAGCTGGTTTATGTCACATATTCAGGCTAACTTTCCTGAGAAAATATTACTAAACATTCACTTTCATTTTGTCTGAATATTTAACATGCACATCTTACATGATAAAAATGACTAACCTAATAACATCAAACTATAATATGAATCTTTGCTTTAATGATTCCTGTGTAATACTGAAAATAATCAGTCAAACTCAATACACAAGCAACACGCTTAAGAAATGCGGTGATGATCTAACTATATTAATAACCCCACTAGGCTAATAACAACCATTATCATAATCACAATGATAGATATGTTCATCGTAAACCTGCTGACTCATTTCCGCATTGATAGCGCGATTAGACAAATAAGTTAGCTTAGGCTATTAACAAAAATACATTTTATAACATGAAATTTATATTTTATATTTAAAAACATGAAAACTTACATGATAAATCTGTTTGCGTCTTTTGATCTGGCGTCAAAGCGTCATAAATTATTGCAAGATTAGCGAGCGGTGACAAGGAAAGAAAAATGAATGAAAACAAATCTGATCTCTCACACACGAGCTGTTGCTTGGGTCACGTGACTTACAGTATGTGAAAACCGTGAAAACTTGAACGTGAAATTCCTTCATTCAGTGACGTCTCGGATTGCATTGGGATTCCGTGGGAGGAACATACCAAGACAACAATAAGACAAAGAACAGTTTCGGTTTCAGTTTAGCCTTAAATTAATTCGTTTTGGCTTGAGGTTATATTAAGCTTATACTACTTATATTTTTCTGAATATTTAATTGTTAAAATATAAATATAAATCTAAATATAACTGTTAAATTTAAAAAAATATTGTTGTGGAGTGAGAGGAACTAAAATAGCCTAGGCTATAGCTATGTTTTTTGTAAACATTTCACTTTATTTAGCCTTTTTCTGGATGTAATGCTAAAATTAGACTTATGCGTGACATGGCGTTTTTTCTCTCAAAAACGCAAATTTATATGGCATATATGCTGCAAACATTTTTAAATATTCTGAAAAGTTTGCTTGAAAAGTAAGCAGTGTCTGTTTTTCATCGCGTCAGCTATCCAAATGTTTAAAAATAATAATATTTCCACATATCCACAGAGCTTCTCTCACCTGTGATTGTGATCAAGATTTCTTCATCATAGTCATATTGACTTCTAAACTATTGTTATCTTTATGTTTTACAGCTATGTAGAGTTGGGTGTCATCAGTATAACAGAGGTCCGACACACCAAATCTAGGCTACTCATAATTGATCCCAAGGGAAGCCTGTATAATGAGAATAGTAGAGATGTCAAAATCGATCCCTGCCGAGGATAAATGAGTGCCTAAGCTAACTGAAAAACTTCTATTAGGCCTAGATAAGAATGACTGGAACCATTACCTGTGATACCAATTAAAACGCTCCAGCCGAGATGAAAGAATCCTGTGATCTACAAAGTCAAAAGCCGAGCTCAAGTCTAATATCACTAAAGCCATCGTGTCTTCAGCACCAGTAGTCATTAAAATGTCATTAAAAACTTTTAAAAGAGCAGACTCAGTGTTGTGAAGGGTCCAGCCAGAATGAACAATATCAGAGAAGGAATGAGTGTGCAAGTAATTCAGCAACTGTAAAAAGACAGATTTTTGGTGAATTTTAGATAGAAATGGCAATTTGCATAATACATAATGAATCGTTGGTGGAAACAGAATTCAGCAGAGAGTGAGGATCCAAATGCAGTTTATAATCAGTATAATCCAAAGGCATAGTCCATACCAGAGGGTCTGTCACGATTACCAGTGAGAGTGTCCATCATTACCAGCAGAGGGCACTCCACCCCTGACTATTGTCATTCCCTAATTAAATTACATTTCCCATAACTCTCTGCCTGGACTCATCATCCCTGATTGCATCCTTCTGTAACAAACTGCTCCGAGACACGAAGGTTGAGAATCCAAAGGCAGTTTTTAATAAAAAAATCCAAGATCATAAACCGTATAACAGACAGTGGTCAAAAGCAACAGGGTAATCAGTCCAAACAATGACAGGGCACAGGGACACAGAAAAAAAACAGAGAACAGGGAGATGATCGAAACAGACAAACATTTGAACGCCCAGAAATGCAGTGTTACATGTTACAAGTGTTACACGACTTCACAGGGAATGAATATGAAAACCGGGCTATTATAGCGTGCATTAAACAAGGTAACGAGGCACAGGGGAATGTGATAATGGATGAAGAGTCCAGGCAGAGAGTTATGGGAGATGTAGTATCATTAGGGAATGATAATAGTCCTGGGTGGAGTGCCCTCTGCTGGTAATGATGGGCACTCTCACTGGTAATCGTGACAGGGTCAAAACACGCGTTATCAGTCCGAACACATATAAAATCCACTGAGACAGCAACAAGAAATCCAAGACTCCGGCAGAGATAATCACCAGAAACAAAGAGACTGCTCGGGAATGCAGACAGTAACATGCAAACAAATACAAACAAGACTTCATACCCAATACAGGGCAAAATGCATTTAAATAAACAGGTTAATGATATGATTAACAAGACTGAAACCAGTAAACTAATATTGAGCATTGTCTAGACAGTGAGGGACGAGGCTCTGCTGGAACATAAGGGCTCCGCATTTTGACTTATGTCATAATTATACATTTTTTAGTCAAAATTTCGACTTTTCAAATCATAATTACAACTTTTTATCTCATATTTATGACATTTGTAGTCATAATATTTATGCATGATTTGTGATTAAAATTATGGTTCAAAAACAGCAATAGTAGTTGCCAAAAATGTACCATCCAAAAATACGATGTCAGTGTTTTGAGTGTTACTGGACTGCATAATGACGCCTGTATGTTTTACAGCTTATCACCATATATTTCATTATAGTGATATTATGCAAATACACCAATTTAGAACTACAAGACACCAAAATAGTACAGGTGGTAAATTAGAAAGTGAGATGGTAAATCATTTCAAAAAAATGCATACCAACAAAAGTATTACTTACAAATGTTGTTTAATTTGTATAGTTAAATATAATACATACAGTTGTCAAAGAATCTCAACACAATGAAATCAATTTAAGGCTGGAATACACTGATTTTTGACCCGATCTACAGTCTGGATGAGTGGACAGTACACTGTAAAAAAAAAATCAACTGCAAAATGTTCTTCTAACAAATGTAGAAAAGTAGCTTAAACAAGTCAGTTTATTATCTTGCGTGAACTAAATAAGATTACTCTAATGTTGCTAACAAATGTTTTGTTGACCTTAAGTTGACCTTACTTAACATTGACCTTAAGTTGACCTTACTTAACCTTGACCTTTAAGTCGTCATGAAACGGAAGTTTTTTCCTTATTGTGACATATATTTGAGTGAAACGGCTTCTGAAATTAGAAAAAAAATGTAGGGCGGGGCTTGATTTCGTCCTTCGGGAATTGATTGGATCGTTGGAGGTTGGGCGTTGCTAACAAAATCGAAGCAGATTTGAATGCCAGTTTACAGATTAGAGACAGACCACAATAGCCATGCCCTCTAGTAATAGATTTTGACCGGAAGAGAAGTCGTTTCGAGGGGGGAGGGAGGGGTAACGTATTTAATTAAAGATTATAAGGGTACATGAATTAAAAAAAAAATAATAATGAAGTGCACAGATAAATTATTTATAAACTACATTATTACATATAAAAATACGAATGGTAAAATTTGATTTCATGACGACTTTAAGTTGACCTTACTAAAGTCCAAAAACTTTCCAAATGGAGTTATCTGAACAATTTTATGTTTAACAATTGTGTGCCATTTCCCAGCATGCATTGCAGCATGAAAAACAAATAGGTGGTAACTATTATTAAAAAATGATTATTGCTTTCCATTTACTGGCTTTGAAAATCAGACATGGAGATGAAAGAACAAGGATTGTAGCTTATTGCATTGCTAAATGCTAAACAATCTGTATTTTTTTAGTTCATAAGACCAACTGTTTATTAGATTAACAAAAGTATTTAAGTTGACTTTAATTGGAGCAGATTAGTTGAGTTAACTTAAAAAGTTGAATGTGATAGTTTGCCTTATTTGTTTTTAAGTTAAAAAAAAAGTACACAATGTAGTAGTTGCTGAAAGTCCGAGCCGGACTGCAGGTTTGAGCGGAGAGATTTCACAGAAAATCTCAGTGTATGATTGGCACAGAACAAGTTTGTTGTTCTTTGAACAATGTACAAAATCTAGTGTGTGATTTCCAGTTTTTTAACCATTTACAAAAGGCAGAAAGTGTATGATTCATAGTGTTTTAAAATATGTGAAGATGTGTAGTGGATTCCAACCTTCCTCAATTCATAGTCAAGTCACATATATTTCTAGAGCTTTTTACAGTACCGGTTGTTTCAAAGCAGTCAGATCAATAATTCTGTTGAATATTAAGCAGCTTCACAGTGATAAACAGGAAAATAAAGATCAAATATAAATATATCTTAAATAAGAAAGAATTTATATATATATATATATATAAAATAATAAATATTATTTAAAAAATATTTTCTACAATCTTTATATGTAAATGCTTTCAGTTTTTTTTTTAACTATAAATACTTCCCTAACTCTTTAGAAACAATAGTTGATATTCAATAAAAACTATAACTAGGCCACTTGAAACAAATCGAATCGTGGTGTGTATAGTATATATTGGAGAAATATGTAGACAGAATCCTCTGAAGATCTGTTTACTGCTCAAGGAAAATTACAAGTAACCTCATCAGAATCTTCCAGCAAACCTCAACACAATTTGAACCACCATCATCACTATATATGCAATAAATATTGTAATCACAAAAATCCCATTCACTTTCTCTGGCCAACTCAAAAGTTCTCGGTCAGGTTTGGAGGAAGCTGAGAAGAGAGCATACATTTTACATTTTTAAACTCACTGTTCAATTTTTTTTAAACAGCCTCTTATTTTACTGTTCTTCTGTTACCTTCGTGTTCTCCTGTGGAGACAGATTCTGTAGATATGAAAGAATAGTCATACAGTTTAACTACGGTTTGAAAGAGAAAAACCCAAGACCCGAAACCCATAATATTTCTGCTGATCCAGTGATCTTCTCTCACCTGTGACTGTGACTGTGATCAAGGCTTCATTATTAGAGTCCAGAACTCTGTATGTTCCAGTGTCAGTGACTGTAAAGTCATGAATGATCAGAGTCTGGTCACTGATGATCAGTCGATCACTGCTGACCCCGTGACCTCTCCTCCACACCTCTGTCCAGCCGGAGCGAGAGTTTCTCTCCACTTTATCAGCGTTGATCAACACAACATCCAACTTCAGATCCTCTCCTTTCTTCACAGAGATCTCATCTGAGGACAAACAGAAAGAAATTCATAATTAATTAGTATTATTACAATGTTGTCAATCAATCAAGGCAATAAACATATATTTAGGATCAAAGGGACCAAATGTAATAATTTAAAAATCAGTAGGCTAATTGAAAAGCCTCTAAGAATCAACTAATCTAAATATTAGATCATTGTTACATTTAATGTTTTTGCTGGTTGACCCTGCACGCAATACCAACATTATTCGATTTTTTTCTAATAAAAAAAATCCTGAAGCACAAGCTGATGTTTGATCAGTTTTGACTTTACCATGAATATGAAGATGATATTCCCTGATCTGTCGCTCCACTTCTCTCTGATCATTATTGTAATACACATATAAAAAGTATTTCCCAGCGTCACTGTAGATCAGATCCTTGATGATGACGTCACATGATCCTTCTTTAAACACTCGGCCATTTTCACTCTCACATTTTTCAGTCTCACAAACAGAGATGTAATCTGCCTGATGGAATAAACTAATATGAGAAATGTCTCTGTCCTCAGATTCACATGACAGCGTGATGTTGCCTGCTTTTGTCCCCTTCACAATCTTAGTAGATGTTCCTGCAAACATAGAGAGAATAAAAATTAATTCAATACAAAGCATCAATACTAAATAAATCTATGTTTCTGCCTATTCTCCGTAACCAATTCTCCGTAACCAATTAAATATTCTTATTTTAGTCAAATAGGTTTAAAATATATAACTGAAGGTGTTAAGGAGCCAACAATATTAGCTGTGCTGCATTTTAAATTTTCAAATGTTGATGACTATAGTATAAAGCTGTATCAGATGTGTCAGTGCAGATGTTGTCAATGTTTATTAATAAATGAATTGCATAGAAGAAGTAATCATGATGTGTGATGATGTATAATATACTGAGAAATTTCCATCATTAATCCAATAATGTCAAGCAAAGACATTTGGTGCAAAAGAGAAACATTTGGCTAAAATAACTCTGCCTGGAACTGAAAATTTTAAATTGTTACGATTTATAAACAAAAATAATACTGACCGCTATATTTGATAAAGTAAAACAGCAGCAGTAGAAGTTTTGAAAACCTGATGATGAAAACAGAAGAGCTGGTTTATGTCACAGATACAGACACACATTTATACAGGGATAAAACGCATTCCTGAATGGTAAAATATTACTAAACAATGACTTTAATTTAGTCCGAATATTTTACACATGTCGATCTTACATGATAAAAATGTAGCCTAGAATAAGAAACATCAAACTATAATCCGAATCGTTTAATAAATTATTCCAGTGTAGGCTAATATTGAAAATGATCAGTCAAACTCAATAAACAAATAGGCTTTAGTAGCCTAATTCACGGGTGTGTTGTTGTTTCTGTCATGAAACTGCACATGGAACATGGACAGAGGTGATCCAAACGCGGGCTTTATTAAGAGGAGAATCCAGAGACAGGTACAAGGAAACAGGCAGGGGTCAAAACCAGGTAAGCAGTCCAAACAAACATCAAATCCGTGCAGGGATAAGGCAAACGGGAAACCGGGGACAGGCAGATAATCAAGGAACCGAAACACTAGAATACAAGGAAACTGGAACAAGGCTAGGTAATACAGTCAGACACATACAAACACTTACAATACTGAGCCCTGAACAAAGGGAAAACTCAGGCTTAAATCAGGGACGCTCAATCTAAAACAGGTGCAACAAATAAACCATAATCAGTCCAGGGTGAAACATAATGGAAACAATAAACTAGGAAGGAGTGCCCTCCAGAGGCTCAAGCGGGCACTCCAGCCGCAGATCGTCACATAACCCCCCCTCTAAGGAGCGGCTTCCAGACGCTCCTAAGAGCTCCGGAGGGAGGTCGACGGGGGATGGGATGGAGGGCCAGGCCCGTGGAGAGGCAGGGGGCCAGGCCCATGGAGAGACCTGGGGCCTGGAGACCAGAGCAGGGCAAGAGACCACGGGGAGGCACGCTCCGCAAGTAGCCAGGGCGGAGCATGCTTGGCAGGAAGACAGGCTGGAGCATAAGTGACAGGAGAACAGGACAGAGTACACATAACACAGGACCAGGGCAGAGTACACTTAACAGGGGACCAAGACGTGGGGAGCACAGGGCTGGACAGGACCAGTGACATGGTAAGCTCAGGCGAAGGTGGTTGTGCAAAGGTCCATGTAGGCACCACCTCCATGACCCTCTCAGGTGTAGGTGGTAGTGCAAGGGTCCACGTAGATGCCACCTCCATGGCCCTCTTAGGGTACCTATTGCCCCCCCCCCCCAAAAAGTTCATGGGGAAATTGAAAGCTAAAGCCTCCGGGCTTGAAACCGGTACTGGAAAAGGCTCCCGAAGCTTGAGAGGCGCAGGTAAGGCGAGGCACAGAGGCGGGGCCGGCAGGGCGAGGCGCAGAGGCGGGGCCGGCAGGGCGAGGCGCAGAGGCGGGGCCGGCAGGGCGAGGCGTCTGGGAACACCCACCGGAGCCTGGCGAACCAAACGAGTCCCCCTCCTCCTGCGACGGCGAGTCACTGGGCTTGGAACACTGACTTGACTGGATTCACTCATTTGGGTCGACTCATTTGATTCACTCGACTTGGTACTAGATTCACTTGACACGGGACTTGATTCACTTGACACGGGACTTGATTCACTTGACACGGGACTTGATTCACTTGACTCGGGACTTGACTCGGCGGCACTTGACTCACTTGAATCGGCGGCACTTGACTCACTTGAATCGGCGGCACTTGACTCGGCACTTGACTCACTTGACTCGGCACTTGACTCACTTGACTCGGCACTTGACTCACTTGACTCGGCACTTGACTCACTTGACTCGGCACTTGACTCACTTGACTCGGCACTTGACTCGGCACTTGACTCGGCACTTGACTCGGCACTTGACTCGGCACTTGACTCGGCACTTGACTCGGCACTTGACTCGGCACTTGACTCAGCTGGCACGCGCTCAGACTCAGTAGAAAACTCTTGAGGCAGGAATATAACGGAGCTTACGTGAAGTGTTAGAACGTCGGGATTCACATGTTGCGTGGATACGGCGGACCCTTTACGAAGCGCTGTTCAACTGGGCTTTCATGTAGCGCAAACTCGGCGGAGCACGTGTGATGCGCTGGTTCACCGGGAGACAATTGATGCGTGGATTCAGTGGGTACCTTGTAAAGTGGCGAATCGTCGGGTCCTTTGTGAAGCAAAAGTTTCAAAAAATCCACAGTAAAAGCCGAACCGCTCATGGAAAGGGCCAGGTCAATATATTGGGTTAGAGTCCAGCTTGAACACGGAAATGGTATAGCAGAGCCGAGCGGTTCAGACAGTCCTCCCCGAAAGAGCATCATCAAACAGAAATCATTCAAGTAGGACTGACGAGAGAGCTTCAAAAAATCTGTCACAAAAACCTTGAGAGGACGTTCTCCTTGACAGAGGCTTACGATCTGCGCTGTGGGATCCATATCGAGGTCCGTGTTCCTCTCAGCCGCTGGATCAGTTGTGGCTCAGTATTCTGTCATGAAACTGCACATGGAACATGGACAGAGGTGATCCAAACGCGGGCTTTATTAAGAGGAGAATCCAGAGACAGGTACAAGGAAACAGGCAGGGGTCAAAACCAGGTAAGCAGTCCAAACAAACATCAAATCCGTGCAGGGATAAGGCAAACGGGAAACCGGGAACAGGCAGATAATCAAGGAACCGAAACACTAGAATACAAGGAAACTGGAACAAGGCTAGGTAATGCAGTCAGACACATACAAACACTTACAATACTGAGCCCTGAACAAAGGGAAAACTCAGGCTTAAATCAGGGACGCTCAATCTAAAACAGGTGCAACAAATAAACCATAATCAGTCCAGGGTGAAACATAATGGAAACAATAAACTAGGAAGGAGTGCCCTCCAGAGGCTCAAGCGGGCACTCCAGCCGCAGATCGTCACAGTTTCCTGGTGTGGTCTGACAGTCATGATCGCTGTCTCGTTAGGGCATTAAAGCACACTGAGGCTGCGTTTGATTCATGTTCTCACTTAGGAAGTTGCATTTTGTATTTTTGTTTGGAAACCGGAGATTGTGATTAATAAACCACGTTTATTTGTTGTTTGAACTGCATCTCAGTGCATGCTTTATGGCAACCCGATCACACTAAATGCGTCTATAGCACGCAGTGTGTTTATCGTGCAATTTATACGCGAAAATGAGTTTTTACGTAGGATAGGCCTACGCATGGGTTGGTTATGGTAGGTTTAGTAGTGGTGAGGGGTGCGTGTGTATTATACGTTTGGGTAGAATTAGTGGTGTGGGGTGCGTGTGTAATGCACGCGAAAACTGCGTATCATATGCACGTAAAAACGTTTTCGCGTATAAATTGCACGATAATACACAATGCGTGCTATATGGACGCATTTACGTGATGTTATGTGTATCGGTAGGAGATTCCTTCTCTAACCTCAAAGGGCTAAAGAAAAATGTTAAGGATTAGCCTTCACAACAGTTGAGTTTAAATGGCAGTCTATGGTGACTTTTAACTAGTGTAAATACAATTACAGATATCAAGAATTATAGTTTTTAATTCTTTATTTAAAAAAAAAAAATCGTATTTCTGACAGTGATAATGTTACTGTTGAATTAAATTGTTGATATCAAGAATTCATATCCTGGGAATAAATACAAGTCAAAACGGCTTGTCATTCCAGCTCTGCTTCTGGTCCACACTAACAGCACAGAATCGGATTCATTTCTTTATCATTAGCAGGTTTAGTTTTCCGCAAACAAATATATTGGTATAATAACCCAAAATCACACAGGCTGGATTTATATTTAAAAACATAAAAACTTACATGGTAAAAGCTCTGAACGAGTCTTTTGTTCTGGTGTCAAATCTTGTGATCCACAGCAGGTTTAGCAGGAACTCAAACTGAAAGTATAATTCCACACAGGTGATTGTTTAGGAGTACAGAAATATGTCACTTCCTACTAAAGGTGGAGTCGGACTGGTCAATATTTTCCTCTTAGTTATTCATTCAAAGCAGATTGAGCTGTTGGAAGATTTACATTATATTGCGTGGTGTTTTAGTGTTAAATATTTGTAAGTTCAGTCTTACCCTCAGATAAAATATTGGACAGTGTAATGATAGGCTCAAGAGCACAGAAATTAAAAATTAGAGAACAGGGATTTAAAAACTAAAAGACTTAAAATGTGTCAGTTTTGTGAACTCCAAAGGAAAATAAAGTTCTAAAAACAATTTGATGGAACCGATTTGTGTAATTTAAGTTCGCTCTTCTCAAATAAATTAATTATTCTGAGCGTTAGGGTTTACAGTAAATAGCGACTGCGCTTCACATTGCTCATCTGTAAACTTTTGCATTACCAAGGAAACTACTAACTTGTTTGAATGAAATCCAAAATCCGTTGCTACGATGGTGGAAAAGCGGCTAACGAGAAGTACGAAAGATACACCAGTGATGCCGGAATTACACTTGTCTTTTAAATGGTAAAATGCATAGACAACAAAACCTTTTTTTTCCAAATGCATGACAGAAATGTAGGCCTATACACTTAACTATGTTATATATATATATATATATATATATATATATATATATATATATATATATATATATATATATATACATATGAAAAAAAGTATGGTAAAATGTGGATTATGGTAATATCATAACTTTTGAATAATTACTTTTTGTTCTCTAAGGTTGAGTTGAGAGTGTTCTCTAGGCTTGTAATGAAAAATATGACATCTGTACATTTGTTTGTTTCAAATGTATAGACACTGAGATGGTTTAGATTGCACTAAAAGTTTTATAGTTATAAAATCTTTAGTAATCCCCTTGGTATGAAGGAGAACAAATGTTGGCCCTCGTCACTATCCAAGTTGCCCATCCGGCTGTAGATGAAGCAAGACTCTTCCTCATGCCATATTAAATACACATTTTATTTAAACATACATATTTAAAATACTCTATACTTTACAGATACAATAAAGATTGTTTTAAAGTTTTACAATGATAAACAGGAAAATAATGATCAATGATGCAACCAAATGTTATGAGGATAGTGAATGAACCCAATCACAGACGGTAGACAATCACACAACATTTATCATAACAGAAAACAGGGGAAAACAAAACCCATGAGGGGGCAAAACAGAGATAATACAATCGAGGGATAACTAAACTAGATAACACTTGACAAAAACTAGACTATTAACAGACAGCAAATACAAGATCAAGAACTATGGAAGACTTTCCACTTAGACAAGGTGCTCACGGTCAGAATCTTACATAATACGACAATGAACCGGCACAGAACAGCAAACACAAGGGGATTAAATAGGGAGAAACGTCTTGGTTACGTATGTAACCCTCCTTCCCTGTGTAGGGAACGGAGACGTTACGTCGGATGACGACGAATGAGGTTTCACTTAGAAAGCCTATCAACTTCGAGTATTACAAAACAAGCCAATGGCAAAGAAATGCCATGGGTCTGCGGAATTTGCATAGCGTATCTCCGCCTTACCTCGTGGGTATAAAAGGAGGACGCCGGCAACATGCAGATATGTTTCTTCGCTGAGGAGCCAAGACTGAGCTTCAGGCAATCCCCGCGGTACAGCGGAAAGTGGCAGGAAGACGTAACGTCTCCGTTCCCTACTCAGGGAACGAGGGTTACATACATAACCGAGACGTTCCCTTTCGTTGTCACTCCGAGTTACGTCGGATGCAGACGAATGGGGTTACCAGTCTAATCACACCACCTTCTCGGCTGCTTCCAGTGCCCTGCGTAAATCTGAGATCCCTGTCGTGAGACTGGCACGGACGAAGGACTCCTATTTAACACAGGAATACCAAGGTACACTGGGGGGCATATCCCAAGGTTTAGGGGAAGTGCAATTATTGCCAACCCAGAGGGGGGGGGGGACTTAGAGAATACACATATGACCCGAAGGATGCATATGGAGAACACTGGGGTGTCCAGCCGCAGGTGGAATATTTCAACCATAGCGATGCGCCATGCGCTATGGCCCAAGAGGACGCCGCACTCCGGGTAGAGTGGGCAGTCACACCAAGGGGGCACGGTCGACCTTGCTGCTGGTAAGCCAAAGCAATGGCGTCCACTATCCAGTGAGACAAGCTCTGCTTTGAGAGAGCCTTTCCCTTCAGCTTCCCACCATAACAGACAAGAGCTGGTCTGAGGTCCTGAAACACTGCGTTCTGTCTACATAGGCGCGGAGAGCGCGTACTGGACAGAGCAGTGCCAAGGCTGGGTCTGCCTCCTCCAGGGGCAGCGCTTGCAGGTTCCCTACCCTCTTGATGGAGGCCAGTGCAACCAGGAGCGCTGTCTTTATTGACAGGAACTTAAGCTCCACTGATTGCAGAGGCTCAAATTGAGCATTCTGCAGGGCAGTTAACACCACTGAGAGGTCCTAAGAGGGAACGAGAGGAGGGCGAGGAGGATTCAGTCTCCTTGCCCCTCTCAGGAACCTGACGATCAGGTCGTGCCTTCCCAAAGACTTACCTTCAACAAAGTCATGCTGTGCGGCAATGGCGGCGACATAGACTTTTAGGGTGGAGGGAGACAGCCTTCGCTCCAACCCATCTTGTAGGAAGGAAAGCACGACGCTGATCGAACATCTCCGGGGATCTTCTTGGCGAGAAGAGTACCAGTTGACGAAAAGGTTCCACTTCAACGCATAGAGATGTCTCGTGGACGAGGCTCTAGCGGAAGTGATGGTAGCCACCCCTGCTGGGGGTAGGGTACTCAAACCTGCCTCGTCCCATCCAGGAGCCACACGTGGAGGTTCCAAAGATCGGGACGAGGGTGCCATAGGGTGAGAAAGGAGGTCCTTCCTCAGAGGGATCGGCCAGGGAGGTGCTGTCGCGAGGAGTACTAGTTCGGAGAACCAGGTCCGGTTGGGCCAGTAAGGCGCAACCAGAATTACCTGCTGCCCGTCCTCCCTGACCTTGCGCAAGGTCTGCGCAAGAAGGCTTACTGAGGGAAACGCATACTTGCGACCCTGCGGCCAGCTGTGTGCCAGAGCATCCGTGGCGAGCGTGCCCTCGGTCAGGGAATAAAACTGGGCACAACGGGTCGAGTCGCGAGAGGCAAACAGATCTATCTGTGCGTCCCCGAAATGGTCCCAAATCAGCTGAACCGACCGGGGGTGGAGCCGCCATTCCCCCGGGAGACGGCGCGTGCTGTCATCCGGCTCTGGGACAGAGGGGGACGAGAGGTGCACGGCTCGGAGGCGGCGCACCGTGTCGTCCGAGAACTCTGTGTGCTCAGGGATGAACATGTCACTTCTTTCTTTAACCACATTAGGGTGCTGCCCAACCGGGGGCAAGCAGCAGGAAGTGGAAAACAAAGGATTCTCCCCTGGCCCTCCACCGGGGGAAGGAGTGGTCCTGCTATGATCTCCTCAGACGTGACCATCATCCCTGAGCAGCCCGTCTCAGGAGCGCTGCTTGGCCCGGCGTTTTATCGGGGGGCGGGGCAGGAGAGGCCTGTGGCGTCCCCCTGCGGCCTCCAGAGCCAGCCCGGGTGAACGGGCGGGGTGGAAGCCGCGGGGGGGTGCCTTCGGCGGTGGGCAGACTGAGTGATCTGAGCGGACGGCGGGGCCGTTCGGGACAGAATATGCCTAAGTCTGTTCATGGGCGGTTGAGAACTGTGTACAGCCCACAACCGCACCGCCGAAGGGCCGACCTGGGATATGAGGATGTCGAGCAGATGGGTCCGCCGGATATCCTGCACATCGGACAGGTTAAGCCACAGGCTTGAATGGTGTACATCACCTGACCCAGGGAGCGTGCGGCCACTTTCGTCGCTCGGGGAGCAAGGACAGTGGCGGCGCGCAGCTCAATGAATAAAGCCCTGGGTCAGTCCTGCCCTCCTGCACGCAAGGTAATATAGTTTTGCTTTTTTAAATTAGTTTTTATTTTAATATCGTTTTCAATTTTGCTTTAAATTTCAGTTTAGTTTTAGTTAGTTTCATTAATGGTTTTGTTAGTTTTAGTTTAGTTTTTATTTTGCAAAGACATTTCTATTTCATTTTTATTTTATTTAGTTTCAGTTTTAGTTTTAGTAATTATAGTTTAGCAGAACAAACAAAACAATTCCAGTGTAGACCAAAGCGAGACACTTAATTTCAGCAAAGTTTAATGTTTGCCCAGATTACAGTTAACTCTTGTACATCTTGACATCTTAATAATAAAAATAAAATAATGGTTTGAGATTGAACAAAGCACCAAATAAATGGAACTTAAAAGTATACAAGAAAAAGTCAGACAAACTAATTCATATTAAAGATGAAATCTTGTTAAACATGTCAAGTTTACTTTTTTCAGCTGTAAATGTAGCAGAGTAGCAGAGTGACCACTGGTACATAACACCCCCCCCCCCCCCCCAAAAAAACAGCTCAATTCATCTGACTTCAGCCAACACAACCTGCTGTAAAGCCAGTGTGATTAAATAATGCATCTATGCAGTGTGTGTGTGTGTGTGTGTGTGTGTGTGTGTGTGTGTGTGTGTGTGTGTGTGTGTGTGTGTGTGTGTGTGTGTGTGTGTGTCAGCTTTTGTAAACAAATATTTGTTAAAACTCTCATTATGTCCTGAAAGTAGAAAAAAATAGAGCTCCTCTGGCTCCTCCCTGTGGTCCTACAGCCATTTGCAGAAATACACCGCTCCCGGTCAGAAACAACCAATCAGAGCCAGGAGGAATGTCTTAGCAGTGTCAATAACGCTCGTGTACGCGCTGATCACCCCTCTCTTGCACAGCGCGAGCGCGTACTGTCGTTCGTGACTCTCCTGTTCAAACTCGTTCATCCAAATGAACGAATCTTTTTTCGAGTCATTTCGTTCATTCAACGAACGAAATGACTCGAAAAAAGATTTGTTCATTTTGAACGAGTCTTTTTCGGAGTCATTTCGTTCATTCAACGAATGAATGACTCGAAAAAAGATTTTTTCATTTGGATGAACGAGTTCGAACAGGATCACGAACGTGCATCACAGAACAGAGCAAGGCGAGCATTTGTGCTTATAAAACTTAAAGCTTTTTATTTATTTTTGAAATGACCGATCGTTTCACTAGATAAGACCCTTATTCATCGTATGGTATCGTTTAAAGCCCTTTGAAGCTGCACTGAAACTGTCATTTGGTCCTCGAAACGTTTGTGTCCTATTGAAGTCCATTATATGGAGAAAAAGCCTGGAATGGTTTCATCAAAAAACTTAATTTCTTTTCGACTGAAGAAAGAAAGACATGGACATCTTGGATGACATGGGGGTGAGTAAATTATCAGCAAAAGTTTTTTTTTAAAGTGAACTAATCCTTTAACATTATCTTAGTAGCTATAACTTATAGAAAGAGTGCAACCTTATAAAGTTTCATGTATTGCAAAATACATAATGATTTGAGGACCAAGTTTGTAGTCAAAGTATGGGCAGGCCATAGTCAATGTAAAGCATATTGTTGATGTTTCGTCCCTATTAGTGAATGTTCCATAACTGTTTATAATCCGCCGTCATCGGTGGTCCTGCTTACCAGCCTGTGCGTTCACGGCAGGCTCCGCTGTGGGGGAGGAGCTGTGGAGGGAGGGCTGTAGTGCAGCAAAGAGCAAGGGGGTCGGACCTGTAAGTTGTGCTTGTTCAAATTTTCAGGCTAAGTCAACATTTTCTCAAAACTCCCTAATGTAGCTTTAAACCTGAATGCACACACACTCATGGGGACTCATGTCACTTTGAGGACCTAAATTGAGGTACACAAGCTTATAAATCATACAAAAAATTTCTTTTGAAAATGTAAAAATGCAGAAAGTTGTGTGATGGGTAGGTCTAGAGGTTGGGTTAGTGTACTGTAAGGAGACAGAATATACAGTTTGTTTGAGGCTACAGTATAAAAACATTACGTCTATGGAGAGTCCCCACAAAGATAGTGGATCTGTGTGTGTGTGTGTGTGTGTGTGTGTGTGTGTGTTTGTATGCGCGCACTTGTGTGTGTGTGTCGTGTCCTGGTATTCCATACATTGCGGGGAAATGTCTCAACGTGGATAATAATATTAAATGCACCTTTCACCCTGTCAACCTTCATGAAAACATGACATCTGAAACATACAATAGCCTACTTTAGCCTAGTAGTCTAAATTAAAGTTTTTTTGTGCTTGACGGACGTGTTTTGCTGTTGCACCCGCGTCTCGCAAATGAAACGGCATTCTAAAAATGCTGCGCTCAAGTTAAAAGAAGTCCAACTTGCGTCTTATTACCTTGTGTTATTTCCCATTCCAATGCAACAGACGCATTCTTTATGAACAGCGCTTAGAACTAGCCATGTGTTCTACGTTACGGTCCTTCATTGAGCGCATCACAGAAGGACAGCGGTTAATCGCCTCAGCAACTTCTTCACGTATGAAGCCAAGCGCCATATCAGGCATTTCCTTAAACAGCCACAGGTCAGATTTTCCGTCAAAGTAAAGCACTTACTAATTACGAAAACGATTATTTATTTTTGCTAATTATTATTTTATTTCAGTTAGTTTTTCAGTAACTGTTGTTAAATTTGTTTAGTTTTAGTTTTTAATTTATTATGAATTTTTAATTTTATTTCAGTTTACGAAAATGTTTTTTGACCAATAGTTTTAGTCTTAGTTTCAGTTTTCGTTTACGAAAATAACCTTGCCTGCACGTCCATGAACACCTGGGCCAGGAAGACCAGCAGAATGGCCATGGCATGCAGTGAGGCGGCTGCCTGTCCTGGGCACTATAGGATTTCGCCACAAGTGTAGACGAAAAACTACAGGCTTCGGACGGGTGCTTAGGATCGCGCCGAGAAGAAGCACTCTGAGGACACAGTTATTTTAGTATCACAACAGAGCGTTCAACCGGGGGACCCCAGTGTACCCATGGGCAGCGCCCCCGTGGAGGGGAGGAAGGGTGGAGAATATCAACGAGGGATCGCTGGAAGACAGGGTCTTCGAGGATTTTGAGATCTCCTGATGCACATCCGGGAAGAAAGGTATTGGAGTGGACGGCTACAGGTGTCAGCGGCCACACCCAAAAACCAATCGTGCAGCAGCGAGTGCACAGGACAGGGTGGAAGGTTCCACTCTAGTCCGACGCTCGCGGCGGCCCGGGAAAGCATGGCCGTCATCTCAGGATCTGACTCGACAAATGCCATATGCACACCCGAAAGTGGCAGCACTGTCAAATCTTCACTTCCTGAAGATTCTAGCCCGCCCTGTGATGCTGCGATGGACAACAGATCCGATTCTGGAACGTCAAAGGACACCCGTGGGGGGTCCGAAGATGGGCCCACGGGCGTCCCGTGATCGTTCACGGGTTGCGTCAATGAAGAGGGGGGCGTGGGGCACGAACGGATAGTCGGCGCCTTTGTTCCACACCAACACCCTCAGGTCACCCTGGCCACCAGCTGAAGTAGCACCTCATGTGGAGAGTGTTAGATCGGGGTGTGGATGAGGGGACTCTCTCTCTAACGAGATCACTGAGTCTCGACCGTAATGACGCGATGGTCACGTTCCCGCGGGGAGAGCGTGAGTCATCCACAAACGCTGCTCTAGTGTGATCAAGCCCAAGCACGCAGAGCAGAGAATGTGCCCATCAAAATCGGAAATGAGTCAACCGCAACCAGAAATGCACGGGCGAGCCGTCTTTAAAAAGACGTGCCGCGTGCGAGCTCTTTTGTGAGAGAAAATAAACTCTGAGAGTGTTGAAGCGCCCGGGGAGAAACACACTCACTGGCAAACCACTGCACAGATAAGCAGGAAGCGCGCACTCGCCGGGAGATCGCCGTCACACCAACACCAGAGAATCTCGCTCGTCTGTAAAGCTGACAGTTCAGAGATGGCTTGTGGAACGAAGGATTCGAAGCGAACTTGGCTCCGAAGCGAAAAAATTCATGCATGTTGCCGGCGTCCTCCTTTTATACCCACGAGGTAAGGCGGAGATACGCTATGCAAATTCCGCAGACCCATTGCATTTCTTTGCCATTGGCTCGTTTTGTAATACTCGAAGTTGATAGGCTTTCTAAGCGAAACCCCATTCGTCGTCATCCGACGTAACTCGGAGTGACAACGAAAGGGAACTAACAATGACAACAGGTGAAACTGATTAGGTGCAAAGGACAAAACAGGGATAACAGGGGGGCGGGGAAAGGGAACGAGACAACACAAGCACATGGACCGAACACAAAGCCATGTGCTTGCACACAACACATGAGTCTGTCATGATCCTGCCCCAAGACTTAAAGAAAGACAAGGACTAGATAGCAGAATCATGACACCAAAATTCAATTTCAGCTATATGTGTAACGCATGTGTTCAATTTCTGTTTCCTGTGTTCTCTATAATTAGTTCAGTTTGTTCCCATAGTTACAATTGTGGATTATATTAAAGTCTGTTTTCCGTTCTACTTCTTTGTCGTGCAGTTCCTACAACAACCATGCAGCTCTTCAGAAGACAATTGTGTCATTATTCAGATCAAGTTTTGTTCTCATCTGATCAGATGTCAGTGCAGTCAAATCTATAATATTTCTGAATCTAAAGTGTCTTTTAAACCTCAACTGAGCAAGACAAAGTTGACAAAATAATGTATATCTTGGCTGACTCTGGCTTTGGTTCTGGCTCCTCCTCTTCTTGGTCATCCTGCTGAATTTGGCCCTGGTGTGTCCTCAGGGATGGAGGCGATGAGGAATGTTGGAATGCCTCTGTCCCGACTCCCAACTCATCATCCATGAGGATAAACCACAGCCAAGTTTCAGTCGTGGGTTTCCCACTCACTCCCTCACCTATCACAGGACACTTGCAATCAAGGCAGAGCAAATAAACCATGCCTTTTAACAACAACAACAGTCAGACACGTATGGCACCAGTCGGACGTGTGGACACAGACGTGTCGTTCAGCAAACTCACATATACTTCGTGCCTCTCATCACATACTGTTTGGCGGGGGTATTTTGTCGAACTTGAGCTTGCAGCAGAACTAGCAAACATGAGTGAGGAGCTTGCTGTTGAGCCGTGCGCACTAGTTTGGTCCATCATTGTCGTAGGGGTATCCGGAAAAATCAGATTCCCAATTTGACTGACGCACTAGGGCATTAAGAAACATGACCATGTATGCCGTGTTCACATAAACCGAACAGACCCCAATGGAAGCTCCTCAGGCCTCTGCTTGCAAGTCCAGTTTGTCCAGTCTACACTATTCTCTGACCCATTAGACCCCAATGGTATTATGACGGCGGACATTAGAGATACATTTCATACGATTCATAGGGAATTTGATGAGGTCTTCAGTCTGCAGTTTAGGGGCTATAATGGCGCTGCTGACCCCTTCAGACGAGGGTAAATATGGGGCCTGTCCAACCGCCTCAACGGAAGGGAAGAGTTACGGGAAAAGCAGGCTCAATTCGACGAACTAGAAGCACTAGGTGTTTTTCGAAAGCCGGAAGACATTGACGTTGATGTTGAATATGTCAACCCATCATCTCTTATCAAAAAACCTAATGGGGGGGGTTTGTTTCGTGTGTGTCCCTTTAAATGCAAATGAGCTGCTGCTCCTGGCACAGGAGGTGGGGCTTTATGAGAGTGTGTGTGTGTGTGTGTGTGTGTGTGTGTGTGTGTGTGTGTGTGTGTGTGTGTGTGTGTGTGTGTGTGTGTGTGTGTGTGTGTGTGTGTGTGTATCTGTGTCTGTGTGTGTGTGTGTGTGTGTGTGTGTGTGTGTGTGTGTGTGTGTGTGTGTGTGTGTGTGTGTGATGGAGAGACTCAAGAAGAAGTGACAACATGTAGAATGCAACATTTCTGAATGGTTAGTTGATGAATTTATGTTGCTGATGTAGAGTTATATATCTTCTAGTCATTGATTAGCATATTCTGTCATGAAAATCTATAAATTTGCTCGTGAGGAACTGTTGTAAGATGTCTACAGAGTGATATTCTATTGCATTTGTGTTGTGTACTGGATTGCATGTGAAAAGACGGATGCGACAGTTTGAGCAGACTCACAAATGTGCTCGACTACAACAACTCTTCCTCTTCTCAACACTGCTTGTGTGTTCCCGGGGGCGGGTTTATGTAAATTTTAGGGTTAGTGATGTCACTGGGAAGAATGTTGTGTAGTCCCTACCAGCCGTTTGTTGTAGTCCTTAAAAAACGATTTATTTAAAAGCAAATATCTTCCTTTGCTTTGAACTTTGAGCGCTGTAACTTTGCAGATGTTGTTTATGCTCAAACAGCAACATTACACACTAACTAAAGTTAGGAAAGTGAAATCATAATCAGCCACCCCTTTAAAAAAGTAAGTTACCTGGTTGCCTTAAAATTTCGAGTTAAAGCAGCTCTAAGTACGATTTTTTACCTTAAAATAATGTTTCCAAAATCGTTTCAGTTGTTCATCATGTCGTGACATGGTGAAATGCACTTATGCCACAGCTTTGCGGTCCTTTATCTGATATATCCACGCTATGTAAGATTGCCAGATCGGGTCGCGTTTCTGTAGTTCTAATGAGACATAAGAAAACTACTAATTTGACTTGCTTTATGGCAAGCGTTACAATTGCTACAATTGCTCGTTTGTGATGTCGCAATACATCATACTTTCATAAAATCATGCATCATACTCTACCTTGTCTGTGGCCATTGTTGATTCCAAAGCCGGTGCTGGATAAACAGAGAGCATGTGCGTGCGCGTGCGACAGTAGGCTGCGGTAGGCTAAATTATTTTCGACAGCGGTAATGGACAATTCCGCTTCCACCCTGTAGGGCGACCACAGAGGAAAAGTTACTTGGTGCTGCTTTAATACAAAGAAGGAGATTGGTTTAATCAACAGAATCTTAAAATATTATGTTTAGTGCTGTGCGTTAAACGCGTTATTAACGGCGTTAACGCAAACACATTTTAACGGCGTCAATTTTTTTATCACGAGATTAACGCTCTTTTTTCGGCCTAGCAAACTTTGTATTTTTTTCACATGCTGTTGCAACAACTATTAACGTTAGAAAAACTACAACATCACACCGGATAGCTAGACCGGAAACAAAACAACAGGTGCGCCGGACGTACTTGTTTGGGCTTGCGCGCCGGCCAAAGAGTAGTAGGCTAACGTTACGTGAGTGGATGGCGCGAGCGCGAGACGCCGATCTAGAGACGTGCACTCTCAACGCAATAGAGTGCGGCGCGGGACTAGATTTGATGGGCGAGTGCGAGGGCGGGCTCGAGAGGTAATGCACTCACTCTGTGTGCGGATACGGGAGAATAAAACGATTCGCGGGACTCCCGCAAACTAGAAATATCTATGAATAAACATACAAACTAATACATTTTTATTCTTATGTTGCAGAAAAGCAACAAGAACAACTAAAACAAAATAGAAACGATTTACAGGCCAGAGTTTCTTTTTATAACATGTTTGCAGCGTTGAGGGATGTAGCCAATCACAGACATATGTCTTGATTTCTTGAACGCAATGGGCAATCAGAAGCATTTAAGATAGACTCCCCTCACTGCTCAAAACAGACTTTTTGTTCAGTGCTGAATTCTGTATGCTGGCAAATCCTCAAATTATAACAAACAAAGTGAATATATTATGAAAGATGCATTGTGCAGTCAGCTTCATTGATAATAACAGATGTGTGAGATTGCGATGAACTGATGTCAGCTTTTTAGGAATTATTAAGGGAGCGCACTTTGCGCGCATTCAGTCATGCCAAACCATGCACTCAGTAGCCTGCTTGCTTTTATGTTATAACAGTGGTTTGTGTGTTAATGCTTTAATAACAAATAATTTATCAGGAGCATTTATGCTGATGTGTATGGTGGCGACACGTAGGCGAAAGTATTTGGAGGTAGCCTACAAAAAAAGAGTCTATTTGCGGGTGGGAGCGGGACAAAAATGTTGCGGGCGGGAGAAAGTAACATAGAAAGTAGTTGAGAACGTCAGTTATAACGACCCACGTATTAAAAAAATGGACGGGTTTAAATCGGGCTCTGGCGCATAATTACAGTTTATGTGTCGGGCCGGGCTCGGACACAATGCGCACGGGCTCGGGTCGGGCTTGATTTTTTCGGCCCGATCTAAGCTCTACAATGGATGACTTCAGACAGAAGCACATGGATACCACAGCTAAGAACAAACTTACTGCTGATCCACTTTTCCATGTTGATAAGAGCATTAAAATTAGAAAAAATAATGAGACAAATAGAAATCAAGGGACATTTAGAATAGATAAAAATGTGCGATTAATCGCGAGTTAACTATGGCATTAATGCGATTAATCACGATTAAATATTTTAATCGTTTGACAGCACTAATTATGTTATCTGAACCACATTAATTATCTAAGTTGATTTGACAATAGAAAATAAGTTTACAAAAAAATAATATATATATATATATATATATATATATATATATATGTATACTGTAGGGGTGTCCCCGACTAAGGATTTTCATAGTCGAATCAGAATCGTCAAGTCTACCCTAGAGTCGACTAATTGTCGAATCGTGTGTGGGGTTGGGGAGGGGGCGGGGCTTTAACATTTTAATGCTGCGATGTACAGAACATCACAAAAAAAGATAGAAGAAAATGTATAAAAACATTTCGGATCAGTAAAACTAAGAAATAACATAACTGCAGAAAGGCCACAATGCAGAAAAGATTTGCATTTCACATGCAAATCAAATTAAATCGGCTAAATTGCCTGTGCTAGCAGTCTCTAAGTAGGCTACAGAGCGCAACATCGATGCACCGAAAAATAATCAACAATTAATTTACAGAATTAAATTTAGAACAGAATATAACGTACTCGGTTACTAACGTAACCTCGGTTCTCTCTAGAGAGGGAACGAGTACTGCGTAATATCTTACGCTATGGGGAAAACCTCTTTTCCACGAGATATTGAAGCCAAAAATTATCCTTTAATTTTGATTAATGTAAAACGCTGTGCGGCAGCGTGCAGACATAGGCAAGACGGCTTGCGCGCCTATTGGCTGCCCTGCGGCAACAGCAGCAAGCCTATCGAGAGAGGCCCTGCGTGACGTGACATCCAATGGGAGTGCTTCGCGCCCATTTCGTCGCGTCCCGCCAGAATAGGCGTGGCCTTGGCCTATAAATACGCTCGACAGGCTGATACAAACTGGTTTTCATCGCTGAAGCGAACCAGCGCTGTTGTATGCACGGCAAGATACGCAGTACTCGTTCCCTCTCTAGAGAGAACCGAGGTTACGTTAGTAACCGAGTACGTTCTCTTACGAGAGTATCTCTCGTACTGCGTAATATCTTACGCTATGGGGAACACAATGTAAGACGCCGTGCGTACTGGGATCCGACACCAAAGTCCCAAGGGCAGTAGCCCGGGGCTCATATAGTGCATAATCACCGTAGACTCACAGAGAGTCGGAGAAGAAAGGCTACCAGCATCATTCCCCATGAAATAGCATCCCATAGGAGCTAGTTATGTCAATAGTATATCCCGCAGTCAGGGTGAACGCGTTCAGCCTGAACTGGGCAAAAGTACGGGCTATTCAACACCCATGGAGCTGTTCCATCGATCAGTGAGCGATACTCAATCAAAACTCAGCATTAGCATTCTGCGCCGGCGCAGCGGGACAGATAGTACTGAATTCTAGACCGACAGCAGCTTGGCCTGTACGGCGGGAACCTCTAGGTTATAGAACCTTATAAATGTAGACGGCGAGGCCCAGCCCGCCGCCATACAGATATCATGCAAGCAAATCCCACTAGACCACGAAGAGGCCATGCCTCTCGTGGAGTGCGCTCTGACACCCAAAGGACACTGCAGGCCCTTAGAAGTGTAAGCCTGCGCTATGGCATCGACTATCCATCTGGATAGGCTCTGTTTTGATGCGGCCAGTCCCTTGGAGTGTCCGCCAAACAAAACAAAGAGCTGCTCGGTCTGCCTGAAGACAGACGAGCGGGACACATAAGCTCTCAGCGCCCTGACGGGGCAAAGGAAATTAGCATCCGCCTCCTCATTGTTCACCGGGAGGGCGCACAGGGGAAATAACCTGGGCCCTGAACGGTGTGTTGAGGGATTTTGGCACGTACCCGTGCCTTGGTTTGAGTATGACTTTTGAGTCATTAGGCCCAAACTCCATACAGGACGCGGTTACTGAAAGCGCTTGTAAGTCCCCCACGCGCTTTATTGAAGCAAGAGCCACAAGAAATACCGTTTTGAAAGACAGGTGCTTCATGTCTGACAAATGGATTGGCTCAAATGGGGCACCTTTCAGGGCTTCCAGAACCGTAGAAAGGTCCCACATAGGGACTGATGGAGGTCTGGAAGGACTCAGCCTCCGAGCTCCCCTGAGGAATCGCACGACGAGGTCGTTTTTCCCCAGTGACTGGCCAGACGTCGGTTTTGCAAACGCCGTTATGGCCGCCACGTATACTTTGAGCGTGGACGGGGTTCTACCCTTATCCAGCAGCTCCTGAAGGAAGGAGAGCACTTCCGTAACCCCGCAGTCTACGGGTGAAAAGCCCTGAGCTTGACACCAGGTAGAGAACACTGACCATTTCGAGGAGTAGAGCCGTCTAGTAGACGGGGCCCTAGCCTGCGTGATCGTGTTTAACACTCCCTCCGGGAGGTTAGCGGGTACCCGTTGATGGCCCACATATGTAGGGACCATAACTCCGGGCGAGGATGCCAAATCGAGCCCTTTGCCTGAGAGAGGAGGTCTCTCCTCACCGGTATCGGCCACGGGGCAGTGCTGGTCAGCTGCATCAGGACTGGGAACCAGGTTTGGTTCGTCCATAGCGGAGCCACGAGCAGCACTGGGCATCCATTTTCCCTGATTCCTTCCAGCACTTGAGGCAGGAGCGAGACGGGGGGAAAAGCATAGAGTGGGCGTCGGGGCCATACGTGGGCCAGCGCATCCCTGCTCTTGGAGAAAAAGCTCGGACAGTGAGCGTTTTCCTGGGACGCGAACAGGTCCACCTGCGCTCTGCCGAATGTCTCCCACAGCAGTTGGATCGCCTGCGGGTGCAGCGACCATTCCCCTGCTGGGACATTGTTTCTGGACAGTCTGTCTGGTCCCAGATTCAGGTGACCAGGCACATGCGCTGCTTTCAGTGAAAGCAGGTTGTGCTGAGCCCAGTCCAGGAGGCGTTTCGTCAGCCTGTAAAGGCTTCGGGACCTGACGCCGCCCTGGTGATTTATGTACGCCACCACTGACATGTTGTCCGACCGGACTAAGACGTGGCGGCCTTTTGTCTGGGGACAAAAGCGCCTTAGCGCGTTGTCTACTGCCAGCATTTCTAGACAGTTTATGTGTAGGAGCTTCTCCCGTTCTGACCACTAGCCAAAGAACGGTCTGCCCTCGAGCAGCGCTCCCCATCCCGAGGTGAAGGCGTCCGTGGACACCACCATCACACTCGAGGGAGTCCCCAGACTCACGCCTGACTGGTACCAGTCGGCTTTGTTCCAAGGTTTCAGAGCCGAGACGCATTTCCTGTCGACCCTGAGGCGAAACAGACCAGCGGCCCAAGCCCCGGGCGGAACTCGTGCTTTCAGCCATAACTGCAGTGGGCGCATGCGAAGCAGGCCCAGCTGAAGTACTGAGGATGCTGAGACCATGAGGCCCAGCATTTTCTGAAACCGTTTGAGCGGGACTATAGAGCCGCGGCGGAAGGATTTCACGGCGCGCTGAATGTTCAGTCCTCGCTCCGGCGACAGACGTGCTGTCATAGACAGCAAGTCCATCACTGTTCCCAGAAAAGAGATTTTCTGGCTGGGAGACAGCGAACCCTTCGCCCAATTGACTGTGAGACCCAAATTCTCGAGATGCTCGAGTAAAACGGTCTTGTGTTCTATGAGCTCTGATCGTGATCGAGCTAGAATCAACCAGTCGTCCAAGTAGTTCAAAATTCGCATGCCCTGAAGTCTCAGGGGTGCGAGAGCCGCGTCCATGCACTTCGTGAATATACGGTGTGCTGGGGACAGGCCGAACGGTAGGACTGTGTATTGATATGCCTGGCCCTCGAAGGCGAATCTCAAGAATCGCCTGTGACGTGACGCAATCTGTATTTGGAAATAGGCGTCTTTCAGATCTATTGACATGAACCAGTCTCCTTGGCGCACGTGCGCGAGGATTTTGCTGGTTGTCAGCATTTTGAACTTGCGTTTCAGAAGCGCTTTGTTCAATTGTCGCAGATCTAGAATGGGTCTGAGACCCCCGTCTTTTTTCGGTACCAGAAAATATCTGCTGTATACACACCCTTCGCTCTGAGCCTGAGACAAAGGTTCTATGGCCCCTTTGCTCAGTAGTTTCGCTATTTCGGTTCGAAGTAGATGAGATACTTCGTTGTCCACCGTGGTTTCGACACGTGCCGTGCAACAGCGGGGACGTCGAGCGAACTGTAGCGAATAGCCTCTCTTTATAGTGTTCAACACCCATTCTGATACCCCGGGAAGCATTGCCCATGCATTCGCGTGGATAGCTAGAGGCAGAATGATATCCGGGCTCTGGCCGCGGCACAGCGGCGGCTGCAGAGCTTCGGTGTGCTGAGACATGAACACTGTGTTTAAAGTGTGCGAGGCGGGGGGCGCGCCGATCACGGCGGGCAGCCTGTTCGCACTCGCTTTCTCTATGACAAATTTTGGAGAGAGAACGAGCGGGACAAACCCCGTAGGGTTCAGCGTGTCTGTGAGTGAATGTAGGCGCGGGACAGCGGGCACATTTACTGCACTGAAAACACCGTCGGCTTGCGCTGACTGAATATGTGTTGGTTTCGTTTTTACAGAAACCGTGGGACACGCACTGTGTAGTGTTTGTGGGCACTGTGTCGTGGGCACATTCACTACGTTTGCACAATCGACATGAGTCGATTTTATTTGTGCTAGCCCTGAACTGTGGCGGGCTGTGTCTGCGTGTGGGAGTGGGCACTGGGACGTGGGCATTCTTACAACACTCATAACACCATCGGCTATGGCCGAGACACCAGAAAATACACTCTTTATTGGATTTATCTGGGTCGCCGTAAAAATGGCGTTAATGTGCAGGCAAGCGGGCTGTGGTACCGGCTTGTTTACTGCGAAATACACTGGAACAGTCACATTGTTTGGAACTGAACGAGAGAGAGGATTCGGTGGAGTCTGGCCGCGGCGAGACTTAAACACCGTGGGTCTTAGCTAACTGTATGTGTGTTGGTTTCGTTTTACAGAAAACGTGGCACATGCAGTGTGTAGTGTTTGTGGGCACTGGGTTGTGGGCACATTCACTACATTTAATGCACAATTGACATGAGTCGATTTCATATGTGCGAGCCCTGCACTGTGGCGGGCTGTGTTTGTGTGTAGAAATGAACACTGGGCTGTGGGCATTTTTATTACACTCATAACACCATCGGCTGTGGCCGGAATACCAGAAAATACATTGCTTATATGATTTTTCTGGGTCGCCGTGGAAACGGCATTTGTGTGCAGGCAAGCGGGCCATGGTACCGGCTTGTTTACTGCAAAATACACTGGAACAGTCACATTTTCTTGGAACTGAACGAGCGAAAAGTATCAGTGCAAGTCTGGCCGCGGCGAGACTAAATTTTATCTGCTGTGAGAGCTGGGATCGAACACGGGTCTCCCGTGCGATGGCTGTAGGTTTCGCCACTGAGCCACAGGGGGAAACGACAACAGCTTAAAATAGCTCGAGCACATAATGGAGCGTCATCACAGTTTTGTGTGTGTTGGCGTTTGTTTGCAGGCGTGCGTGTTATACAACAGGCTCAGTGCTGCAATATTGACATTTTCAGCCGCTCAAACTAAGAGAAGCTGAGAAATGTTTGAGAAATGGAGATTGGTCCGGCCTCGGCGGGACTAAAAATACACTCTTTCCTCATTTTGCCGGTGACGCATGCCCACGGGGGGCGGGGGCGGGGTAGCTTTCCTATAACGTAAAGAAAGCTAGCCGCGGTTTTGATGCTGGCCCGTTTCCCTGACGACTCGCGGGCAGAAGGGGGAGATCCACAGAGCTCGCCCAATCCTCACTGTTCAACGCGGGGATATAGCAGCTGGCCTCCTCTACAGATGCAGCTATCTCGTCGTCATTAATGGCGGAAGCGGCGGCGCGCGGCGGCCGTTGTCCGTCAGTGAGCGACTCGATTGAAGCTGGTGAAGCTGGCGGGCGAACCGGCGAGCTTTCACGGCTGGAGAAGGATCAGGGACCCGCTGAGTACGGCGCTTTGCGGCGCGGCACTACAGCGGGCGGGAGTCTCACTCACCATGGCAATAGCTGGCCTCCTCTACCGATGCAGCTATCTTGTCGTCACTAATGGCGGAAGCGGCGGCGCGCGGCGGCCGCTGTCCGTCAGTGAGCGACTCGATTGAAGCTGGTGAAGCTGGCGGGCGAACCGGCGAGCTTTCACGGGCTGGAGAAGGCTCGAGGACCCGCTGAATACGGCGCTTTGCGGCGCGGCACTACAGCGGGCGGGAGTGCAGACTCGGAGAAAAAATGCCAGGCAAGTCCTCAGAGTCACCATGGCAATAGTTCCACAGGAACGAAGCGTCTTCAAAAAGACGCTGCTCTTTTAGATAAAGAGAGAGAGAGAGAGAGTGTGAGTCGCGACGGCGAACACACACTCTAGCAGTGAAAAAGGATATTAACGCCGGAAAGCGTAGCAGGTACGGCGGCTGAAGGCGGCGAGGTGAAGGCCAGCGGCTTCAGGCTCGAAGGCTCGTCCCGCAGAAGGCTTACTATCAGACGGCGCGGCTTCTCACTCCGGATCCAGCGATGCAGTAGTGCTTCTCTGAAGAGATGAAAATCAGTTTGTATCAGCCTGTCGAGCGTATTTATAGGCCAAGGCCACGCCTATTCTGGCGGGACGCGACGAAATGGGCGCGAAGCACCCCCATTGGATGTCACGTCACGCAGGGCCTCTCTCGATAGGCTTGCTGCTGTTGCCGCAGGGCAGCCAATAGGCGCGCAAGCCGTCTTGCCTATGTCTGCACGCTGCCGCACAGCGTTTTACATTAATCAAAATTAAAGGATAATTTTTGGCTTCAATATCTCGTGGAAAAGAGGTTTTCCCCATAGCGTAAGATATTACGCAGTACGAGAGATACTCTCGTAAGAGAACTTTCTAATTAATAAAAATACAAAACGGAATAAGTCAGAATCAAGTCACAAGATGCAGAACAAATACAGTAGTTAAATTAGGTAACCCTGAGTGATCAATAAATTAAATAAAAATAAATAAATTATTAAAATAACGAAAGTATAGCCAGAATTGTCAACTTTGTCTTTTTAATTGCAGAAACAACAATAAACGCTAAACTCGAGTGACAGTTTAGCTAAACATGTTCACAGCATCCAAAAATCTAATTAGAACCGGCTGAAATGTTTTGAAATCACTTGTACCCTTCCTGAACGAGAGAGAAAAAATGTAGTCTTTCACTCTGTCTGTGTCTCTGTGTCCGTTTGAGTCTTTTCAAATTGTGTGTGCGGATAAAATACATTCTAAAACGCTTAACATGAAAAACGTTTAACGGCTTAATGTCCTAAGACAGTTATATTAAAAGATCAAATTCTGTACACACCTTATTAATATAGCATACTGTATAGCCTGCAGAAAAGCAGATGAGCCCAGAATATGAACGCAACGCGTTTAATTAAACGCTAATTTTCCTCCCATTGAAAACCGCTATGATAAAATAAATGCTTTAGGTCTACGCAACTTTTTATAGGAGAAAAATGTTGCGTTCATATTCTGGGTTTATCTGCACATAGTATGGTTTCTTAATAAGGTATACTGTGTAAATGCATTAAGCCACGTAAAAGTGTCCTTTAAGCGTTTTAAAAGCTTTTTTCACTTACTTGTTAACGTTGGCCTGCAGAAGTGCGATCATGGTTTTCCTGCTGCTAAATCCAGCCTGGGAGAATATCCTTTCTGATGGTGTGCATCCACTCTTTAGATTTTCGTATCCCAGACATTTTTAAAGATTTAAAAAACGCTCCTCTTTCGGTCACGTATCGAAAGTGAAACTTAAATCTGTCACGGGGTGTTTGAATTTATTCACGAACGCGTTAAAAATATTTATTAAAAAATTCTTCCTTTGCACATTTGTATTTACAGCATTATCATAATAGGCTCCTATATTAACGTATTGACAGAAAACCAGTAGTTCTATGTGAACTCAGACATTGACCACCCTTATATTATAACCTCTGCGAAGATTCGACCGTGAGATTGGTAGTCGAATCAGGCTCCCCCTATCGATGCATCGAATCTTCGACTATTCGGGGTCACCCCTAATATACTGTATATATATATATATATATATTTTTTTTTTTTTTTTTTTTTTTTTTACAGTGTGTGGATCTAAGGGGTTGGGCTTAACCTTGTTAGGTTTAGGGATAGAGATTACGATAGGGTTTGGTTAGACCTCCTAACTAGTTGTGACCCAAATCCGCACTATACACTATTCACTATGTACTCAACCATCTAGTGTATGAGATTTAAAAGGTTATTTTGTCATTCAGTAATAGATTTAGTGCACTTATCTGTGTATTTGAAGTGCACTTTTTCTTGTTGAATTTTCAATGTGAACACTATTTATACAATACAAAATGGCTTATTATGCAAACTGGTATGCATCTTAGGAATTTAGTGTCTCCTACTAATGAGGAGTCTGATTGGTCATTATTTTTCTTTACTGGTTATTCTTTCAAAGCAGATTGAGCTGTCAGAAGATTAATATAATACTGAATGATGTTCAGTGACTGACATGTGTGGCAAGCAGGGCCGGTGGCGCAAGTGTTAATGAGTGTTAATAACCGGTCTCGAGTCCCACGGAGGAGCTCCAGAAGGATAAAAGGAAGATTGACTACAGTGTAAGATGAGAGAGGACCAGGCCTGGGAGATTTATGTTGTTCGCCGGTTCCCGCCTCCCTCTTCCCTGAACTTTGAATATTGCTCGATTGGTGCTGAAATTCAGGGAGGAATGAGGAATGTGAAGCATCATGTGATTTAACAAAGCAGTGATTATGATCTCAGATCAACTTTTAGAGCTAACCAGCCCACATGATTGATCTGAAACCACAACACTTTTAAATGATACATAATTTATTTTGATTACTAAAATATGTGATTAAGTGATTATAATTCTACATTTAGTATGTTAATGTAAATGTCTTTGTTTTACTGCTGTTTATTTGATCAGACAACATATTTAACATTGAAGACCTGTTGAAAGTTTTATTAAATCAAGCTTTATGTGCCACAGAAGAGATTTACATTTATATTTTCTCTTGAAATCAGCTTATATGTACATATGAATGCTCCTCAATTGAATATATAACATCTAAAGATTTAGCCATACACAATGTTCATCTTTAACACGGGTCATCTCAATCATTTAAGACTATTCAAGTTTCTCTGGTGCTTAAAAAAAGGATAACATTTACCACAACATCTCAGCTTCTCTGAAATGAAAGTAGATCAGACCAACAGGAAGAGCATCTGAGCCAAAGTTGATTATTTTAATTAGTGGTAAACTTACAGCAATGCAAACAGCTGGGTTATATTGAGTTAGATTGTAAAATAAAGCACATAAATGTGTCATTTAGCTGATTTGTGGCTCATCAGATGCACGTTTTGCTGCTTTCCATCCTTTCTGCTGTCCACGATGGTAAATGATTCCTCCTGCGACGACTGTAGTCAGAAAAAACAAAAACACAGCCAGTCCAACACCAGCGAACATCAACACACGCTCCGTCACCGTCACCTCGTCTACAGAGACAGAAGAGTTATTCAAGAGTTATTCACATTATTACATTCATACAACCAGACAGTAGTACTTTAAATCATAACCAAATTTAGTAGTGGGTTTACATTAATTAAACCATCAAGATAACAACCAATGTGTTACCTGAGATTTCAACTTCTGCTTTTGGCTCTTCTGTTAAAACAAGACTTGTAAATATATAATTAGTTTAACAAACACACAATAAAAAACATTGTTTTAGTTGTTAGTTGCATATGGGAGAGTGGATTAAAATGAGCTTTGTGAAATGAAAGTTGTGCTTTTTGTGTGTTCAAACTTTTAATTGATAGTGTATGTTTGTGATCCGTAAATATACTCTGATATGCAAAAAAACAAAAAACAAGTGTATAAAATCTATTTAGCAAATAACTACACTTCCCTTTCGAGGGAACTCGCACAGCGTCGTTGAAAACGACTCTTTGGGGACGCTCCCTTAGCGTGCGCCTCTGAAGTATGAATGAAACTAATCCAATCCTGATTGGTGTTGCGTCATGACGTAACATGTGACGGCACATAAAAGAGACGCCGGCACACACACACATTAGCTTTCGCTCTTCAGCAAGCGTTCTCTGTGAAACTGTCTGTCTTATTTGGTGTTGTTTTGTCTGTGCAAAGCTCTATATTATGGCGAGTGAACAATACACTAAGTGTGTGCACCCCTGCCCTAGATATCTCACGGGTGGGGACACGCATCAGTTGTGTGTGTATTGTTTAGGGGCGCAGCACGCACAGGCAGCTCTCGAGGGGGCTGCCTGTGAACACTGAGAAGCACTTCCTATTAGAGTGCTGCGCTCCCGCTTGGCTATATTTTCTGATGATGGCCAGGCTCGCGATCCGCGCGATTCGGGTGGCGCGTCCGTTGAGGCGGTGCGGTGGCTTAGATCGTGGGGATCGCAGAAGGATCTCGCGGATAAGAACGAAACTGCTGAGGCACTTTTTCGTTCATCATCGGCAGATTCTATAACACTCGTTCACGACACAGAAGCGCGCGATGCGGCTTCTTCTGCCCGTGATGAGTGCCCGGTGCTCAAGCTATCTGTTTCTGAGGAAGTAGATGTGCTCAGCATCGGGAGCGAGTCACACTCACCGGCTCAAGTTTCTGCTTATGTAGAGCTATTGGAGGTTGTGACGCGTGCTGTGGCCAGACTAAAAAGAAAAAAGAAAAAGAAAAAAAAAATATATATATATAATAAAATATATATATCAGCTGGCCACAAAATAAGCAGGATGATCCCCGTCAAAGCAAGCTAAACGAGGGATTCCTGCAGCACTGTTCACAACCTCACTGTCGGTCTCATCCTCCAAATACCAACTGGTCATACTATTTCTCCATGGTGTTTGGAGGATGAGACCGACAGTCAGGTCCAGGGTTCCTTCCTGGGACCTGGCGGTGGTTCTCGAAGGGCTATCCCTGGCTCTGTTCGAATACCTCCAGTTGGCTTCGCCCAGGACCTCACGTTCAAGATAGCCTTTCTCTTAGCTATTTCTTTAAAGAGACTGGGAGATCTCCAAGCCCTGATAGTCAGGGCCACAGTCAGGGCCTTGAGAGGTCCTCTTCTTGGAGGAGGTTGGACCTACTGTAGTGTGTTTTGGGTCACCTATTAGGGGCTCCCGGCTATACAAACCATACGTAGGCCTACACGGTGCGCAATTTGCCTTCACCTTTGGCCGTAAGGGCTCATTCTACTAGAGGCATGGCGTCCTCTAGGGCCCTCCTCTCGGGAGTGCCTCTCCAGGAGATCTGTGAGGCAGCCGGTTGGGCTACCCCGCATCACAAACTGATCTCTGCCTGAGATCAGTTTCACTCTAGGGCAGGCCTTTTTCGGTGGGTGGCCTAGTGGGCATTCGTTTTCCCCAAAGAGTCGTTTTCAACGACGCAGTGCGAGTTCCCTTGAAAGGGAACGTCTCGGGTTATGACTATAACCCTTGTTCCCTGAGGAGGGAACGAGACACTGCGTCGTTGAAAACGACTCTTTGGGGAAAACGAATGCCCACTAGGCCACCCACCGAAAAAGGCCTGCCCTAGAGTGAAACTGATCTCGCCCCTCTATGCCTAGGAGCAGCTTGCTTCATCGCGAGTGTAGGGTATCTGGACTGTGTCAGGACGACTCATGCACTTATACATGTAAGAATGCTTTTAACCTCTCTGACTCTGGTTCATAACTCAGGTTGGGCACCACAGAGTCTGCCCCTAATGGCGTTCATTGACACTTTCATGGCGAACTGAGTAAAACCAAGCCTCCCCTTTCCAACGAGAAGGAACTTGTGTACGACACACAGCAGGGGGGTCAGGCCTCAAAGATGTTATCTCCTCAGAGCCAAGCCAGAATGGAGACCAGAGCACATTCAAACACACACACACACAAGAACCTTTCTCCAATATCCTCACTGTAAGGACTGGGCGAGGGGTGAATCTGAATAACTAAATACATCCTAGCTAAAATCCCATTGCCTTCAGGCCCAAAAAGCCTGGATGTAAATTAACATACACACACACACACACACACACACACACACACACACACACAACCACACACGCATCCCCCACAAGTGAAGCCCGCTCAGGACAGAGCGTGGTGTCCAGTTACGAGACATTTTTATGACTGACTGGAATGTCCCAAAGAAGGTGATTCTAAAGAGAAAGAAACTTCTCTTTTTAGACATTTAACCAGATTTATTCGATGTGTTTTTATGTGTGTCCATTTGCCCATGTCACATTGGAATGACTATGATTTTATCGTAGCTTAAAGTGAATTATAAATACCATCATTATGCATTTCAAATATAACTGTCTATTCCCATAACTTGTACACATAGTTCTGGACACCTCCAGAATGCTTTCGGTGTGATCAATCAGAATACGTACAGTAATATCCAGTAAAATATAGTTTACTATGTTTTCCATCTTTGGAGTGAAAAGAGACCAAAACTAACATCACTGGTGTTCTTAGATAACAGCGTTTACGACCCAAAGGAATGTTCACAGAACTGTGGCTCTCTCTGAATTCTAACCAAGGAGGAGAAATTAATCCTGTATTCATATATATATATATATATGCTATTATATATCCACTTGAGAATTGTATGAACAATGTATCTAAGTTCCCTATTTCATGAGTTGCCTTTTTGTGGTTTGGTCTATGTTTCTCGACAACTCTAATGCGATAATGTTTTAAACTTTGCCAACTAATGTTTAACCAAATCCATTTGTGGCAAGTTTGGTCTCGATAAACTCCAATCTTCATTCCCCATTTGTTAATTGACATTACATTTTGCTAAACTTTGTGACACATTAGTATTATAAGAATTGTGAAGATTCTTCTCTTAAACACCCAATGAAACTAGAGATTTAAATGCCTGGTTATAACACAAAGGGTCATAAAATCTCCCTCCAAAGGGACAGCTCCTGATTGGACCCTCTTCCAAAAGAAGGCGGAAACGTCAGGTCTTCAAAAGGACTGAATACCAGTTTATCCCTCTCTTACCCTCTTGTCCTCGTGTCATAATGTAACGTCTCGCTTCCGGGCGAGCTCTTCGCCTTTCTTTTATTTGTTTCTAGTCTAGTTTGTGTTTTTCAGTCTTAGATAAGTCTCCGTGTTTAATTCCAATCGACGTGTGAAAAGAACACCGCGTGACATATCTCTTCAGCAAATCCATCTACAAGGGACCTTTAAACGAGCGCGCGCTCGTTTTGAAGGAGAAACACGCGCACGTGACCACGTGACGAGAGACGCACACGCGCTTCTTCACCAGCCATGCAAAGATGTAACGTTAACTCCGCGTGATTTCCCCGTAGAGATCTTTATTTCTTTTCTTTGTTAGTCAAAGTTTTGTTTTCCGTAGTCGACTCTGTTCACTTCCACAAAGTGAAACGAACTTAGCCGAACTATTTTCCTTTGGTAATGTTACCCCAAAGACTTGGAAACTCCGTTCAACACGCGCGCCAAGCAGCACCCAGTGACGCTTCCTAAAGGACTCCGCTCACACACGCGCAGGAATGCCGCGACACAGAGAGACCCAGAAACTTAAGTATATCTCTTTATAGAGCTTCTAAGAAGCATTAAGATGATGTTTTCGTGTTGTTACAGACAGGGGACTGTCAGGGGGAATGTTACCAATGCTCTCTCTCTCTCTCTCTCTCTCTCTCTCTCTCCCTCTTCCCCTCTCACACGTGTTTCCATTGTCCACACTCTATGCATTTCTCGTTCATCGATGCCTTATCGTGTTTTGTTTGTTTATTATGTTTGTAAATACATATGTCCCATGTAACCGTAGTAAATACATAAGTAGTTCTGCCGTATTAAATTCATTATATTCATGTTGATTGTTTACTGGCTCTTTGCTCATTTTCAAGTCCCTTAAGTGAAAGACCTTTAGCTACAAGCTTACAAATTAAAGATACTTTAAAGAGTATTTGTTTATAGGGCAGGAATCCCAATTCTTGTGGCCACAGAATTGCTTTTCCTGAAATCCTATAAAGTAAGATGATATTGTGGATCCCCACAAATATTATTCGGACAATTGAGCTAATTAATTTTGCCTGTTTCGCAGGACGTGGTCCTTGTAATTAATTACAATCAACTTGTGGTTAATTGCAAGGATACGCATGCATGCAGGTAAAATGACATATCATCCCTTATCAGGAGATTTATTAACATGTAAGACTGATCTAATCCAAACATGTATGAATAATTATTAATTACCAATTATTAATTATGATATGCAAATCCCCCACGGATTAGATCCGCCCCTGAGTCTTTACACGAGGCTAATGTGTGTGTGTGCCGGCGTCTCTTTTATGTGCCGTCACATGTTACGTCATGACGCAACACCAATCAGGATTGGATTAGTTTCATTCATACTTCAGAGGCGCACGCTAAGGGAGCGTCCCCAAATAGTCGTTTTCAACGACGCAGTGTCTCGTTCCCTTCTCAGGGAACAAGGGTTATAGTCATAACCCGAGACGTTTTCCCACCCATGCATTTCTCTCAATTACAAACAGCCAGATCCATATCTGTTAAAACTAAAATTATGTTTAGATATCGTATTGAGTGGCTCATCTTACCCCCTATACTGATAAGTTTGTGAAGCTACAATGAGAAAAACTGAAATCTGTTACCTTCAATCTTCAGTCTGATGGGTTTGTTGAAGTGCATCTCTGGAGCGTCAGACTTTATTCCACAGAAATAAAGGCCTGAATCTGATTCTGTTACTCCAGAAATAGTTAAAGAGACTCTGGTGACCCAACTGTCTGCAGTCATTTTCATACGAGTACGGTTCTGATTGTAGTTGATGAGAACTTATTTTCCACCTTTGTCCTTCTCTGCAGAAATCAGCAGAACGAGCTCTTCAGATCTGAGAAGATACCAGGAGACTTCATATCTGTTTCTCATGCTGCAGTTCAGAGTGATGTTTTCTCCAATCTGAACTCTCACATCAGAAGATCCTCGGACTGACAAATCTGGAGAGACATTAATAAACACACATGCCTTTAGACTATGTTAATAGCTTTTGTATTTGTATATTGATATGTTAAATTTCATGAATGTTTGAAAAATAATATATTTACCACTGGATATGATTTGCATAATCCAATATGAAAATACACAGAAGAAAATTACTTTCTCCATTGTGTCTGTCGCTCGGAAAGGTGTTGAACAAACTAAAGGTTTCAGATAAATACTGAGTCACTGAAACCACAGTGTTTCCACTTCCTTTCCAGAGCAAAGTAAAGCTATGAATAATAATCTCTATATCAGATCAAGTGTTACATCCTCACATCAAACCTAGACTAAAAAAAAACTTGATTTCTCAATGGAATTTTTACTGAATGTGGTTTACTTTTGCTTGCATAGACGCTTGGCTAACAAAATCATACATATTCCAGGTGTCATGCAGTGAATATTTTTTAACAGCTTACATACTTTTAACATTTATACATTAAAAATCTCTTTACAAAAATTAACGAAAACAAATCATGTCTCTTCCTGATTTATATAACGTAACATGAGTGTATAACTTTACAACAGTCTCATGATAACACGTAATGTTTAAGCATTATGGTTAAACTTTCAGAAGAGTGCATGTGTTTGTTGTATTTTAAGAAAAGAGATATCCCTGAGATAACGGGAATGAGCATTGCATCAGACGTGTGGAGATGGGGAAAACTTTGTTTTTCTGTGAATACTGAAGCCTGATTGGTTCACGTCTGTGCACCAGCAGAGAAAATTGGCTTTTCAGCCCGCCACAACACGTCTGTCTATTTAAGTTTCGCTGAAAGCCATTTTTAGTCTGAATTTTAAGTCAGCAGCGTCAACTCGAGTGTAGGCACAGTAGCACGGCAAGCTACGCAACACTCGCTCCGTTATCTCAGGGAACCGAGGTTACGTTACTAACCAGAGCATTCCCTTTCAATACGGTTAACTTGCAAGTAAATTCTTCTGACGTGTATGGGGAACACGAGTCCATATGTCACCAACACAGGTCAGGGCGGTCACCAGATGACCGGCCACGCCCCTCACCCGTGCACCACCGCGAGGAGCCGACACCGCAAGAACACAACAGGCAGACAGAATGGGGTTTAATAAGAACAAGTACTTTATTGAATTAAGAAGTCTATAAAAGCAATCTTCGTTCCGTTGGCCACGGGGCTCTAGAAAGGTGTGTAGAGAGGCCTCTTCTTCGCAAGACTCAATTAGAACTGGACAAGGGTCAGAGTTTCATCACCGCAATTGGTTTCCTGAGAAGTTCGGCGCGAACGAGGGTGAGTATGGACTCGGATTGCAGGGAAGATAAGTACTGCACCAACGTAGCTATCCACTCACAGGACTCAGGCAGATAGGATGAGAAGTATTTCACCAGCGTAGCTGTACACTCACAGGACTCAGACAGAGAGGATGAGAAGTATTTCACCAATGCGGCTGTGTACTCACAGGACTCAGGCAGAGAGGATGATAGTATGTCACCAGCGCAGCTGTACACTCACAGAGCTCAGGCAGGGAGGATGATAGTATTTCACCAGCGTAGCTGTACACTCACAGAGCTCAGGCAGAGAGGATGATAGTATGTCACCAGCGTAGCTGTACACTCACAGAGCTCAGGCAGAGAGGATGAGAAGTATTTCACCAGCGTAGCTGTACACTCACAGAGCTCAGGCAGGGAGGATGATAGTATTTCACCAGGGCAGCTGTACACTCACAGGACTCAGAGAGAGAGGATGAGAAGTATTTCACCAGCGTAGCTGTACACTCACAGAGCTCAGGCAGGGAGGATGATAGTATTTCACCAGGGCAGCTGTACACTCACAGGGCTCAGGCAGAGAGGATGAGAAGTATTTCACCAATGCGGCAGTATAATCACAGGACGCGGGCAGAGAGGATGATAAGATGTCACCAGCGCAGCTGTACACTCACAGGACTCAGACAGATAGGATGAGAAGTATTTCACCAATGCGGCTGTGTACTCACAGGACTCAGGCAGAGAGGATGATAGTATGTCACCAGCGTAGCTGTACACTCACAGGACTCAGACAGATAGGATGAGAAGTATTTCACCAATGCGGCTGTGTACTCACAGGACTCAGGCAGAGAGGATGATAGTATGTCACCAGCTCAGCTGTACACTCACAGGACTCAGACAGAGAGGATGAGAAGTATTTCACCAGCGTAGCTGTACACTCACAGAGCTCAGGCAGGGAGGATGATAGTATTTCACCAGCGCAGCTGTACACTCACAGGACTCAGACAGAGAAGTATTTCACCAGCGTAGCTGTACACTCACAGGGCTCAGGCAGAGAGGATGAAAAGTATTTCACCAATGCGGCTGTATACTCACAGGACGCAGGCAGAGAGGATGATAAGATGTCACCAGCGCAGCTGTACACTCACAGGACACAGGCAGAGAGGATGATAATATGTCACCAGCGTAGCTGTACACTCACAGGGCTCAGACAGAGAGGATGAGAAGTATTTCACCAATGCGGCTGTATACTCACAGGACGCAGGCAGAGAGGATGATAATATGTCACCAGGGCAGCTGTACACTCACAGGACTCAGACAGATAGGATGAGAAGTATTTCACCAGCGTAGCTGTACACTCACAGGACTCAGACAGATAGGATGAGAAGTATTTCACCAGCGTAGCTGTACACTCACAGGGCTCAGACAGATAGGATGAGAAGTATTTCACCAATGCGGCTGTATACTCATAGGACGCAGGCAGAGAGGATGATAATATGTCACCAGCGTAGCTGTACACTCACAGGACTCAGGCAGATAGGATGAGAAGTATTTCACCAGCGTAGCTGTACACTCACAGGACTCAGACAGATAGGATGAGAAGTATTTCACCAGCGTAGCTGTACACTCACAGGACTCAGACAGATAGGATGAGAAGTATTTCACCAGCGTAGCTGTACACTCACAGGACTCAGGCAGATAGGATGAGAAGTATTTCACCAGCGTAGCTGTACACTCACAGGACTCAGACAGATAGGATGAGAAGTATTTCACCAGCGTAGCTGTACACTCACAGGACTCAGACAGATAGGATGAGAAGTATTTCACCAGCGTAGCTGTACACTCACAGGACTCAGACAGAGAGGATGAGAAGTATTTCACCAATGCGGCTGTGTACCCACAGGATGCAGGCAGAGAGGATGATAGTATGTCACCAGCGTAGCTGTACACTCACAGAGCTCAGGCAGAGAGGATGATAGTATTTCACCTGCGCAGCTGTACACTCACAGGACTCAGAGAGAGAGGATGAGAAGTATTTCACCAGCGTAGCTGTACACTCACAGGGCTCAGGCAGAGAGGATGAGAAGTATTTCACCAATGCGGCTGTGTACTCACAGGACGCAGGCAGAGAGGATGATAATATGTTTGATACTTCACCACCAGGGATTCCTCTTCAATAAGATTCCAGAGGAGATCGACACGTGGATGATCCAGGCCCACTACTGCCTCAGCAAACAACACCCCGAACTCGTGTTCTGTTACAATCTTCACAAACAATCACACGTGAAAAGGAACACAGCAAACACTGCAAATCACTGCACTCACAGAATTAGGACTCTAGTGTGGGGCTCCGTCCACCACTCGTGCTGGAAATTCGATGGAGATTAGTGGTAAAGCATTAAACACATCCTAAAACCCGCAAGTTCATCCCAGACACCCGTCTCAATGATGTTCTCTCGCAGACGTTCGCTGCACGAATCAACTGTGCTATAATCCCGTTCCCAATATCACTTATCTGTCTCGGCCACCGAGTCTCCCTCCACTCTCCAATCAAACTCCAGCCTGCTAGTGTCACTTCCTTGCCCGGCTTCCGGTCGCTCGTCACATCTGCCTCATAAATCCCTTTCTGCCACAACACAACCGAACCGAACCGAACCCACTCCGTCCAGAAGACTCGCCGCCCGTTAACTTCTCGCTCTTTTCCTTTTTTTTTTTTCTTCTAAGGTGATGTATTGCCTTTTTATCCTCCCTCCCCTCAGCGCGAGCTCCAATCACCGCACCTCCGCGTTCCTCTCCCACACCGGTTTCCAATAGCTGTTAATGAACGTCATTGGCCGCTATCGCCGAACCCGGAACTCCCCGGGTCCCTCACCGGAAGCTTCTCCTCCCGGAAACTCTAGCTCGCCTCAATGGTTCTGCTTCAATTAATCTGTCACCCGTGACACATAGCCCCGGGCGTTTGATGCCAAGGGCCCCATGGCAAGGTACTAGAAATATAAGGACTTAAAATACATCCGATAAGACGGGATTGGGTCCAGAACCGAAGCCTGTGGGGCATGACAACATTAGGTAAAAACTCTAAAGACTGGGGTGCAACTAAGCAGACAATATCTGTGCTTGAAGAGCAGGGACGTTTAGGTTGTAGAACCTGGCAAAAGTGGACAGTGAAGACCAGTCAGACGCTCACTCCGCTAGTCCAAGCCAAGCGTGCCACACGAGTCCTGAAAACTGAAGCCAAAGTGCCTTGATTGCCCCCTGGTGGCTGGATGCAGTATATGTCATAAACCCCGCCCTCTCCATGAAACAATGAACGCGAGACAAACGAAACAATCAAATTACACTTTAAAAAATCTTTTTCCAAAGATGGTTTCTGTCATTTTAGACAGTTTTTATCACGGTGATGTTAGTTCAAGTGTTCATTCTATAAATAAGTTTGGTTTTAGTTAGTTATTTGATGCTATACATACGGGGATGTGACGTCATGATTGACAGCGGAGATTGACAGCTTCTCTGAGTGAAGTAGGCAGTGAGGCGCCAACTGACTTTTTCCGGATCTTAGGGAGGAGATTGGAGCTTAAACTTTAATTTCTTCATTTGCATAACTGTACTATTATGCGGGAGTGTGGGTGGGGCCTTGATATCGCGTCTCCACTTCACACTCACTACAGCGCAGACTCGAGACTCAAGATGTCAGCGCCATATTGGGACACTGGTGGCTTCACGCCTTGCATATTTTTTTACAGTTTATGGTACAAGCCCACGAGGATGCCATAACTCTAGTGTAATGGGCCATCACTCCAATAAGGCACTGCAAATCCAAGGACTAGTGCTATTGCGTCCACTATCCAGTGCGATAGTCCCTGCTTCGTAATTGGTAGCCCCTTCGAGCGGTCTCTGAAGAAAACAAATAGATGTTCTGGAGAGCTCAATGTACACCCTAAGGGCCTGAACCGGTCAAGGTGGGTGAGCCGTAGAAGGGAGAGCAGAGAGCAAAATGACTTGTGCCCTAAAGGGTGTGGAGAGCACAGGCACATAGTCTCATCTAAGCTTAAGGACAGTGTTGCTGTCATTGGGCCCAAAATTGAGGCAGGAATCATCCACTAAAAGATCCTGCAGGTCACCGATTCGCTGGACCGATGCTAGGGCCAGCAGGAGAGCGGTCTTTAGCGAGAGAGTTCGAAGGTCGGATGTCATGAGCTGCTTAAACAGAGGACCATGAATTTATCTCAAGACAATGGACAGATCCGTGTTGGAGTAAGGCTGGATTAACCTCTTGGCCCCTCTGAGAAATCTGACCACTGAGTCATATTTCCCAACTGACTGGTCAGCAATAGGAGCGTGTTATACCACTATAGCTGCCGTGTGTACTTTGAGCATGGACGGGGTGCATCCGCCATCCAACAGTTCCTGAAGGAATGCAAGAACATGAGCGATCTCACAAAAATGGGGTCTATATTCCGAGCTGAGCACCAGTCGGAGAAAATAGACCATTTCTGGGCATAAAGGCACCTTTAGAAGGTGCCCCAGCCTCAAAGATCGTGTTCATAACCTCCCGGAAAGGCATGAAGGGTCCAATTGAGCAGCCACAGATGGAGGCTCAACAATTAGGGTTGGGGATGCCAGATTGACCCCTCTGCCTGTGAAAGGAGTGGGATTTTCCTCAGCAGGATTGGCCATGGGGCTGCTGATCAATTATCAATTATCCCCGAGAACCATGGCTGGATCTGCCAGTGGTTTACAAGTAAAACTCAGCATCTGTGTTCTCTTATTCATTGATGACCTGAGGGAGCAGAGCTAACGGAACGAAGGCGTGAATGAGTCCTTTTCCCTCGAGAAGAATATTGGGCAGTGGGATTTCTCTTTCAAGGCAAAGACGTCCACCTCTACTTACCTGAAAAATGCTCCCGATCATGCAAACCATTGGGGTGTTGAGTCTCCATTGCCCCGTTGACGGTCTGTTCCGGGACAGAATATCTACTCACAGGCACATGTATTGCTTTTGCCCAGCGAAAATTGTACTTTGTAACATGCCCACAGAAGGAGGCGGCACGCCAGCTTGTCTATCAGATGGGACTTGAGACCCCCTTGGTCATTTATATAGGCTAAAACTCTTAATGCTGTCCGATCAGACCAGGACATGGTGCCCCCTGAATTCTGACTGAAAAACTCCTTGAAGCCCAGAAGCACTGCCATCATCTCTGAGCAGTTGATGTGTCAGTTCATCATTGGCTCCATCCAGGAGCCGAAGGCAGGCCTGCCGTCACATAAAGTGCCCCAACCCGTCTTGGAGGTGTCTTGAAGGGCCTTCAACCAGTGTTGAAGTGGCTGCATATGTAACAGGTCCAAAGGAATTACTGAGGAGGCTGCAGCCATGAGGCCCAGTAGCTTGTGAAACATTTTCAGGGAGAGGTTGTCCCCAACTTTGAATTGGGTATTGAGAAAAATATTAATATTTAACACGTTACAAAGTAAAATTCTAGCTTCTGGCTAAACGAACATACGCAGTTTACTTACGCCTAAAGTACAACTTATGCAACTTGTGACGTCAGAAGTAGTGTAGTGCGTCATGGCGTAGCGTAAATATCAGCAGTGCATCGCATTACTCGTGTAAGTTGTGCTTTACACTTAAGTTGAGTCCGTATGCCCATTTGGGCGGAATCTACTTGTTTTGCTATAAAAAGTTTTAAATATGTATATTTTTCTTAAACAAACGCATTGCCACACTTCAGAATGCCTTTATTAACCCGCCGGAGCCATGTGGAGCACTTTTATCATGGATAGATACACTTTTGTGGACTTGTGAACTCTGAAAAATTTTATTCGTCTGAAAGAAGAATTGAATATACACCTGTGACTTGAGGGTGAGTAAATCATGGGCTAATTTTCATTTTTGGGTGAACTATCCCTTTAAGTCCATTTACTATCACACACATACACACACACACACACTTTAAATGATCATGTATGGCTGCCCCTTATTTGTAAAGCGCTTGATGTGCAGAGAAAAGCGCTATATAAATGTAATGAAGTATTATTAATATTATTATTAATATTATTATGAGTCGTGTTCTGGCGTCAAAACGTCGTAAATCACTGTAAATTTAACGAGATTACAAACTAAACTGAATTTGAAAGTAATTTAGGTGAGCTGAAAAACTCTTCCAGTGGGTGGAGTATGGGAGAGCGTGGCACAAACCTATAGTTACATAGTGATATCATTACTGGATGACGTAAGGAACCATTGAATCGTTTTTTTTTTTTTTTTTAACCAGTTCATTGAAACGAACTGTCTGAAAGAACCGGTTCGTGGAAATAAATTGGACTTTACATCACTATTATACGGTGGCCGAGAGAGCTCAATGTGCTGCAACTTAACAAAACGCAAACAAATAGTAAAAAACGCATGCAACTAGAAAAAAAACGCATGCAAGTAGAAAAAAACGCATGCAAGTAGAAAAAAACACCTGCAAATTAAGAAAACATCTTCATCAGTTTCACAACACATGTGTGCTCCAAATACTCACAGCACAACCAAATACAGAAACGCGCTACAAAAGTTCACAACACAACCAAATACAGAAACGCGCTACAAAAGTTCACAACACAACCAAATACAGAAACGCGCTACAAAAGTTCACAACACAACCAAATACAGAAACGCGCTACAAATAACACAGACCACAACGGAAATGTTTCCGGGGGAACCAAATAAGTGACGAACCTGGCTCGGACGTGCGAACAGCTCAAAATTCGACTTTATTTTATTTTATTTATTTTAACTTTGTTTTTTGTTTTTTGCAAAACATACAGAGATTAAATTTTTATGACATACAACTTGTATAAAATAAACAAAATGTATTAACAATATGTTCAATGTCATCAGAATACAAATGAGAAAAGAGCAATGAGCTGAAAACTAAAATAAATAAATAAAAAAGATAGAGAAGAAGAACATGAAGGAAAGATTTTAATCTATACAGTTACAATGTACAAATTGTTGCATGTTATGTTTAAATTTTCATAAAGAAATGTTTCATGAGAAATGTTAGGTAGTGTAGGGTAAAGTTGAGACACTGACACATAACGCATATTTTTTTTTTAAATTGTTAAGTAAAAATAAAAAAATACATTTACTTGCAACTGTTATGTTAACAGCATTATATTTCTGTCGTCATAACAGCTATTCAGCTGATGGACAACGTGCTGCGTTGTCATGGGAACATCCCAGGTGAAAATAATGAGGAAATTACTTGTCTTTCGTTGCTCCCTTCATCAAGTGCGTTCCAAACGGCTACATAATGGCACACTAGTGCCCTGCTCACTCCCAAGTCCCACTTGAAGAGCTCTGCCGTCTGCCCTTCGAAGGGAGTAGGGCATAGGGATGCTCACGAGCAATAAGCACGTCCGAGCCGGGTTCGTCACTTATTTGGTTCCCCCGGAAACATTTCCGTTGTGGTCTGTGTTATTTGCAGCGCGTTTCTGTATTTGGTTGTGCTGTGAACTTTTGCAGCGCGTTTCTGTATTTGGTTGTGCTGTGAGTATTTGGAGCACACGTGTTGTGAAACTGATGAAGATGTTTTCTTAATTTGCAGGTGTTTTTTTTTCTATTTGCATGTGTTTTTTTCTATTTGCATGCGTTTTTTACTATTTGTAGCCTGCGTTTTCTTAAGTTGCAGCACGTTGAGCTCTCTCGGCCACCGTACTATTACAAACTTTGGCTGTATTAATAAAGTGCACGACGAAGAACTCAAACAAGGATAGTCTTAAATCAAACTATACACAACAGTACACACATAAGATCACAGGGAGCAACACAACCACGTAAATCAATAACCACACAGAACAATGAATAGAAAGGTAAATACACAGGTATTCAAAGTAAGAACAGATGAACTGAATCAGTAACTACGGAAACTCTTTTATGGCATAAGAACACAGGCAGGCCAGAACAAAAAACATAGTGGAATGAAACTAAAACAGAACACGTTACATTAACATTTAAATTAAATGAATGCACCAGATACTGGAAGCATTGTCATATACAGAAATGATTGTCTCATGGTTAATTCTCATATATAAATACTGTATATTGATTGGGATTCCTGTTGTCCTGGTCAGCTGTATAGAGTTTCACACATATTCAATGAGCTCAACAATCATGATTTGCAATATTCCTTCACTGCAGCGACAAACAGTACAAAAACAACAATTGCTGACCTCACAAGACAGTCATATTTGCACATATTTGATTATCAAAACCTTCAGTCAAAAATCTTTGACACAGTATATAATGAACAATTAGTGCGAAACCAACAACCATTGTGCTGCTCTTAGATTAAGAGCTAAATGACAAAAACAAAACTACAAATATGATCAAATTCCATATTAAAATAAATAATTAATTAATTAAAATTCCAAATATTGTATCCAAAATCCAAATATTACTTCATCAAATATGGTTAAGACATTTATAAAGGAGCAAGTGTTTTTAATGGTATAGTGTTTTCTCAATTCATATTTTAAATACAGCTTTACGAAGAATAGTACCTGAAAATCCCATAGTAAACAGTCAAATTTGTGCAAAGATTGCATATAAACTGTTGACAACTGAATGGTTTGAGGAATATGAAAAATGCTGTTAATTTATAAACTATAGATATGTTGCTAGATGGCAACCCAACTGAACACTTATGGAAGCTCTTTTGGTGCGATATTTGCCTCCTACATTTACTTCCAGATTCATCTATACTTTTATTTGGAAATTGTTCTAGATGTATGCAACATCTTTTAAGTCAAATTCTTACATTTGAGTCTTTAATTCGTTGATTCATTCAGGAAACGAAGCAAGTGACTGTCTTTATGAATACATAATTTAATAGTTGACTCAAACAATTCATTAAAAAATTAAGATACATTTATCAGTGAAACAGTGTTGATAATGTTGATCTGAGATGCGCAACGGTTCTGCTTTGGGTTTATTTTGAACTATTCTCATTTGAGAAAAAGAGCAAAAACTGACAATATTGTGTCTGAAATATAACATAATATTAAAGGGGTGGTTGATTATGATTTCACTTTTCTAACTGTAGTTAGTGTGTAATGTTGTTGTTTGAGCATAAACAACATTTGCAAAGTTACAACGCTCAAAGTTCAAAGCAAAGGGAGATATTTTCTTTTATAGAAATTGCTTTTTAAGGACTACAACAAACAGCTGGTAACTACACGAGCTTCTTCACGGGTTACTGACAATACCAACCCTAACATTTACATAAACCCCTCCTCCAGAACACGATTTATAGATTATAGATTATAATGATAGAATATGCTAATCAATGACTAGAAGATAACTACACATCAGCTACATAAATTCATCAACTAACAATTCAGAAATGTTGTCTACATGTTTTCACTTCTTATTGAGTCTCTCCATCTTTCTGACTCCGGTTTGAACGTAAAAGGCTAAACGTTTTTGAAATGTTCAGTGCATGTCTGTGTGAGGTAAAAGGACACAAGCTCTTAAAGCTCCGCCCTCTGTGCCGGGAGTAGCAGCTCATTTGCATTTAAAGGGACAGACACAAAAGACCAGCTAAACAATTAAATTACACTTCAAATATATTTTTTCCAAAGATGGTTTCTGTCATTTACTGTAGTTTTTATCACAAGTTTGTTTTCAGTTCGTTATTTGATGCGGTGGTGTGGCGTCATGATTGACAGCTGTGATTGACAGGTTCTCTGAGCGAATTAGTCACTGAAGCACCAACAGACTTTTTTGTGGGATCTTCGGAGGACTGAGGAGATTGGAGATTTAAATTTAATATCTAAATTTCTATAATTCATTTTAAAAAGTGCAGGAGCATGTGCTTGCGATTGATTCTGCGAGAGTGAGGGCGGGGCCTTGATTTCGCGGCTTTACTTCCAGATCGCTACTGCGCAGACGCAGGTATCAAGATGTCAGCGCTCTATCGGGACACTGGCGGCTTCACTTCTCACCAATGGAAGAGAGCGAAGGGGCGTCGTCCATCTTTTTTTACAGTCTATGGTTTTTACTCACCCTCAAAAAGTGACAATTTTAACATGCTATATTAAAATATCTGTGGGGAATTTTGAGCATTGTTGCCACATATATTGAATTCAGGGTCATTCTAACTGTATTCTACTAGTCTACGTCACGCAGTGAACGTGTGCACTATCAAGCCTTGTTTTTTCAAAGTGAGTGTCATACTCAATAATTTCAGCTTGCACATCATTAAAACATCAAATACTATACTACCTTAGATTATATACTGTATATCACAGACCTCTAGCTGCAAAAGTATGTGGACAGACTCCTCTGCAGATCTGTTACTCCGAAGGCAGATTACAAGAAACCAGTGTCGTCACTAGATGTTCGGGACTAGTGTACAATGTCTTGCATTGGGACACCCTGGTAGTGATCAGTGTTTCTGCGCTGACGTTGGTATTTCTTATAGATAGCATATATAATCCCAGCCAGAATCACCAGACCCAGCAGAGCTCCAGACACTGACAGTCCAATAATCAAAGGCTCTACAGCAGAAAGGAGGAAGGAGGGAAGAGAACACAAGTTAAAAAAAAAATATATATATATATATATATATTATATATATTTTTTTTTTATCTCACTGCTTAAAGATTTTGTAAAGCTCTCGATGTCTCTCCTGTTTTACTTACTATTTTGTTCAGTATCATTCGTTTTGTGATCAACATATGTCATCTTTGAGTCTGATCCTGTACCAGATTCTGTAGATGATTTCAAAGGTTACTCACACAGTTTAGCATTTGTTGTTCAAATCGTGATGAATAAAACTCAGGTTTAAAATCAGCTCAAATATTTCTGCTGATCCAGTGATTTTCTCTCACCTGTGACTGTGACTGTGATCAAGATTTCATTATTAGAGTCCAGAACTCTGTATGTTCCAGTGTCAGTGACTGTAAAATTACTAATGGTCAGATTCCTATCTTTCACAATCACTCGATCATTCAGCTTCTTATCGTCTATCGTCCACACCTTCTTCACTTCTCCACTGGAGTTTAACTCCACTCCACTGTTGAACAGCATTGATCAACAGAGAATCAAAATGTAGATCATCGCCTGTGTTCACAGAGATCTCATCTGAGGAGAAACAAAGAAATTCATCATTATAATAAAGGTGTCAATCAATCAAAACACATATTAAGGATTAAGATGGGAAAGAAACTTAAATCATTAAAAAAAATCACATTCCTTGTTTAATCAGTTTGGAATTTACCATGAACATGAAGATGGAACTTCAGCTCATTTTTGTAATTGAATCTCAATAAGTATGGCCCAGGGTCACTGAAGTTTAGATCCTTCAGGATGATGTCACATGCTCCTTTTTTACACACTCGGCCACTTTCATGCTTATATTCCTCATTCAGACAATCAGGGATGTCAGAAAAGTGTATGATACTTTTGTAACGAATGAAACGAATATCAGAAATGTCTTTGGTCTGATATTCACAATGCAGGGTGACGTTTCCTCCCTTTATTCCTTCCACATGTTTAAGGGCGGTTCCTACAGGGGGGGTTTCTGCAAATAAATCATCAATATGAAAATTAAATGTGGCGTTTCTGTCTTTTCTTAGTAATCAGTGTTATCATATAACAGAATTATTCAGTTATAATAGAAATTAAAATAATGTTGCTTAAGTCAAGTATTTTTCTTTTAGTTTCACCACACACACACACACACACACATATCCACATCCAATGAGTTTCAATGTTGAGCATCAGAAATAAATGAAAAGTTTAAGGTTGTTGGTTGGAGCCAAGGTCTATTGCTGATGGAAATTAAATTATGCCCGATGCAAAAAACATTGTAATTTCGCATCTAAATCACAGTTTGGTTATTCTCGCTTTCTTCTGTTCAGCTTATGAAACAAGTTTTGTGTCTTATTGGCCTTTCAGAGCTAACACACAAGCCTCATTCATGACAATAATACAGTGCAGTTGTAGTGAAATCCTGAAAATCCTGCCCAAAAAATGTTTATTAATAAATTAAATGCATAAATAAGTCAGTGACATCATGATGTGTGATGATGTAATATTCATCATCAGTCCACAAATGACAAAAAAAGTCACTTGGCTTTAGTGGCACGACAAAAACAATACTAAAATAACTCAACATAGAAAAAAAATGAAATAAATGAATGAATAAAAATGACACTGACCGCTATGACTGATAAAGAGAAACAGCAGCAGCAGCTTCAACCTGTCGACAGAACAGAAGGACAGCTGTGTGACAGATTCTTCACAAAGACCAATCGAACATCTTACAGACCACAATACAGCTAACTCTAAACTTCCCATTTCATTTTGTATTTAAAGATTTTGCATGAATATTTAACACATGTATTGTAATCCAATCATAAACATCAACTATTATCTGAATCTTAAATTCTATGTTTTCTAAATTATTCCAGTGTATTAAAGCAATTATTTCGTGAAGCCAGGCTTAATGCTTTTATAAAACAGTTAGTCCATAAAAAATATTTATTTTATTATTTACGCGCAGTGTTGCAGTTATGCTGATGTAGTGAGTTCACAGGTCAGGTGTAGCCTATGTTTGTAGAGTAATTCACAATGGCGTTGAACACGGCTGAACAATGTAACATGTATGTTCTGTTTCTAAATGCTTCATTGGGATTTCTCTCTATTTCCCAGTGATCTTATTAATCAGCCGTTTAGTTCTTCGTTTCCTCTAGTATTTATAGTTCTGTTTTTCCTAATGTTCCTTTTTCCTGTTTTCATCAATGTTGAGGTGTTTTATATCCGTTTGCCTGGAGTTTCCTGGATTAGATAGTTCACCCAAAAATACAAATAAAATAACTTTGTAAAGTAAAATAACTAGCTTCCGGCCAAATGAACATACGGATTCCACTTAAGTGATATTTACGCTATTTCTGACTTTATAAGTTGCGTAAGTTGCGCTTTAGACATAAGTTTGGCCGGAAGCTAGAATTTTACATGTTAAATATTAATATTTTTCTAACACAAACACATGGCTTCGCTTCAGAAGGCCTTTATTAACCCCCAGGAGCCTGTGGAGCACTTTAATCAGGGATAAATACACTATTATGATGGATAAATACGCTATTATGATGGATAAATACACTATTATGATGGATAAATACAAAATTATGATGGATAAATACACTATTATGATGGATAAATACAAAATTATGATGGATAAATACACTATTATGATGGATAAATACACTATTATGATGGATAAATACGCTATTATGATGGATAAATACACTATTATGATGGATAAATACACTATTATGATGGATAAATACGCTATTATGATGGATAAATACACTATTATGATGGATAAATACACTATTATGATGGATAAATACGCTATTATGATGGATAAATACACTATTATGATGGATAAATACGCTATTATGATGGATAAATACGCTATTATGATGGATAAATACACTATTATGATGGATAAATACGCTATTATGATGGATTAATACGCTATTATGATGGATAAATACACTATTATGATGGATAAATACGCTATTATGATGGATAAATACACTATTATGATGGATAAATACGCTATTATGATGGATAAATACGCTATTATGATGGATAAATACACTATTATGATGGATAAATACGCTATTATGATGGATAAATACGCTAATATGATGGATAAATACGCTATTATGATGGATAAATATACTATTATGATGGATAAATACGCTATTATGATGGATAAATACGCTATTATGATGGATAAATACGCTATTATGATGGATAAATACGCTATTATGATGGATAAATTCGCTATTATGATGGATAAATACGCTATTATGATGGATAAATACACTATTATGATGGATAAATACACTATTATGATGGATAAATTCGCTATTATGATGGATAAATACGCTATTATGATGGATAAATTCGCTATTATGATGGATAAATACGCTATTATGATGGATAAATACACTATTATGATGGATAAATACACTATTATGATGGATAAATACACTATTATGATGGATAAATACGCTATTATGATGGATAAATACGCTATTATGATGGATAAATACGCTATTATGATGGATAAATACACTATTATGATGGATAAATTCGCTATTATGATGGATAAATACGCTATTATGATGGATAAATTCGCTATTATGATGGATAAATACGCTATTATGATGGATAAATACACTATTATGATGGATAAATACGCTATTATGATGGATAAATACGCTATTATGATGGATTAATACGCTATTATGATGGATAAATACACTATTATGATGGATAAATACACTATTATGATGGATAAATACGCTATTATGATGGATAAATACACTATTATGATGGATAAATACACTATTATGATGGATAAATACGCTATTATGATGGATAAATACACTATTATGATGGATAAATACACTATTATGATGGATAAATACGCTATTATGATGGATAAATACACTATTATGATGGATAAATACGCTATTATGATGGATAAATACGCTATTATGATGGATAAATACACTATTATGATGGATAAATACGCTATTATGATGGATTAATACGCTATTATGATGGATAAATACACTATTATGATGGATAAATACGCTATTATGATGGATAAATACACTATTATGATGGATAAATACGCTATTATGATGGATAAATACGCTATTATGATGGATAAATACACTATTATGATGGATAAATACACTATTATGATGGATAAATACAAAATTATGATGGATAAATACACTATTATGATGGATAAATACAAAATTATGATGGATAAATACACTATTATGATGGATAAATACACTATTATGATGGATAAATACGCTATTATGATGGATAAATACACTATTATGATGGATAAATACACTATTATGATGGATAAATACGCTATTATGATGGATAAATACACTATTATGATGGATAAATACACTATTATGATGGATAAATACGCTATTATGATGGATAAATACACTATTATGATGGATAAATACGCTATTATGATGGATAAATACGCTATTATGATGGATAAATACACTATTATGATGGATAAATACGCTATTATGATGGATTAATACGCTATTATGATGGATAAATACACTATTATGATGGATAAATACGCTATTATGATGGATAAATACACTATTATGATGGATAAATACGCTATTATGATGGATAAATACGCTATTATGATGGATAAATACACTATTATGATGGATAAATACGCTATTATGATGGATAAATACGCTAATATGATGGATAAATACGCTATTATGATGGATAAATATACTATTATGATGGATAAATACGCTATTATGATGGATAAATACGCTATTATGATGGATAAATACGCTATTATGATGGATAAATACGCTATTATGATGGATAAATTCGCTATTATGATGGATAAATACGCTATTATGATGGATAAATACACTATTATGATGGATAAATACACTATTATGATGGATAAATTCGCTATTATGATGGATAAATACGCTATTATGATGGATAAATTCGCTATTATGATGGATAAATACGCTATTATGATGGATAAATACACTATTATGATGGATAAATACACTATTATGATGGATAAATACACTATTATGATGGATAAATACGCTATTATGATGGATAAATACGCTATTATGATGGATAAATACGCTATTATGATGGATAAATACACTATTATGATGGATAAATTCGCTATTATGATGGATAAATACGCTATTATGATGGATAAATTCGCTATTATGATGGATAAATACGCTATTATGATGGATAAATACACTATTATGATGGATAAATACGCTATTATGATGGATAAATACGCTATTATGATGGATTAATACGCTATTATGATGGATAAATACACTATTATGATGGATAAATACACTATTATGATGGATAAATACGCTATTATGATGGATAAATACACTATTATGATGGATAAATACACTATTATGATGGATAAATACGCTATTATGATGGATAAATACACTATTATGATGGATAAATACACTATTATGATGGATAAATACGCTATTATGATGGATAAATACACTATTATGATGGATAAATACGCTATTATGATGGATAAATACGCTATTATGATGGATAAATACACTATTATGATGGATAAATACGCTATTATGATGGATTAATACGCTATTATGATGGATAAATACACTATTATGATGGATAAATACGCTATTATGATGGATAAATACACTATTATGATGGATAAATACGCTATTATGATGGATAAATACGCTATTATGATGGATAAATACACTATTATGATGGATAAATACGCTATTATGATGGATAAATACGCTAATATGATGGATAAATACGCTATTATGATGGATAAATACGCTATTATGATGGATAAATATACTATTATGATGGATAAATACGCTATTATGATGGATAAATACGCTATTATGATGGATAAATACGCTATTATGATGGATAAATTCGCTATTATGATGGATAAATACGCTATTATGATGGATAAATACACTATTATGATGGATAAATACACTATTATGATGGATAAATACGCTATTATGATGGATAAATACGCTATTATGATGGATACATACGCTATTATGATGGATAAATACGCTATTATGATGGATAAATACGCTATTATGATGGATAAATACACTATTATGATGGATAAATTCGCTATTATGATGGATAAATACGCTATTATGATGGATAAATACGCTATTATGATGGATAAATTCGCTATTATGATGGATAAATACGCTATTATGATGGATAAATACACTATTATGATGGATAAATACACTATTATGATGGATAAATACACTATTATGATGGATAAATACGCTATTATGATGGATAAATACGCTATTATGATGGATAAATACGCTATTATGATGGATAAATACACTATTATGATGGATAAATTCGCTATTATGATGGATAAATACGCTATTATGATGGATAAATTCGCTATTATGATGGATAAATACGCTATTATGATGGATAAATACGCTATTATGATGGATAAATTCGCTATTATGATGGATAAATACGCTATTATGATGGATAAATTCGCTATTATGATGGATAAATACGCTATTATGATGGATAAATACGCTATTATGATGGATAAATACACTATTATGATGGATAAATTCGCTATTATGATGGATAAATACGCTATTATGATGGATAAATACACTATTATGATGGATAAATACGCTATTATGATGGATAAATTCGCTATTATGATGGATAAATACGCTATTATGATGGATAAATTCGCTATTATGATGGATAAATACGCTATTATGATGGATAAATACGCTATTATGATGGATAAATTCGCTATTATGATGGATAAATACGCTATTATGATGGATAAATACGCTATTATGATGGATAAATACGCTATTATGATGGATAAATACACTATTATGATGGATAAATTCGCTATTATGATGGATAAATACACTATTATGATGGATAAATTCGCTATTATGATGGATAAATACGCTATTATGATGGATAGATGCACTTTTATGATGATGGATAGATGATCTTTTATGATGGACAGATGCACTTTTATGGACTTCAAAACAGAAATAGTAATTCACTGCCATTATAAAGCTTGGAAGAGCCAGGACATTTATTAATATAACTCTGATTGTATTTGTCTGAAAGATGAATGTCATATACACCTAGGATGAGTTGAGGGTGAGTAAATCATGGGATAATTTTCTTTTTTGGGTGAACTATCCCACAAACAACAGGTTTTAAAAACTCAGTAACTTGTTACCTGATTTAAATTTTGTTTTCTTTATAATATTATTATATTTTATGTTTATTGTGTATTTATGTCAATCAGTTTGTACTTTCTTCCGCACTGGAAGTTTCTGTCATCAAGACAAATTCCTTGTGTTTGTGTAAACATATTGGCAATAAAGTTCATTCTGATTCTGACAATCGGAGTAATCAACAATCTAGGCCCTAATTATAATCTAATTACATAATCTAATCTAGTTATTCTATATTATTTACCCCATTAATGAAATCAAAGGGATGGAAATGCGTAGCGCAAAATACCTGTCCCAAACAGATTAATACAATAACTTCTTGCGGTGCATAGATAAAAAAAAAAAAAACTAAAAAAAAACTACATCCGCACATGAAAATTGTTTACATAAATAGTCTACATATTTATACATATCACAACAACTTCATCTTCTATTCAAAGCTTTGACATTTCTAAAAACCTGACTAATGAAAAACATAATTTTTCATTATTTGGTCATTATTTGTAAATTACATCTAAAACATTCGTCATAAAGACGTTGATTTATTTCCTTAGCATTGCTAGCAGGTTTATTTTTCTACATTAAAATAACAAAACTATTAGTATAATTAAGAATATAAAAACACACATTTTAAAACGTGAAAACTTACATGGTAAAAGTTCTGCATGAGAGTCAAAGCTTCTTTAATCACTGAAGTTTTCGCGATAGTTAAAGGAGTTAAAGGTTAATGTGAAAATGAAAGTAAAGGTAGCCTACATGGTGCGCGCGCTTCCAGAGATTGAGACTCAGCACAGACTTATCACCGGTCAGACACTGACACTCCACAGTTCGCTATTCATCATTAGTTGCTGGACAGTCCTGATAACAAGTCTGATCACTTTTCCCCCCATTCAGCTTTATATTTGGAGAGCCTCTTCATGCGTCCTTCTGTTTCTGTGTCCACTTGGCTCAGTCTCCTGGCAGGATCGTGTCTTGAGATCAGGGGCGGAGTGGCAATCGGGAGAGTCGGGATTTTTCCCGGTGGGCCAGTAGTGTTTCGAGGCCGCGAGGGCCGGTCTGATAATAGTTATACATTGCAATGGTCTTATCAACACCATCCGGCGGCCTGGTGTGCGGCCGCTGCCCAAACTGTACAGTCTCTCTGCTCAACCCGTAAATAAATGAATCGATCCTCAAAATCAGTTTCAGTTTCGAAATGGTTCAGTGGTATATTTCTTGCCAAGCGTATCAGAGGTTACGGGTTCTGGTCCGCCCTTGTATAGTTTTTTTTTCTCTCATCAAAACTGAATATGTTCATCAGTGGTTACAGGCTATATCAAGCAGGTACACGTTTTTGTGCATTAACTGCATTTTATTTTGTCATTTCAACGAAATGAATAGAGTGTCTTCGCAACAACTATAGATTGAAGCGCGCGTCCGAGTGAAGACTTCGCACCGCGCGCCACAAGAGAACACTGTATCCATGACAACCGATTGCCGCGGCAACGAGCGCTCAGCTTGATTTTTTTTTAAAAAACACACATTTTAGCGCTAGATTCTCTTATTTAATAGCGAACTAAATGAATGCTCTGCTAGTTGATTGGAGATGTTTTATTTATTTATATTAGTACATCCATGCCTCAATGTTTCAAAAAGTGGCGGGGGACAATATCGATCCTGAGAAAATGTGGTGTGACACGACTTCACTGGATCCAAACAAATCAATCTAACCATAGAGGTGACCAGTAGTGGTGGCTTTCTTAATCTATTTAAAATAATTTTGCAAGGGTTCTTGCAAAAAATATATATATATTTTTTTTTTTTTACCAAAAATACACCCCTAGGCCGGTGGTCTACGAAATTTCCCGGTAGATATTTTCGTCCCACTCCGCCCCAGCTTGAGATCACAAGTGTGGTCAATCAGTGCCAGAGTTTAATTGTCAAAAATCAAAAATAAATCTCGCTAATTTTATTTATATATAGCCAAAACAGCTCCTTGTCGCGAAACATAAAAAATCTCAAAATTTTGCGACAAACTCCCGCAACTGCGCTACACACAGGCTGCAGTAACGCGTCATGACCACCAGATGGACATGTCATGATTTCTATTCTTTGCTGAAGAAAATCAGGAAATTATTTAATTTTGCTTAATTCTCGTAATAATTGGTCGCATCATCATGTGAAACCATTTTTTGTTGTTCTAAAAGCATGAAGGACATCATTGAACAGTTGTGAGGTTTATAGCATTGGTAATGATCAGATTTCCTGCCAGAAAATGCACAAACATGTATTATTATTATTTCTTAGTTTTAATGTTTATTTGGTCAGAACTCTCAACAATACATTTAACTTTGAAGACATTTTATTTAAATCAAGGTTTATGTGCAATTATGAAATTTAAATTGTATCCTAAACTCAGATTATATTATGTTTTCTCCCTGAACTCTGATCCCTGTGAACATTGATACACATCCTTTTAAACTACCTTGATACTAGCTATACTATTTGACATTGATATGTTAAATTCATGAATGTTTGAAATAGAATATGTGAAATACCTGTATGTGATTTGTATAATCCAACAAGAAAATACACAGAAGAAGAAAATGACTTTCTCCATTGTGTCTGTTCGTAAAGTTGTCGATCAAACTAAGGTTTCAGCTCAATGCAGAGACACTTAAACCACACAGATTATAAAGCATTGAATAATAGTCTCTATCAGTTCAGATGTTGCATTGGCTCATCAGACAGCCGTGCTGTATGACATCCTCATGACTTTGTAAGGGCCAAACAACAATTTCTGATAAGCGAGGGAAGGTTTTCCTGCGCGTTACTTTCGAGCGTGGCAAATTCATTGAATTACTTCTTTATTTCATCTGACACCAAAAATGAAAAATGTTTAATTGATGTTTGTTAATCATTAAGTTTAGGTGAACGTTTCATTATTCTATTTAACTCTTTATTGAAATTTCCCCCATTCATCCGGATTATAACACTTTAAGTCTCGCACAGGCCGGCATACGATCTCATAATCACAAACTCGTCAGTGTTGGTCATTAGACAGAAGCGATTGACTACTACTTTTTAGATAACCGCACCATGCTTGTTCATTTCTAAAAGTATATTATTTAGTCCCCATAGATCTGAACACACTTAATTAAGGTATATTATATCTAACCAGAGGTGATGACCATTACAATAGAAATAAACTGAAAACTTAACTTCTTCTAATGGTAACTTTGCATAATTATGACGTGGTTTCCCATGTAAACTTAGTTAGAATAATACAATAACTAGAGGTTGAGGCTCACCCTATTGATCTAACAACACTCTGTTAAGACGGAAAACCCATTATTATCCTTTATAATATCCATTATAATATCCTCTAAAATCTAATTATATATTGATAAAAGCCATTGTGTTTGTCGGATCTCTAAAACACCAGTTGGCGTAGCCCCAAATCTCCACATAACTGAGCGTTAGTCCGTTTCTAACCTTAGAATTGAGGTGTTATGGACTTAACATAATCTACTAGAATCAATCATTTCAGAGTAAGTCAGAATAAAATCAAATGTAACAGTTTATTATTAGTCAGGTAAATGTATCATGCCAATTACATAACTTTAAACTAGGTTCACATGACAGGATGATGTTTTCTCCTTTTTTCCCCGTCACAGGAATATGATTGTTTCCTTCAGGAGGGGATTCTGCAAACACAGACAGAATAAAATTAATTCAATACAAAGTATCAATACTGAAAAATATGTATTGTTTCTCTCTATTCTCTGTAATCAATGTCATCATTAAATATTTGTAAAAGGAGCCAGCAATATTAGCTGTGCCACATTTGAACATTTATAAATGTTGATGATTAGTATAAAGCTGTATCAGATGTGTCAGTGCAGATGTTGTTAATTACTGAATAATGTTTATCAATAAATGAATTGCATAGATAAGTAGTAATGGTGTGTGATGATGTAATATAGCCTACTGAATTTATGAACAAAAATGATACCAACCGTTATATATGATACAGCAAAACAGCAGAAGCAGATTCAACCACACATTTATACAGAGATAAAACTGAGCGGTAAAATATTACTAAACATTGACTCATTTAGCCTGAACATTTAACACATGTCGATCTTATATGATAAAAAATGACAAATAAGAAACATCAAACTATAATCTGAATCTTTATGTAATACAGAAAAGATCAGTCAAACTCAAAGAAACAACAGGCTTTAGAAATTTGGTGATAATCTAATAATGATATTAATAACCCCAATAATAAAAACCATCATCATAATCATGGTCAACATCATAATCATCATCATAATAATCACAGTAGTGGATACATTCATCATAAACATCGCGACTTATTTCCTTAGCCTCATTAGCAGGATTAGTTTTCCTCAAACATAAACACAACTATTTGTTTAATCACTCAAAAACACACAGACTGGATTTATATTTAAAAACATGAATACTTACATAGTAAAACTTCGGCGTGAGTCTTTTGATCAGGCGTCAAAACTTCATAAATTACTGCATTTAGCGAGTGGTGAGACCGAGAGGTAAAGGACAAAACTGAAAGTAACTTCCTGAGCATCACGTGACTGATCCTGTCCTCTCCATTAGGGGGCGGAGATCTCTGAACCAGTTATTTTTTCTTTCTTTCTATCTTTCTTTTTGGACAACAACAGGGGAATAACGTCATACAAAAACACTTGAATCTATAACAAAAACAGTCAAATCTAAATTCTGCATCTTATATCAAAACCAATCATAGGCTGCATATACATCAAGTAGCCTATCCTTTTAAACAGGCCCTTAAACCAGTTCATAAGTTTCGATTTTTATTTTAATGACACATTTGTATAATAAAAACGAAGCTTTTGAGTTAATAATATTGTATTGGTCCAATTAACCAAGCTCTTTATTAAACAAGCCCTAATAAAAAAATAACACGTTTCTACTTTTTATTCTTTCAAAGCAGATTGAGCTGTCGGAAAATGTACATAATACATGTTCAGTGACTGGCATGATTTTGTGATTTATTTACTTAATCATTCGCAAATTAATTCAACAATTAACTTTAATACTGTGACTTTTATTTTGAAGGAAGGCCAGTTTCAGTGACGGGACCGAATCATGTAACGTGACATGATGAAGCAGTGATATCTGATCTAGGATATCTGATCTGACGAAGGGAAATGAGGGATGCTGCTCCAACAATCACGTCATTGTCAGGCAAAGGTCCTAAAACATAATGTTCATGCCTCAGTGTGTTAATTGTTATCTAATTTGAAGATGTATTTTATTAGTATTTGGAGATTACCTTCATATGCTTTGTACAGAGGAGACTACACACAACTCCTACCAGAGGCGTTCGGCTTGAGCAGCACAAGCTCATCCACTGGTTCGGGAGTAGGCCTACATGTATATATTGCACTTCATTGTAATCTGATTTGTACATCTTGCACTTTACATCAATTTTTATTTATTATTATTAACTATGCCAGGCCTGCTGCTGTTTGCTTGTGCAAGCAAGGGAAGCTGGAACAATTTTGTTTCCTAATGTACTAAAATGTGCTTTTTGGTAAAGTAATGCATCCAATGGTTGCACAAACTTCTTCCAGCAGCACAAGGACATGTAAATAATGTAATTTGAGGTGGATTATTGCTTTCAATTGTGATCTCAAGAAAGTGATAGAAAGACTTTCATACAGGCTAGTATATTTCACATCTATTTAACCTTTGTGTGCTGTTCATTTAGGAAACATCACTGGGGCTTTTTGGGTCTCTAGAGACCCCAGACAATAAAATGTGATAGTGACATAATTAGGGCTGGGTACCGAGTTCGGTACTTTTTAGGTACCGACCGAATTGCCTCGATACTACCGAGTATCGAAACATGTCTTGTTTTTCGGTACCAAGTTTCGGTACCTAAGTGGTTAATCTCGTCAACATCAGTGAAACAATAAACATGCAGCATGATCGGCTGTGGCGGAAAAACACTAGTTTACGCGGCTGCCCAGAGACGTGCCTCGTCGCACGTGAGGCTGTAGTGTGTGTGTGTGTGTGTGTGTGTGTAAGCGTCCAACCCAGATAGATAGAAAATATGTGGAAATGATCAAAAGTGTAGCCTACCTATGTACCCGACTCGATGCCATAAGCACACGATGCAATATTTTCGACAAGATAATTGCTGCCAAGACCGGTAACACGGTAAATCTGATAAGGCACTTAAAAGCGCACAGAATACACTCGAGAGTAGAAAGTTTAATCGCCTTCGACTACAAGAACTGGAGTGCGTCACATATAAACCAAAACTCAGCGTATAGGATACTTGCCTCACAGACATGAGAAATAGTTCTATATATGTTCAAAATATGTCTACTTTTAAACGAAACAATTAGAAATAAATAGTTTGATTACCTAATCCATATAGGCGCGCGCGCGTTCACTACTGCAGGGATGACGAGTCAGCATCGCAAATTCGCAATAATCATTTTTGCAGCCAACACGTTTAGTAAACACTTGTTCATTAATAAACAATTAAAATATCTCCTTGCTATCGTTTCCCGACACATCCATAATCATTAGGCTACTTTTGCCAGTGCTTTGCGCAAGCTTCATGTGTGCTGAGCGCGAGGCATATATCCCGCACCCCAGTAGCCTATATTTAATTCAATTCACATTTATTTGTATAGCATTTTTCACAATACATATCGTTTCAAAGGAGCTTTACAGAAAATGCATGTGTCTAAATTACAATTTAGAGTGATCTATTATCAGGGGTGACTGTGTGTAATGCATTTCAATTAATTTTCATTCAGTTTCATTGTTAAACAATGCATTAAGTTAAGGCAGAAACAATGAGCTCATTGAAGTAAAGAATACATGTTGTTAAATGATTAGGAAACATAGAAAACTTTAGCATTGGTGCTTTTTTACAGACTCAAAATATGAGTGTAAAAAAGTCAACAAACTGAAAAAATAAAAGTTTTTTTTTTTTTAGGTAATGTTATATTGATAAAATTGGTATCGAAAAAAGTATCGTTCAGGAACCGGTATCGAAGTCAAGGTATCGGTATCGGTATCGGTATCGAAAATTTTGTTACGATACCCAGCCCTAGACATAATGATTTCTTTAAATGTAATGTCACTCACTTTATTATTTATTTTGTGTGTAGATATAGTAAGTTTGAGCTGAGTCATCAAGTGTCATGCCATTTAAATGAATGGAACATTTTTTTTTTTTTTTATGTAAGTGTAACAGGGTTCGTTGTAATGGGAAGAAAGAGGCGGGAACCGGCGAACATTTAAAGATTTTAATAATTAAAAATAAAAGAAATACAAAAACAAAAGTATCCGCCAGCAGCCCCTCGCGGACGACTGCTGGCCACACAAAACAGAAATAAAACACAACATAAAAGCAGGCCTGTTCCTCTCTCGATCTTCACCATCGTCGCTCCTCCTTTTATGCTTCCGCTCCTTGAGAGATGCGAGACCAGTGCGTCTCACAGGTGTAATTCATTACCACTCACGCCACCGGCCCCGCGCTGTTCTCTCACGTCCCTCGGCCTCGTCCTGCTCGCCACATACCCCCATCGCCCCTCGCAGGCCGGGGGGTACACTAGAGACGGCGGCGACGATCCCCGGGGGGTATGGATGAACGAGGCGAGCGAAACGGAGATGGAAGCATGAGGAGCGACAGATCCGAGAGAGGGGAGAGAGAGAAAAAAAAAACTTGGTCCGGTTCCCGGACACACTGCCGCTCGGTCCTCAGCCAGCTGAGAGACTCACTCGCGGTGCCATGCGATGGTAGTGGACATCCGTTGGGGGACGACTCGACGCTCCTCCGCCTCCTGGCGGACAGCGATGGCTCCTCTGGTCGAGGGCAGCCGGCAGCGAGTCCCCCGTTCCCTGCTCCGCCCCCATCATGAATTAATTCGAATCACTCGAATTAAACAAAGTGTTGGCATTACGGGCATAGCCCTAAAATGGTTTAAATCTTATTTGGCAGATAGGACTTTTGCTGTCCACCTTGGGAATTGCTCGTCATCTGTTGCCCCTCTTTCTTGTGGCGTCCCCCAATGTTCCATTTTGGGACCCATGCTCTTTTCTCTGTACATGCTGCCCTTAGGGTCCATTTTTAAAAAACATAACATTTCCTTCCACTGTTTTGCAGATGATGTACAAATCTATTTGCCTGTAAAAATCAATGAGAAGGAAACTGTCCAGCATTTGTTGAACTGCTTGAGTGATCTGAAAATTTGGTTGGATCAAAATTTTCTCTGTCTTAATGACAATAAGACTGAAATTGTTGTGTTTGGTCGTGAGGTACATTTTAATGCCTGTGTAGATGCAGAGGTGCTGTCAGGGCCATCAGGGCCTTCTCTGCTGGCCCTGTCAAAATCTAAAATATAAATATAATATAAATTAATATAATATGTAAAATATATTTTTTTCATTTTTACAATTATATTTCCATAAAGAATATGGTTATTTTTTGTGAGGCTGAGCTGGATTTTCCATATGGTCATCTAAACGCATCACAGCTCCGTGGACCAGCTCTAGTAGTATAGCTACCCTTCCGTTGAAGCTGCCATTTCCCATTTGATCATAACTTTGACTGACGTGTATCATTAGCCAATCAAATTTTGATGTGCAGTGACAGAACGCCCTCAGGGGCCCAGTGATGTGTCGGCGCTAGCCCACACTGATGTCATCAACCGTTTGAAATGTTGGCGGGTTGTGAGCAATGTCAGTGAACTGAGCTATGGCCGCTGCCTTCACAACTCTTACCGATCCTGTTGACGATCTCCTTTGTGTGCCTTTTTCAAGGCGTATGTTTGGAGAGAAGAAAGAGATCATTTTAAAAGGAAGATCTACACCTAAGCTGGATGGGCTGACCAAGGCCAGAAAAGGTTTTGTGCGGCACTTCACTGAGAGTAACTATGACTGGCTAACAGCTAGCACTGAGCGGAACAGGTTATTTATCTTTCACACAGGAAGTGCAGTGAGGAACGGGGTGCAGCTGACAACACTGTGAGGGGTGTTAGTAAGCTTGTTACCCTCGCAGTGCTGTCAGCTGCCCCTTGTTCTCTCTCCCTCACATGCATGCATGTACACACACACACAGTATCATTCACACAGGAAGTGCAGTGAGGAGGAACCAAAGTGCAGTGAGGAACCACGTTCACGTCTGTCTGTTTAATGCATAGCTGGAGCCAGCAGACTTGTTCAACATGTTGACGTTAAAGGCCCTGTTGGGACCAAGTTTTTTTTGTAAAAGAGTAAATGTTTTGTCACTATGCAAGCATTTTCATCAACTATCTTATTAAAAAAAAAAAAGTTACGTTGTATGAATTATTATTTATTTATTTTTTATAAATATTGTAATACATTTTAATAATTTTAAATAAATGCACAAAAAATATTTTCAACATTCATGGGTTGTGTGTTTCATATTATTTTTAAATCCATGTTATATAGTTTATAAGTGCTTATATGGAAACTATGCTTTTGATGTAATTTGTGGCTCTTAAAAGAGCCGTTTGTAGCACTAGGCTTATAGGCTTGTACTAGGCTTATACTAGGCTTGCCAGCTGACAGCTTCCTCGGTGGAGAAATAGGAGGTATATGTCTCACGGACACGGATGGCCTACCGTGCGGAGTTGTTGCTGCCCACTAGGGTTACTGCCTGTAGGCCAGCAACATCCCTGTCTGCAGCTGGTGGTGGTCCTGCACGTCTTGCAGTGGCCCTGGTTGGCATCTTGGAAGTCCTCCTCAGGAAATTATGCAGGACACAGGTAGCCTTCACATAGGCATCCACATTTGCAGGGCTGACCCCATTTGCTCAAGGTAACACCGATTTGACCAATTGCATTAATGCAAATAATAATAATAGCTAATTATTCTTTTTTTCCCCTGATCAAATGTGACCAAAACGGTTATAAAAATGCTGTCATTATAAAAGGTTTCTTCAATGTATTGCTTGTTTTTTCTGTTTATTACATTTAATGTTGTGACACTCTTCTCCCTGCTACAAGCGGCCAGAGCGGCCAAAGCGTCAACAAGCTTCCCCGTACTTTTTGACAACCGTCCTTGGCAGGGCGGCCATAGCTTCTTTGTCGCTCAAGTCGGCGGCGGTGTGAACGTACAGTTATAATGCACAGTGCGAGGTGTGCGTGCGCTGTGGTTGAAGATCAACCGTCTCGATGGTGTTACGCTTACGCAGTAGTGCATTGTGATTGTATTTTGTATCCGTGTGTGTGGTGGTGATGTGTGGTGTCGGGGGGGTTTGGGGTGTCGTTACTGAAGGCCCTGACTGAAACCCCAAGGTATGCTACTGTGTAGATGCTCTTGGTACTTTAGGTTCCCATATTCGACCTTTTACCAGGAATCTGGGTGTGATTTTTGACAATGCTTTCAAATTTGACAAACAGATTAGTTCAGTTGTTAAAACCAGTTTCTTCCTGCTGAGACTTTTGGCTAAGGTCAAGCAATACCTGCTACGCAAAGACTTTGAAAGAGTCATACATGCATTTATTACGTCCCGTTTAGACTATATTAACTCTGTATGTTGGATTGGATCAGTCATCTCTTCGTCGGTTACAGTTAGTGTAGAACGCAGCAGCGCGACTTTTAACCGGGACCAAAAAGCGCGATCACATTACACCAGTTTTTGCCATGCTTCACTGGCTTCCTGCTTGCTTCAGGATTGAATTTAAAATTGTGGTAATTGTTTTCAAAATCTTAAATGGGTTGTTGCCTTCTTATTTATCTGAGCTTTTACATGTCCACACACCTGTCAAAACACTTAGTTCTTCTGATCAGATGCTCCTCGATGTGCCCAGATCTAGGTTAAAAAACAAAGGTGACCGAGCCTTTGCTGTGGCTGCTCCAAACCTTTGGAATAGTCTACCTATTCATGTAAGAGAAGCCCGGACCTTTGAAACATTCAAGTCCTTGCTTAAGACCCATTACTATGCATTGGCTTTCAATTCAAGTTGAGCTTTGATATCTTGACCTTTTTATATATATTTATATATACTCTCACGTCCCTCGGCCTCGTCCTGCTCGCCACAGTAAGCAAACATCATTTGGGGGCCCTGAAATGCCCCAAACACTGCACAAGAGTTAAAATTACCATTATATTTAATATAAAAGATATGTCAATGGACACAGAAAATATGCATTTTGAGTCCCATGCTATTTTATATTAATCCTAACTGCAGATGGTTCTGTTATTACTAAACTATAGTTGGTGTTACCGTCGACACTGAGACAAATAATACATTAGAATTAATCTGGTAATCAGAAAATATACCTTCATCATTAGCTAAATCCATTACCTCAAGCTGATGTGGTTCCTCACGCTTTCTCAATGACCTATACAGTAACACCTGGCCCTAATTACAACTTTAATATTTGAGACTGAAGTGTCCAAACACACACATAGTTAACACTTAGTTTTTTTTTTATTACATCGCTTTGAAATTCATCTATAAAACCAACAAAAGATACATTGGAAATTGGCTATCATTAATATAATACATTCCTTAGTAATCAAAAATAAATAGTTAAAAAAAGAATTTGTTACCTTTATTTAAATTTTGATCTTTTTACATCACCTGTAAAACTGTCAGAATAACGGACAACATCTACTATTCTTACTTTTGGCAAATAAAGTAATAACTGAGAGAAAACAAGCTGTTCACAGTCCATTTTGATAATGAATGGTGATCGTTGTTGGCGGTGGCGCGATCGGAAGCATCGCTTAACTACTTCTAATAAGATTTAACTTTAAGTATGTTAAATCTTAAATGCCTATTAGCTTACTTCGCTGTAAATAGAAAATCCTGAGCTTCCCACTCGTATTTACGACATTGTGGTGTTACATGAGGTTCCACTTGTAAATACAATCTTTACGAGATGACTTGAACGCACCAATGTAAAACTAGGAGTTGTAAGCTATATATGGTTGTTTCGCACAATCTTCCGCTGACTGGGATTGATAAAGGGAATTTTTCACAGGTTCTGGCATACGCACGTTTTATAAGTCTGAATATTTTTCCAGTCCAAATTAAATACACTGTAGATTAAATACACTAGTAAATTAAATACACTGTAAAATAAATACACTAGTAAATGAAATACACTGTAGAAGCTAATCTTCCCTAAAAAGTTTGTTTAGCCCCTTGTGGCTGACGGCGGAGTCTCTCCCGATTAATCGCAATCTCTGGTTTGCTTTGCAAACAAAAAATATAAAAAATAAATAAATATAAAAATACTAAAATTACAATACCAGTGTGAAATGTGATTGAAAAAAAATGTTGCTCTGCCAAACAATGCTAATCAACTATAAAGACATGCTCTTCCGCACGCAAGTCAATTCACATAAAAAAGGTCAGTTCAAGTATAAACATTAAACATACAATTTCCTTATATATTTAAATCATAATGTTTTGAAATAAACGTTTAAAAAAATCAATAAATAAACAATTCAAATGTCACATGATTGTGGGATATCTGCCTTCAGAAACCGATCAGATGAAGGGATCTCTGGAGACGGGGAGTGAAACTAACATTGAGTTCGGACGCGTCTTGATGCCTCACGATCTTGAAATGTGTCCTCCGAAGACATTTATCAGTTTTCGGACGAAGCCTAGATGTTCTGGACTACTACTTCTATTTCTGGCATAGGGACCCCTTGGTAGGGAACATGATCAGCATTCCTGTTCTGACATTGGTGTTTCCAGATGACAACAAACACAATCACACCCAGCAGAGCCAGAGCTCCACACACTGACGGCACAATAACCCAGTGATCTACAGCTGAAGGGGGAGAACACAGTTTTAAAAATGTTTTTCTTTTATAATCTCACTGCTTAAAGATTTTGTAAATCTCTCAATGTCTCCTGTTTTACTTACTATGTTTTTCACAACGTTTGTGATCATCTTCTGTATCCAGTTTTCCCATTGATCCTGCACTATATTCTGTAGAGGAGATTGAAAGGTTAGTCACACCGTTTACCATACATTTTTTGTTCAAATCCTGATTAAAAATCAGCTCAAATATTTCTGCTGATCCAGTGATCTTCTCTCACCTGTGACTGTGACTGTGATCAAGGCTTCATTATTAGAGTCCAGAACTCTGTATGTTCCAGTGTCAGTGACTGTAAAGTCATGAATGATCAGAGTCTGGTCACTGATGATCAGTCGATCACTGCTGACCCCGTGACCTCTCCTCCACACCTCTGTCCAGCCGGAGCGAGAGTTTCTCTCCACTTTATCAGCGTTGATCAACACAACATCCAACTTCAGATTCTCTCCTTTCTTCACAGAGATCTCATCTGAGGACAAACAGAGACATTCATCCTCAATCACAACTATAATAGTGTCATTTAATCAAGGCCATAATCACATATTTAATATTGGGGGATCAGAGGAAAACATTGGAAAAACCCAATCCACTCTGAATATTAAGTTTGTCCATTCAGTGTTTCTGCTGTTTCTAGTCCTGCATGCAATACCAACACTATTACAGGAAATCCTGAAGCACAAGCTGATGTTTGATCAGTTTTGACTTTACCATGAATATGAAGATGATATTCCCTGATATTTCGCTTCACTTCTCTCTGATCATTATTGTAATAGACTCTCAGAATGTATTTCCCAGCGTCACTGTAGATCAGATCCTTGATGATGACGTCACATGATCCTTCTTTACACACTCGACCGCTACAGTTTTTCTTCTCACACACAGGGATCTTTTTTGACCGACTGATTAAACTAATATCCACAATCTCTCTGTCCTCAGATTCACATGATAGAGTGACGATTCCTCCCTTTATTCCTGACACAGGTTTAGTGGAGGATCCTGCAAATACACAGTAATATTCACTCAATACAAACTATTAATACTGAAAAATACATGTTCTGTCTATTTTCTTAAATCAATATGATCTTGAATATTCTAGTTATTTTAGCAAACTGGATTAAAATAAATAAATAGACTAGAATAACTAGTAGCTTGAACTAGTTGAACTAGAACTTTTAGCTTGGACTAAAAAATAATAATTATTAACATAAATGACACTGACCTCTATAACTGATAAAGCACAGCAGAAGAAGAAGAAGAAGATTCATCCTGATGAGAAAACAGAAGATTTGTTACGTGACAGACACACACTATATTATACACTCACTTTCAGTTTCAGTGGATCTTACATGATTAAAAAATATCAAACTATAATCTTTTTTATCTTCGTTTCTCCCATCATAGAAAGCACAATGGACGTGTGTGTGTGTGTGTGTGTGTGTGTGTGTGTGTGTGTGTGTGTGTGTGTGTGTGTGTGTGTGTGTGTCATGCAGATTTACTGAATTTGCCCCCAGTGGTGAAACATACAATTGTTTATAATTTTGACCTGATCTTGGATCAGTTTTATTCATTTTTAGACGTTGTAATGAGACATTAGTATAATTAAAAGGAACAATAATAGTTTCTAATTGACATGTTTATCTGATCCATGAAACAAAACAAGCTCTGAACATTGATAAAAGAACAAACACTTGATATTTAATCTCATTAGATGATAAATTAATGGCATTTGATATTTTACTATGCTGTGTGTTTGTAAAAGGTGTTTTTCTGCATGTTTGCTCTGAGTTTTTTCCTGCTGTCAGGAAATATTCATGGGTTATTCACGTAACATCACCTTCATAAAATATATACCAGAGTCACATGACGTCCAGCTCCAGCTCTAATATGCTAAGACTTAAAGACTGACTTCCGGTTGAAAGGGTACGCTGGCGCGTTTTGGCTGCCGCTGCTCTCTCCCGTTTGCTTTTATTATTTTATTGTTACATTGTTATTGATGAGTATTCATTAAGAGTTTTGGAGTATGTGAAGAATGCCTATTTTATTGTGATGTGGAATTACGCATCACCCGTTGGATTACTGCTTTTATCGCTGACTGTACTTCGCTGGCCTCTCCTGCTGTCCCTCCCAGGATTTGCCAAGAGGGTAATCCATCAGGCGGAAACTGAAGCCTCGCGGGAGCCGCCATTGTAGCAGAACTTCACCCGCTGTTAGCACTACATTGACTCCCATTCATTTTGGCGTCACTTTGACAGCGAATAACTTTACATCTGAGGCGTCCAAAGAGTTCATTTGTCCATTATTTGTTTCTAAAGAAACACGACAATGTATAAAAGGCTCCATTACTTTGTATCTTACGTTATGGCCCCGTAGAAGGCGTTTTTGTAAAAATAGGCTAACGATTGCGTCATAACCACGCGACTCTATGTCGGATTTTAGAGAAATTACCGTATAGACAGGAGGAGAAGCTCGCAGGCAATCTTTTACTGTCTATGAGGCAATCGGGGGACATAGAGGCATAAAGTCAAGGAGAAGCCCATAGATAGAGAGTCCATAAAAGCAACGGGACAAAATATTTCAACAACGTTTTTGAGGAATTAGGTGATTCAGATTTTTTTTTTTTTTTTTTTTTTTTCAACAACGTTTTTGAGGAATTAGGTGATTCAGATTTGGCTTGGCACAGCTACTAGAAGATGTACAACTGTCAGACGGTCGTCAAGCTCAGTTTGAGCCTGCGCAGTCGCTCAGCCATCAGACAGGAAGTGCAATAATCGGGTTTCAGTCTTCTCCGTTGAAATCAATGGGGTCGCTGTGTCCATTTATTTTACTGTCTATGGGATTTGCACCACTCTGAGGTCTCGGCTGGTGTGGGCTTCTCCAACATGGCCTTAAGGTACACTGTTAGCCAACTGTCGAACTTTAAGGGTAACTTTTATCTGGAGAATGACACGCATGCTCTCTGCAATCATGTTGGAATACTGAGACCGACGCGCTATATACATCGCTCTTCAAGCCGCAGTTTTTCCTTCTCATCATCCCCTGTTACTTCCACTGTTACTTATCCTACATTTCTGCGCAAATCTCAAAGGCTGTTGTGTAGGCCTAGAGGGATTAATTTCAACAACTTGTCAGCTCTTAAGCGAGAGGTGGCTCCTCCGGTTTTATCTGCTCCTCGTTTGCTGAATTTGGCGCTTTTCAATGCACGATCTGTCAATAACGGCTGTGATGTTATCTGACATTATTACAGAACGGAAATTGGATCTTGTGTGTTTAACGGAAACCTGGCACAAAGAGTCAGATGGTTTCCTTTTTAATGAACTTACTCCTGCTGGATATGGTTTATTTAATCTCCCGCGTCAGTCTACAGGCCTCCTAAGAAAAATTAAAGACTTTTTATCTGGATTTGCAGATATGTTGTCCTTGCTATCCCTCAAATTTGAGAGAACTTTAATTTTGGGGGACTTTAACATCCATATGGACATAAAAGATTCAAAAACAACAAAAGAGTTTTTATCTTTATTGGAGTGCTTCAATTTGAACCAGCTTGTGGACTGTCCTACACACAATAAAGGCCATACTCTTGACTTGTTGAGTTGTTAGTTAAGGTGGTGTGTTAGTTAAGGTTAACTTGTTAGTTAAGGTCACTAATGACTTGTTAATCGCTTCTGATTCTGGATGTCTTTCTATTTTGATTATTCTTGATTCAGTGCCGCTTTCGACACTGTTGATCATAATATTTTACTTACTCGGTTAGAATCTGTCTTTGGTGTTTCTGATACTGCAGCTTCCCCTCTTTGAAAGACCAGCAGCCGCCATTTCCATTATCAATCCTCAAATGTCAACAAAAGTCACTTGGATGAGTGATGCAGCAAAACAATTCACTAGAATAACTCTATACTGAAAATAAAAAATTGTGTATTATACTGACCGCTATTATTGTCAAAGCACAGCAGCAGCAGAAGCAGATTCAGCCATCTGATCCTAATGAGAAAACAGAAGAGCTTGTTTATGTGTCAGATACAGACACACATCACAAACACATTCATACAGGGGGAAAATACTGTATAACTGATCACAATACACAACTCAAAAACCATTTCAATTTTATTTAAAGATTTAACATGCAAGAAAAAAAGTTCAATAAGAAGCATCAAACTTTTTTTTGTTTAATCAATTATTTCAATGTAACCCTCAAACTCAAAGTCCCAATGGACAAACAGTTTATGAAATTATTTTTTCTTCTACCAACCAATATCTCATCAGAGTAATTAATGTAAATCAATATAAATAATTATATTAATAACCCCACTAATGTAAATCATAATCAGCGTCAGCGTCGTAATGGAGACATTCAACATAAACATGTCGACTCATTTCCTCAACACTAACAGGTTTAGTTTTCCACAAACAGAAACAACTATCGGTATAAGAAAACAAAGCTGGATTTCTATTTTAAAGCATGAATACTTACATTCTAAAAGTTCTGTATGTCTTTTGTTCAGGTGTCAAAACTTTGTTAACTACATGTTTAGAAAGATTTAAGTAAAAGAATAAATCGAAAGGATCCAGGTTTGCATTTGGTGCTACCTGTTTAGTAGCCTACAGCCCTGCCCACGAGAAGGTGGAGTCTGACTGGTTATTATTGTATATATCGTATATAATGTTCAGTGACTGACATAGTTTTGTGAATTATTTATTTAATCATGCATTTAAATTCAATGTTTGTCTTTAACATAATTACTTTCATTTTAAACACCTATTACCCTGGTATAATCATGTGATATGATGGGCGGTGAAATCTGATCTCAGATCACGGTTAGATCTGAACGAGTCACATGACCATGGCTGGCGGAAGCATAGGGCGGAAGCGCTGGCTCCAGACACTAGAGGGCGCCGCACCATCACGAGCACGAGCGTCTCAAACTTGTGTAGAACTATCTGCGATCGACAAAAATGTACAAGCAATCAAATAACACATAAAGCCTTTATTTAAACACCTTAATCAATCCAAATGAGCTCAAACCAAATGAAATTTAGATCATGTTAACAGAAACTGAAAGGACTGCACATGTGCAATGACGTAGAAATAGCGTAATGACATATGATATGACGTGTCATATAAATGAATGTCCCGTCATTATAAAATTCTCATTTCACTCATCGAGCGTCTGTGGAGCAGGTCCACCAGTCCTGGTTTCGGATTCTCGTCCACAGACGACTGGTTTTGGGCGCAGGGTGGTGCATTTTTACTGCGTGATAAATAACCACGGCACAACGGTTCACTCATAATGCTCATTGTCTCTGAATTACCAGAGAGGCAGAAACGGATATTAAGTCTGCTGTTTAAAACAAACAAAGACCGTAAATGTAGGAAAACGTTATTATGCGCAAACATTGGGAAACTCTGTATATTTGTGCAGTGTGTGTCAATAAATTCCGATTTGAAGCTTGTGAAATATAGGCCTACAGAGCGCTGGATTGTCTTCCCCCTGTTAGTTAAATAGATTTTTAAAAAATGTGTATGAAATCAACAAAGACATATTCCCAAAAACAGATGCATGGAAGGTGTGTGACAGATGTTTGGGTTTGACATCATCAGGGCACATGACCAGGACGTTAAAAACATTTGAATATTTCGAAACATCATCAAAAATACACAAAATTACATTTCCTAAATCTAAGTCGTGTGTGTGTGTGTGTGTGTGTGTGTGTGAGAGAGAGAGAGAGAGAGAGAGAGAGAGAGAGAGAGAGAGAGAGAGAGAGAGAGAGAGAGAGAGAGAGAGAGAGAGAGAGAGAGAGAGAGAGAGAGAGTTGTATTTACACTGTTTGACCAGCAGGAGTCACGAGCGTGTCGCGATTCAAACGATTCCAAACGAAACACTGACAGTGAATCTTGACATCTTGATCACAGTCACCCTTCGACACACTTTCACAGTGTACCCTTTCATATAGGCCGATTATTGAAGAGGTTTTTATTCTCTGTCTGTGAAGCGGGGCACACACACACTTATTGCTGCGGTTCCTTCAATGACGGAGAGCTGGAAATTAACCTGAATAACGGATATTTTATCTATCATGCATTGGGATTGAGAACTGAGGGGCCAGACCAGACACTGTTTCTTTATATTTAAGTTTTATATTGTGGTTTATTGGCTTTCTTTTATTTGATATTGATGATTAATGTGATTATATTAAATATTGTTTGTGTCATGTGTGTGATTTGGGTGGTGTGGCATTTCTCCTGTATATACTGACAATCCTTCATTGGTCCTTTTCTGATATTCAACAATTCTTCGATTCTATCAGCTGAATTATTTTCAATCGTTTCTCAATGTTAGTGCATTTCTCACAGATGAAGAGCTTCCAGAGTTTGGGAATATAAAGCTGGAGTCTGATGGGTCTATTTTTACAGTATCTATGACAGTAATAGTAGGAGTAACATCATGCTAGTATGCACTTCTGAATTCACTGAGTGTGTAGAACTGAGCTGGACAATATAATGATATATTTATTAATGAACTAAATTAATAACTTTTTTACAACCGAAATTAATCAACACTGAATTTACTTAAGATGAACTAGACATATTTCTTCTGGAAACAAACTTTGTTGCATTATTTTCCTGTTATTACTGTTAAACTGCTTTAAAACTGTATTGTATAAAGCGCTATAGAAATAAAGGTATCTTGACTTGGATTTATGAGCTCAAACACAGTTCAATACAGTAAATTAATGAGGACTTATAATAAAACATGAAACTCCATGAAACATTCTTCTTCTGTTTAGTTCCACATACGGCTCTGCATGATTTTTAGCAAGAAAGTGGTTTAATTTTGTTTTTTCAATACTTGCAGATTTACAAAGAGCAGTGCAGATGACCTATTAAACAGACAAAGCAACATATATATTTACATAGAAAACTGTACAAAATATACATATGTACATGCTCACACACACTGTTTGTCTTACACAGTTTGACAGATACACATTCACAATCATTAGTTCTCGACTCATTCTCAGTTCATCAGTTGACGTATTAAATAGAAACAATAAGATGATGATTAGAAGTGGTTACTCTGTTACCAGTCCAGATTTTTAAGGCTTTACATTAATACTTAATGCAGATACAGTATCAAACAGATTTTGATACTGATATTTTAAACAGATATTGCAGAAATATGTTGACAGATTCCTCTGCAGGAAATGGTTTTGTTTTGAAGGAGAAAAAAGCATATATTACTGGACTCGGTCGAGAACAACTAACATGACCAATGACCAAGTCCAATACAATATAAAACTGTGTAGAGACTGAACTGGAGAACTACAGCACTAGTTTCATCATGATCCACAGATCCTCAATACTTCTGATCCTGAACTCAGTGCTTTCATCCTGCAAGTAATCTCTGGCGAAGTCTGTGTATCCCGACAGCAGCCAGAACCACCAGAACCACCAGAACCATCTGAACCAGAACCAGACCCACAGTCAGTCCAACCGGCAAAATCCAATGATCTACAGGTGAAGGGAAAAGTGGGAAGAGAGTTTTTTAATATTTTGAATTCACTGTTTAAGATCTTCTGTAATTCTCTCATGTTTTACTCACTTCGATGTTCAGTGTCGTCAGTTTTGTCTTTATCCGTGTCGTTCAGATTTCCCTTCGAGTCTAGAACAGATTCTGTACAGAATATTGAAAGGTTAGTCATGCAGTTTAGTATTAATTTACTGATTAAACATAATATTTCTGCTCATCAGTGATCTTCTCTCACCTGTGACTGTGACTGTGATCAAGGCTTCATTATTAGAGTCCAGAACTCTGTATGTTCCAGTGTCAGTGACTGTAAAGTCATGAATGATCAGAGTCTGGTCACTGATGATCAGTCGATCACTGCTGACCCCGTGACCTCTCCTCCACACCTCTGTCCAGCCGGAGCGAGAGTTTCTCTCCACTTTATCAGCGTTGATCAACACAACATCCAACTTCAGATTCTCTCCTTTCTTCACAGAGATCTCATCTGAGGACAAACAGAGACATTTATCATTATTATAATGGTGTCAATCAATCAAGACCATAAACGCATATTAAGGATTAAAGGGATAGTTTACCCAAAAATGAATATTCTTTCAGTAATTACTCTCCCTCATGTTGTTCCAGACCCGTAAGACCTTCGTTCATCTTCAAACACAAATTAAGATATTTTTGATGAAATCTGAGAGCTGGATCACTCCTCCATAGTGAGTTCCCGTAGTGTAACAGCACAGTGCTTCTGGGTTGTACGTCAGAACGTAGGCTTACTATTGGCCGACGCTGGTCATGTGTGTGTGATGCTGGCCAATAGTGAGCCTACGTTCTGACGTACAACCCAGAAGCGCTGCGCTGTTACACTACGGCAACTCACTCAGAGGCACACATAGAAGAAAATGAATAGTTGAATAAAGTCGTTATTTTTGTTTATTTTTTGCGCAAAAAAAAAGTATTCTTGTCGCTTTAAAAACTTAAAATTGAGCCACTGTAGTCACTTGGACTATTTTAACGATGTCTTTAATAACTTTTCTGGGCCGGCAGATGAAATTACAGAGAAGCCTATGGAGGAGTGATCCAGCTTAATTTATGTTTCGAAGATGAACGAAGGTCTTACGGGGTTGGAACAACATGAGGAAGAGTAATTACTGACAGAATATCCATTTTTGGGTGAACTAATCCTTTAAAGGAACCAAATGTAATAATTTAAAAATCAGTCACTGAAAAGCCTATTGCCTACTGAAAAAGTCGTTGAAAAGCCTACTGGACTAGTGGGACAAGAAACAGATTCACAAATTGAAATGGGACAAACACATGGTTCGACAAACACAATGCTTAAATCAGGACCGACAGATAGTTTTAATTCAGACTCAACAGCAGTACTAGGACAGACAGACAACTCAAGTTTAGATTCCTTAATGGAATCAGGCAGGACAGATAGTTCAAAATCAGTCACCTTGGCCAGTTCAGAACACAATGATAGTTCAGCATTGATTGGAACTGGACAGGAAGACGTAACGTGAACAGTCTCTGGCTCGGCAGATGTGACGTGAACAGTCTCTGGCTCGGCCGACTTGATGTGAACAGTTTCTTGTGCGGCAGGCACAACATGTACAGTCCCTGGTTCGATGGCCATGACGTGATGCGTAGGCTTGGCAGGCATGGCGTGAAGAGACTCAGACCCGGCAGGCATGGCGTGAAGAGACTCAGACTTGGCAGGCATGGGGTGAAGAGACTCAGACTTGGCAGGCATGGCGTGAAGAGACTCAGACTTGGCAGGCATGGCGTGAAGAGACTCAGACTTGGCAGGCATGGCGTGAAGAGACTCAGACTTGGCAGGCATGGCGTGAAGAGACTCAGACTTGGCAGGCATGACGTGAGGAGACTCGGACTTGGCAGGCATGACGTGAGGAGACTCGGACTTGGCAGGCATGACGTGAGGAGACTCGGACTTGGCAGGCACGACGTGAGGAGACTCAGACTTGGCAGGCACGACGTGAGGAGACTCAGACTTGGCAAGCACGGCGTGAAGAAACTCAGACTTGGCAGGCATGACGTGAGGAGACTCAGACTTAGCAGGCATGGCGTGAGGAGACTCGGACTTGGCAGGCATGGCGTGAAGAGACTCAGACTTGGAGGGCATGGCGTGAAGAGACTCGGACTTGGCGGGCATGGCGTGAGGAGACTCGGACTTGGCAGGCATGACGTGAAGAGACTCAGACTTGGAGGGCATGGCGTGAAGAGACTCGGACTTGGCGGGCATGGCGTGAGGAGACTCGGACTTGGCAGGCATGGCGTGAAGAGACTCGGACTTGGCAGGCATGGCGTGAGGAGACTCAGACTTGGCAGGCATGACGTGAGGAGACTCGGACTTGGCAGGCACGACGTGAGGAGACTCAGACTTGGCAGGCACGACGTGAGGAGACTCAGACTTGGCAGGCACGGCGTGAAGAAACTCAGACTTGGCAGGCATGACGTGAGGAGACTCAGACTTAGCAGGCATGGCGTGAGGAGACTCGGACTTGGCAGGCATGGCGTGAAGAGACTCAGACTTGGAGGGCATGGCGTGAAGAGACTCGGACTTGGCGGGCATGGCGTGAGGAGACTCGGACTTGGCAGGCATGGCGTGAAGAGACTCAGACTTGGAGGCCATGGCGTGAAGAGACTCGGACTTGGCGGGCATGGCGTGAGGAGACTCGGACTTGGCAGGCATGGCGTGAAGAGACTCGGACTTGGCAGGCATGGCGTGAAGAGACTCAGACTTGGCAGGCATGGCGTGAATACACTCAGACTTGCCAGGCATGGCGTGAAGGGACTTACCCTTGGCAGGCATGGCGTGAAGAGACTCGGACTTGGCAGGCATGGCGTGAAGAGACTCAGACTTGGCAGGCATGGCGTGAAGAGACTCGGACTTGACAGGCATGGCGTGAAGAGACTCGGACTTGGCAGGCATGGCGTGAAGAGACTCGGACTTGGCAGGCATGCCGTGAAGAGACTCGGACTTGGCAGGCATGGCGTGAAGAGACTCGGACTTGACAGGCATGGCGTGAAGAGACTCGGACTTGGCAGGCATGGCGTGAAGAGACTCGGACTTGGCAGGCATGGCGTGAAGAGACTCGGACTTGGCAGGCATGGCGTGAAGAGACTCGGACTTGGCAGGCATGGCGTGAAGAGACTCGGACTTGGCAGGCATGGCGTGAAGAGACTCGGACTTGGCAGGCATGGCGTGAAGAGACTCAGACTTGGCAGGCATGGCGTGAAGAGACTCAGACTTGGCAGGCATGGCGTGAGGAGACTCGGACTTAGCAGGCATGGCGTGAAGAGACTCAGACTTGGCAGGCATGGCGTGAGGAGACTCAGACTTGGCAGGCATGGCGTGAAGAGACTCAGACTTGGCAGGCATGGCGTGAAGAGACTCAGACTTGGCAGGCATGGCGTGAAGAGACTCAGACTTGGCAGGCATGGCGTGAGGAGACTCGGACTTGGCAGGCATGACGTGAAGAGACTCAGACTTGGCAGGCATGGCGTGAAGAGACTCAGACTTGGCAGGCATGGCGTGAGGAGACTCGGACTTGGCAGGCATGACGTGAAGAGACTCAGACTTGGCAGGCATGGCGTGAAGAGACTCAGACTTGGCAGGCATGGCGTGAGGAGACTCAGACTTCGCAGGCATGGCGTAAAGAGACTCAGACTTGGCAGATATGACGTGAAGAGTCTCTGGATCGGTGACAGGGCAAGACGAGGATTTACAGGTGGCATCCGGAGCCGTGACAGGGCAGAACAAGGATTCATAAACAGTTACCTCTGACACCTCCGAAGGTTCTGCAGCAGACGCCACCACCTCTGGAGGTTCTACTGTTGTAGCATCAAGAATCAGGTAAAGTTCATTAACAGGACAGGTACAGTGCTCATCTACGGTTCCTTTGACCGTGAAATGACAGGCTAAGATGACATTGCTGGGCGCTACCACCATACAAGGGGCTGAAGCGAGCACCGCCGCTTCGAGAGGCTCTGTAGCTCGTGCCGCCACCTCTGGAAAAACTGCAGCGGGTGCCATAGCCTGAGGCAGTTCTGAGGTGGTATATGCAGCCCAAACGCAACATAGAGCAATCCCCATCATGGGAAGCGCTTCTGACAGGGTAATTAGTGCAGGCACAGAAGGATGAAAGCGAATAGGTATGGGGATACCAGCTGCGCGTGCAGACACCAGTAGTGCATCCCTCACACTGGAAAATCGAAGCACTGACCTTGAATATCTGGGTGTGGTAGACGGGACGTGAGAAGACTCTGGCTGGTCAGAGGTGCCATGACGACATCCGCTGAGAAGTGAAGAGACTTGTGACGATCAGTTGAGACATGACTTGACTTGTGATGATTAACCGTGACTGGGCTTAACTCATGACGATCAACGGCGACTAGGCTTGACTCATGATTGATAGCCATGACGGAACGGGATGTTGTTGTGTCTGCCATCTTGTGACGGCCGCCATTACATGAGTGAGTGCGGAGTCGCATTCCTCTGTGACACCCACAGTTAATGCTGAACCAACCGTCACCAAGGCATAATCCATAAACTGACTGAGAGATGAATGGGGACCCTCGCAGACTAAACGTGATCTCAGCGGTTGATTAATGCCCTCACAAAAGAAATCTACGAGCACACAATCCGGCATATCAGAAGAATAGGTGAGATCCAAATACTCTTGTATATACTCCTCGAGCGATCGCGAGCCCTGCTTGAGTCTTAATAACATTCGTGCTGTGTCCATACCTGGCCAGTCTCCAAAGGAAAAGCCGCTGGATCTTTGTGTGGCCGAGTATTCTGTAACGGGCAGAACAAGACGAGAGACGTGCGGATCCATATGCAGGGCTTTATTCCAAGACATGGCCGTAATACAGGCAAGGTCAATAAACAGCAAACAGGAATGGCAGAGGTATGACACAGAGTGATCCTTAGGGCAAGCGTGGGTAGACGATCGGCGAACAATATCCAACAGGGGCAAGGCAAAGAGAGATAATCCAGGTAAACAGCAAAAATCCAAACGAGGCACTAACAGAGTCCAAAGGGCTAGGCTAAGGGTAAATCCCGGAAACACGGAAAAGAATCAGAACACAGGAAAACAGGCAAGGCAAGGAACACAGGATGGGCTCTGTAGAGTAGCTAACACTAGGGGAGTGCTAAACGCAATACAATACTCGGCAACGGGGACTTAACGAGGTTCCACGCGTGAGGAGAATGCAGACGAAATAGTTGATAAGAGAGGAAAGACTAATTCAGTGGTATAAATTCAGTGGTGTTTCGGCTGAGATCTCAAAACTTCAGGTTTCAGCGCGCTGCAAATTGTGCCGGAGAGTGGTGCTGACTAGCAGCGGGAACACATCAAATCTGTTCCACCATCTGAAGCAGTTCCACCCGATAGAAGCAGCACAAACAACACTTTAACCGGCACAAACAAACAACACTTTTTTGCGTGAATTTGGAAGTGCATGGACCAGATTCGTGACACCTATATTAGAATCATCTAATCTGAATATTGGATAATTGTTACATATAATGTTTTTGCTGATCGCAGGCCCTGCATGCAAGAGTAATATAATTAAACTGTTTCCATAGTTAGGAAATCCTGAAGCACAAGCTGATGGTTTGATCAGAGTTGAATTTACCATGAATATGAAGATGATATTTCAGGATTAGTCGCTTCATTCTCCATATTTCTCCATGTTTCTCTCTATTCTCCTTATTCATTCAGTGTCATGTCATCATGAAATATTCTTATTTTAGTAAACTATGTTTATTATATACATATATATATATATATATATATATATATATATATATATATATATATATATAATTGTAGGTAATATGAAGCCAACAATATTAGCTGTGCCACATTTTAATGTTTTTTAATGTTGTCAGTGCAGATGTTGTGAATTCCTGAACATGTTTATTAATAAATGAATTGCATAGAGAAGTAGTCATGGTGTGTGATGATGTAATATACTGAGAAATGTACATCATTAATCCACAAATGTCAAGCAAAGTCACTTGGTGCAAAATAGAAACAATCAACTAGATCAACCTGGAAATGAAAATCAAACGATACTGAATGATAAAATGATACTGACCGCTATATTTGATAAAGCAAAACAGCAGCAGAAGCAGATCAACCACCTGAACCTGATGAGAAAACAGAAGAGCTGGTTTATGTCACAGATACAGGCTAATAATCATAATCACAAACACAATCATACAGGAATAAACCCAGAGATGGTCTTATATTATGGAGATGAGAGGGTCTGTGTCTCTCACCATTGGAGAAAGCGTAATGGCTGACTTTGATCATGTGACGCACCTCAGCCTATCGTCTAACGGCAGTGACATCAGTGCACGCCATAAATACATACACTAGATGTCGCCTTGGGGTTCTAAGCATTCGTCAAAACCACCGCCATCTTGGAACAGGGGTCTTGTCATAGGAAGTAGCTAGGTAACGCTGAATTCATGGATGATGCCGGACTTTTGTGCTGCGTATGGATGTTCACACGAACCAAATCTAAAAAACAGACAGCAAGGGATTACTTTCACAAGAATGTGAATTTTTTTTAATTTTTTTACAATTTCTCTGGACTCAATAAATACTGATAAATACTAATAAATGATAAATACATGTCTGACCGTAGGAACGAACCAAAACAACTAGAAAATCGCATTCATGACGATTTATGGTGATTTTATTTCCGTTAGACCTTTTCCTACATTGACGCTGATGAGGGGCTCCCCTGTTTCAAGATGGCGGCTCTATTGACGCATTCATTCCAATGAACTGCCGTAGCCAAGGCGACATCTAGTGTATATATCTATGAGTGCACGCAAAGTTTATGACAGTCAGTTACAGTTTAAGTTAATCCGTTTCTTGTGGATTATTAGCGTGTTGGTCTAGTGAATAAATGTTCTATATTTGGTGTTATATCGCTAGTAAAGGTACAGTAGGACTGCATTGTTCGTGAAATGTGCTTTACTGCGGGAAACAATCACAAATATCTCTATTAGCTGCAAAGTACTAGTCACTGCAGGGCGCAAAAAACTACATTTAATAAGATTACACTAAAAACTTAATTGTAATTTAATACATATTTAATTAATGTATTTTTACTGTAAATTTTCATCATTAGGCACACAGCAGTTGACAACACTTCATGCTTGATTTTAATTAAACAACATACACTATAACACAATTTTTATAATCAAATGATACATTTAGTCTTTATTCATTAAAATGCATGCTATCAGCATATCATGTGCATACATGCAGTTAATAGTCAATACAATTCAAGTCTTATCATAACTGGTAAAACCTGAAAGCCAAAGAAAGAAAACATCTGTATTTTTTACTTTCTTTAGACAATATACAATATTACTCAATATTACTATGAAATGCCGTAAACGAGTCCTATCTGTCGCAACATAACCTTCTCTGTAAACTGCTTTTATGAAGAAACACGCACCTTATCATTTACAAACAAATAATCGACAGGCTGCTCACGAAACATGTTTTACGCTACACAATACTTTTATTGTGAACGATATGCAGATTTTACTATGATAAAGATCATTTTATACGAGAAGACAGAGAAGTGAATGTGATTTGGTGATAATCTAATAATGATATCAATAACCCCAATAATAAAAACCATCATCATAATCATGGTCAACATCATAATCACAGTAGTGGATACGTTCATCATAAACATGTCGAGTTATTTCCTTAGCATCTTTAGCAGGATTAGCTTTCATCAAACATAAACACAACTATAGTTTAATCACACAAAAACACTATATTTATATTTAAAAACATAAACACTTACATAGTAAAACTTCGACATGAGCCTTTTGATCAGGCGTCAAAACTTCATAAATTACTGCATTTAGCGAGTGGTGAGACCGAGAGGTAAAGGACAAAACTGAAAGTAACTTTCCTGAAACTCTTGTTCTTCTTCTTACTTGGGCTTATTGGCGGTTCGCATTCTTAAAAAGAGCATTACCGCCCTCTACTGTAAATAATGGATCAGAGACATTATATCCCTATTTCCAGAACACTCAGGACTCATGCTTTCAAAGTCGCTGCGTGTTCAGCTCCTCCATCTACAGCTCAAGTCCTTCACATTCCAGAGAAGGATAATGATACCTTTAATAATAAAAAACTTTATTATTAAACTACTCCCTTCTACTGAGTTTAAAAGTTTCATTATTGTTATTTGTGTGCCAATTTCTTCAATTATCTTATTTCTATTCACTGAATATTTTTTACTCTTAGTAAGTACATGTTCCACTGTTTCTCTGGTTCCACACCAATCACACAATCCCGTAGGATGTTTTCCTATTATATGCATTGTTAAATTAAGTCCTGTATGTCCCAGTCTTAGTCTTGAAATAATACAGTCTTCTTTCCTTTTCCCACTTGAATTCCTTCCTCTACCTACACTGTAAAAAATGATCGTGATTTTAACAGTAAAAGTCTGTAAAAATGCTACAGTGCAAAACTGTTAATTGGTTAACAGAAAGTTTCCTTACAATATACGGTAAATAACTGTGATAGATCTAATGGTACATTTAATGTAATTTTACTGTAAAATACCGTTAAATTTACAGTTTTTGAAAGTGAAAAAGAACAACTCATTGTATAATTTACAGTGAAAAACCGTAAATTGACATTCCCACAATTCCCTGCGTGAGACTTCACATTTTATGTATTTTTATTGAAATAACTGTTTCTTCTTAGTTTTCTTAGTTCTTTTCTAATCAGTTATGTACATTAGGTTTTTATGTCACATTTAATGTTGTTAAATTAATGTTTATTGCATTTTTATAATTTCATGTGTGTTACCGTGATGGTGTTTAATGTTTGTGCGAATGACACTGTGCAGCTTCTATATAATAGTATTAATTTTCTTGTGGAAGATTGCTTGTGATAAGCTTTGATTTATCACGTGATTCTCATCACTGCTGTGGTGATTGTTGGTTGTCAGTGTATTACAATGGTACAAAACAGATATTAATATTTCAATGGGTTGGTAAATCAACATTAAATCAGATTAAGAAATACGGTTTATTACTGTAAATTTTACGTTAAGTCTGTAAAACCAATAACGCTGATACTGTATTTTTGACGGTAAAGTTCTGGTAACCACAGCTGCCGGTATTATTCCGTAAAAACAACGGGATTTTTTTTACAGTGTACTAATGATTGTATTAAATGTAAATGTCTGCCCTTTTGCTCATTATCCCAATAAAATTGCCAGTTTTTATATATTTCCCTTTTAATTATTGATTTTACTTCTAATTTGCTATACCTAATTGGCATATCTATAGTATCCTTTGCCATAGCCTGTTTTGCTATTTGTCTGCTGCCTCATTCCCTGGTACTCCAGTATGTGCCGGAACCCACAAAAACTGAACTATATTATTTGTCTGTTGCATCATGAACAATATCTGTAGGATCTCCAAAACTATATCTTGTCTAGTTTCTGATTTTTGTGCTTCCAGACACATCAAGGCTGAACTTGAATCTGAACATATTAAACTTTTATTAATTCCCATTTCATTTATTTTATTCAAAGCTACCATAATTGCTAGTAACTCTCCTGTAAACACAGATACATGATCTGTTATTCTTTCCCCTCTTGTCACATTCATTCTTGGAATGATATACGCTATCCCCACCTGCCCATTCTGTGGATCCTGATGCATCTGTGAAAACCTGGATATATTTGTCATGCTTAGTCCCAATATATTCTCTTGTCATCTCTACTTCTCACACCCTCTGATCTTTATCTTGTCTTGATTCCAATAGGAATAAGTCTATATTTGGTTGAGGTAAAATCCATAATGGTGTAATTGGTAATATTACTGCTGGAATAACACTAACCTCACTTAATTTCATATCCCGCACTAAATCATTAATGATCCAACCAAAACTGTTAACTTTCTTTTTCCCATGTTCCCAACATGCTTCTAGTATACCTTTTGTTGGATGGCTATCCTTCTGACCTTTAAGGTTTGCCCAATATGTCAGTATCAGTTGCTTCCTTCTCAAGTGAATTGGCATCTCCTCCATCTCCACCTGTAACGCTGGAACTGGAGAGGAAGGATAAGCTCCACAACAAATTCTCAAAGCTTGTGATTGAATTTGTTCTATTTTTCCTAACTGTGACTTAGCTGCTGATCCATATGTTATACAGCCATAATCTATTGTTGCTCTTATCATTGTTGAATAAATAGTTTTAATGCCATTCTATCAGCTCCCCATTCTCGTCCTGAAATACACCTCATTACATTTAAAATCTTCTTACACTTACTTCTTACACATCCTCCATCTTATTTATGTGTACATTCCATGTACCTTTTGTATCAAACCACATACCTAAAAATCGTATCACTTTAACTTGTTCTATCTCTTTATTATATAATTTCATCTTTAAATCAATTCTTGACCTTTTATTTGTAAACAAAATCCACTTAGTTTTCTCGACTGAGAATTTAAAACCCCATTTGTAAGACCACCTCTCAACATTTTTTAAAACTAATTGCATTTTATTAACAATATACTCTACATTCCCACCTCTAAGCCATAGAGCTCCATCATCGGCAAACAACGATTTATTTATGCTCTCATCTATTGTTGTAAATACGTCAATAATCATAATAATAAACAACAAAGGACTTATGACACTACCCTGAGGAGTTCCATTCTCAATTATTCCTTTCCTTGATATAGTATATTTATATTCCCCAATCTTTACTTTAATATTTCTTTCAATTAAAAACTCTTTAATCCAATTATATACTTTTCCATCTAATCCAATTTTATCTAATTTTATCAATAAACCCTCTTTCCATAACATATCATAAGCTTTCTCTATGTCAAAGAAAACTGCTACTATAATTTCTTTATTTATCAAAGCTTTCCTAATATCTGATTCTAAACTTAATAATTGAATCCATTGTTCCCTTTCCATATCTAAAACCATTTTGATATGGAGAGAAAAAATGTATTTTCTCCATATGATACATTAAACGCTCTGTAATCATTTTCTCCATTACTTTACCTAAATGTGATGTTAATGCTATCGGTCTATAGTTTAAAGGAATACTTGGATCTTTACCTGTTTTTTTGATTGGAATTATTACAGCTTCTTTCCAACTCTTGGGTAAAATCCCTTCTTCCCATACCCTGTTATAAAAAAATGATTTTAAGAGCGTCATCTCTTAACCTTTTAACCATTACATAACTAATTCCGTCCTGTCCTGGAGTTGACGCTTTAGTATTTTTTAATAACCTCTTTAATTCTGAAATTGAAAAAGGCACATCTAGTAAACTATTTGTAACTCTCTTTTTTTCTAAAATATATGGATGCTCTTTTAACAATTCCTCCCTCATTTCCTTACATTCCTCCATCAAATTATCCGAACCATTTATTTTTGAAAATTCTTTCCTAAACATTTCTGCTTTCTCCTCATCCCTTATTGCTATTTCTTCCCCAATACTTAACACAGGATATTCATAATCTCTGCGAATGCCACTCATCTTTTTAATCATACTCCACACTTCCCCAATTGGAGTATTTTTTTCCCAATTTCATCACAATATGTTCTCCAATACTCTTTCTTCACTTCCCTTATTGTTCTTCTAGTTTCCGCTTGAGACTTTTTATATATGATCATGTTTTCCCAATTGTGAGTTTTCCTTTGCTTTTCGGGATGCATTCACTAGCAGCATTCTGCATCACTGATATTATTTCTGTATATATTCTTTCAATTATTATTATTTTATTCATTTTGATCATTTTCAATCCTTCTTCACATATTCCTTCAAATTTTCCCCAATCTGCTTTCTCGTACTTCCACTTTCCTGTATTTCCTTGCTTTATCTTCCTTATCTCACTATTTACAATTGAACTTAATATAGGAAAATGATCACTACCCACCATGCAATTTTTTAATACCTCCCGATTTACTATACAACCTAATACATTAGAAACAATTGTTATCCATATGTGTTTTTGTTCAATCATTTATGCAAACCAAGTTTTCCTTTTCCATCAACTCTTCAATGACCATACCATTCTAATCTAGGATTCAACCATGATTTTTGAATACATATTACACTTTCATTTGGTTTATATATCCTTTAAATTCTTGACCATTGGCACAAAGGCTTCTAGCGTTCCATTGTAAAATAGTAAACATAGCCATACTAGCCAACCCCTAATTCCTGACTTGACTGAGATTCTGTATTAAGGTTTTTCATTATTTCTTCACATTTCAATCCCTTTATATCTAGAAATCTCTCTGCCGCCTTTACTATTATTTGTAACTTTTCTGTTCTCCTTTCTGTTTGTGCTGTACAATTGATTACCTCCACCATGAAGAGCACAAAATTGATCTTACTTACTATCATTGCATCTTCTGGTACTCTACCTTCATCAATTCTTCCTGTACCTTCACTTCTTTTCCAATACTCCATTCTTTCAGTCCCACTTTGCCTATTTCTCTCATTCACTACTTTCACAGCTTCGGCATAAGTTCGATTGTTTTTAGACTTTTCCTGTTGTATAGTTCCACTGCCTTTTTCCTAACCTCACAACCTCCATATGCCACATTGTGACTGCCTCCACAGTTGCAACACTTCAATCCTACTCCTTCTCCACACTTCCCAAATTCGTGCTCCCCTCCACAACGTGCACATCTCATCTTAGACTTACACACTGCTGCATTATGACCACCGCTGGCAATTATAACACCTCGAGGGAGGAGCTATATACTTCCTAATCGGATATCTGATATAACCCATCTTAATCCGATCTGGCACTTCTTCTCCTTCCAATTTTAGACGTACTGACAAGCTATCCATTCTTCTCCCTTCTCTGTTCATTTGTAAGCGGACTGCATCTATGACCTTTGCCCCCTCTATATTCTTTTTTAATTCCTCCATATTAACTCCTAACGGAATTCCATTTACTACTCCATACACCCACGATTTCTGTCCTATGATCTTGCAGTTCATTACTATCTGTTTTCCAATTGTCTTTATTTTTAAGGCTTCATTTTTCTGCTCTTCATTCCTGCATGCTATCAATAAAGCTCCATTAACGCCTGAGACTCCTACCTCTCCTTTAAAGTTCATTAATATCCTTAGTTCATTTTGATATTATTTTACATCTTCATCTTTCCTCCCTACCTTTTTTCCTCTTTTTATTAACCTTCTTTTCTGTTCTGACCTGAGTCCATCCGACCTCCATATCATCCTCCTCTTCACCAGTTTCATCCCTTCTTAGCGTCTCTGATCCATTCCAAGTTCGATTTCTTCGAGATATAATATTCGTATTCTTTGGTTTTTTTGTATTTGCCGCCATTTCCCGCCGTGTCGGCATAGAAAGCCTAAGTCCCTCCCCTCCGCTTCCGGCTCATTAGACCTTATTTCGGAAAAAATTTGTATTGTAGTCAATGGGAAGAGACAACTTATCTTTTTATTCCATCTGAACTGTGCCCTGAATTACACATATGATGTTTGTCAATTTAAAAGATAATTGTGAAAGTCAAGAAAGTCACAGTTTGTCATAAAACAGAAGAGTAACATTTATTTTTATGTAAAAATCGCTCAATGAACGACATCTCTCTTCTCACACTATGTACGTCACCGAGCTCGTGTGTGTGCAGTCTGGTACAAAACACACAGCATGACGACGTAACGTTACGATTATAACGTTAGACTATAGAAAAAAATGACAGACGTTAGCTTCAGTAAAGTTAGCTTCAGTAAAGTTAGCTTCAGTAAAGTTAGCTTCATTCATTGAGAGAAAAGGTATGACGTCACATGCGCGCCTTTTGGGTTTGTAGTCTTTGTAATTACGTATCTTCACAGTCTTATACCTCAACAGTTTTACATCAAACTGACACTTTCTTGACTTTAAAATGTATCTTTTAAATTGACAAACATCATATGTGTAATTCAGGGCACAATTCAAACAGGATCCAAATATTTGTTGTCTCTCGCCATTGACTACCATACAATATTTTTCCGAAATAAGGTCACATGGTCCACTGGAAGGGGAGGGGCTTCGGCTCTCTATTCGCCCACCCCGTCCACGTCAGTTCCTGCTGGACCTCTACGTCACTCAGCACTTCCACCTATCCAGTGTTTAGCTAGTCTCCATCTTCCTGAAACTCATCATGTCACTTCCTGAATCCTGAATCTGGATTGGAGCCTCGTGTCACGTGACTGACTCTGTCCTCTACACAAGGGGGCGGAGATCTCTGAACCAGTTCCTTTTTTTCTTTTTTTCTTTTTTTTTTAATAACATTATGGGAATAAAAAGTCATACAAAAACACTTGAATCTATAACAAAAACAAAAAAACAAAATTCTGCATCTTATATCAAAATTCAATCATACATCTAATACATCAAGTATCCTTTTCAACAGCTCCCATAAACCAGTTCACCAGTTTCAGTTTCAAGTTTTATTTTAATGACACATTTGTATAAAAAAAAAGCTTTTGAGTTAAGAATATTTTATTTATTTTAAAGCTCTTCATTAAACAAGCCCTACAATTTAATAAAATAACACATATTATACAGAAACTTCATATTAATACTGGAGGGAAACACTGGGGAATCAGTCTTCTGGATCTTGACGTCATAAACCAGATTATTAACACGTAACGACACATTTAATGATCAGAAAGTTCACATTCACAGTGTTCTGAGTCTGAGCAGCTTCACAGAGGCGGAGGAGTTTGTGAATGCAGCAAACGCAAACCATTTAAACTTCCTGTTTAACCATGGCGAATTAGTCATCTGGGTTTTGCCGTGTGTGTGTGTGTGTGTGTGTGTGTGTGTGTGTGTGTGTGTGTGTGTGTGTGTGTGTGTGTGTGTGTGTGTGAGATTCGGGTGGCGTGGCACTGTTGTGTGTGTGTGTGTGTGTGTGTGTGTGTGTGTGTGTGTGTGTGTGTGTGTGTGTGTGTGTGAGAGATTCGGGTGGCGTGGCACTGTTGTGTGTGTATGTGTGTGTGTAATAATAATAATTCCTAGATCATGTATTATATTTTTAAGGCTGCTTTACATTAAAGGGACACTATGTAGAAATTGTGTTTTTGTCAAACAGCGACCCCTAGAGTCGCTGTGGAATACTTGCACTGTCTGAATAAATCGATTTGCATTATAGCTTGAGGCAAGACACTTTCACCAGAAAAATAAATAAACAATCATTTCTATCATGAAGATAAATGGAGGACCAGATAGATTCCGTAACATGGCCAGGCAGACGACAAATTCGAAAAAATAGAGATAGTCTATGCAATACATTTACTAGTCCAACAGCATGACGACCAGGTCAGCATCGGTCGCTCCTCCTCCTCCTCCTCCTCCAGCTCACGCCAGCGAGCGAACGCTGGACCATTATTAATCCTCGCCCGGCCTTTTATTTTGTCACTCTCCCTTTTTCTCTTTCTAGTCTCCTCCAACAAAACCTTTGCCTTCTTCGTTTTAGTTGCTGCTTCGGCCAACAACATAAAGACGGCAATCAAATGCTAGTTGGGCTCTCACGCCAGTAAAAGCGATACAGACACTGTCAGGCTATGGCAGACGTGTCATTCAATCTATTGTAGGTCGATGTACCCTCTCAAGGGTCTTGGAAATATATTATGAAGGTTGAAAAACTACATAGTGTGCCTTTAATACTAAATGCAGATACAGTATCAGATTCCTGAGGTAGCACTGTAGCACAAATGTTCATACGCACTGACAATTAAATATATATTGCACAAATATGTTGACGGATTCCTCTGCAGGAAATGGTTTTGTTTTGAAGGAGAAAAAAAGCATATATTACTGGACTCGGTCGAGAACAACTAACATGACCAAGTCCAATACAATATAAAACTGTGTAGAGACTGAACTGGAGAACTACAGCACTAGATCATCATGATCCACAGATCCTCAATACTTCTGATCCTGAACTCAGTGCTTTCATCCTGCAAGTAATCTCTGGCGAAGTCTGTGTATCACGACCAGAACCAGCAGAACCAGCAGAAACACAGTCAGTCCAACCAGCAAAATCCAGTAATCTACAGGTGAAGGGAAAAGTGGGAAGAGAGTTTTTTAATATTTTGAATTCACTGTTTAAGATCTTCTGTAATTCTCTCATGTTTTACTCACGTCGATGTTCAGTGTCGTCAGTTTTGTCTTTATCTGTGTCGTTCAGATTTCCCTTCGAGTCTAGAACAGATTCTGTACAGAATATTGAAAGGTTAGTCATGCAGTTTAGTATTAATTTACTGATTAAACATAATATTTCTGCTGATCCAGTGATCTTCTCTCACCTGTGACTGTGACTGTGATCAAGGCTTCATTATTAGAGTCCCGAACTCTGTATGTTCCAGTGTCAGTGACTGTAAAGTCATGAATGATCAGAGTCTGGTCACTGATGATCAGTCGATCACTGCTGACCCCGTGACCTCTCCTCCACACCTCTGTCCAGCCGGAGCGAGAGTTTCTCTCCACTTTATCAGCGTTGATCAACAGAACATCCAACTTCAGATCCTCTCCTTTCTTCACAGAGATCTCATCTGAGGACAAACAGAGACATTCATCCTCAATCACAACTATAATAGTGTCATTTAATCAAGGCCATAATCACATATTTAATATTGGGGGATCAGATGAAAACATTGGAAAAACCCAATCCACTCTGAATATTAAGTTTGTCCATTCAGTGTTTCTGCTGTTTCTAGTCCTGCATGCAATACCAACACTATTACAGGAAATCCTGAAGCACAAGCTGATGTTTGATCAGTTTTGACTTTACCATGAATATGAAGATGATATTTCCTGATCTGTCGCTCCACTTCTCTCTGATCATTATTGTAATACACATGTAAAAAGTATTTCCCAGCGTCACTGTAGATCAGATCCTTGATGATGACGTCACATGATCCTTCTTTACACACTCGACCGCTACAGTTTTTCTTCTCACACACAGGGATGTGTTTCGATCGACTGAATAAAGTAATATCCACAATCTCTCTGTCCTCAGATTCACATGATAGAGTGACGATTCCTCCCTTTATTCCTGACACAGGTTTAGTGGAGGATCCTGCAAATACACACAGGAATATTCACTCAATACCAGAACTATCAATACTGAAAAATAAATGTTCTATCTATATTCTTAAATCAATATGATCTTAAATATTCTAGTGTTATTTTATTAAACTGGATTAAAATAAATAAATAAATAAATACATAAATAAGACTAGAATAATTAGTAGCTTGAACTAGTTGAACTAGAACTTTTAGCTTGAACTAAAAAACAATAATTATTAACATAAATGATACTGACCGCTATAACTGATAAACCACAGCATTAGAAGAAGAAGATTCATCCTGATGAGAAAACAGAAGATTTGTTACGTGACAGACACACACTACATTATACACTCACTTTCAGTTTATTTAAAGATATTCATCCACGTGTGTGTGTGTGTGTGTGTGTGTGTGTGTGTGTGTGTGTGTGTGTGTGTGTGTGTGTGTGTGTGTGTGTGTGTGTGTGTGTGCCCCCAGTTTTACTTTATTATGTGTTTGTAAAAGGTGTTTTTCTGCATGTTTGGTCTGAGTTTGTTGCAGTTTCACTGTTTGACCAGCAGGAGTCGCCAGCGTGTGGAGATTCGAAACAGTGAATCATTTTGCGAACCAAATGGTTCAATTGATTCGAAACTTTTCAGTCTTAAAGGTGATGATACACAGGGCAACTTTCTGGGCAAAGTTGCCGTCAATGGGCAACCAGATGAGACACAAGGCCCACGACCGATCTAAATTATCCAGATAGAAATGTATTGTCCATTTTCAATGGGAAAGTGCCTAAGCAACAATCGCTCGACAACATTGCTCAAAAAGTTGTCATGTGTATCATCACCTTTACTTTACAGCTCTGTTACTTTCTCCTCCTCTAGAATGCTCTTCTCTCCTGGATTTAATGTTGCCAGAAGTTTCAGCCACTAGACTTTCACAATTGACTGACGAAATAACATCGTAGCCTATATTTTAATTTGTAAATAAGTTACGGATTCGCCATTATATTTCATGAGATAGTATTTTCAAGTTATAATTTTGAATTATTTTATTTACTGACCGCTACTGATCATCAGATATCAGCGATATCATGCTATAATCATCGATATGGATTTTGGGCACTGAACCGGCACAAACATACATCAGCGCCTATATGCTGGATTAGTTTTACACAAACAGACACAACAGTTGGTATAAGAACATAAAAACTCACAAGCTGGCGTTATATTTAAAAAATGAAAACTTACATGGTAAAAGTTCTGCATGGTTCTTATGTTCAGCCAGGCTTCATCAAAACGGACAGCTCATGGACCAGTGTAACAGTTCTGGCGGAAGGGAATGGAGTGTGCCGAGTTTGTCGTTCCTCCCTCCTCCCTCGGCTGTATGTTTAAAGGAGCCGTATATCAAGCGCTTTTACATTTATGGCAAACCGTTTTAACATTTAATCCGGAAACGTACTAGTATCTATTTCCATTCTACTACTATTTTTATATACTAGCAAAGTAGCTATTACATTAGGTTCTAAGCTACTTATTCATTAGCTTGTTCTTATTTATTAGATGGTACTTTATTTTATTAATAGATTTATTAGATGGTATAGCCTACTCGTAATGCGTTATGACTTTCTCAGTTTGTGTAAATCTATTTAGGGTTCAGAGTATTTATTTTTTCCCACATTAATTTCCCACATGACTAGTAGGCCTACAATTATGTGGTGTTGTTTCATAGTGTATACTTTTTTCTAGATTTACCCTGAAAGATTGGAAGTGGAGTTCACTGTAACATGACAGATTCAAATGTTATCTGATATAATAAAAAATGTATACAAGACAAACTAAAATATTTTGTCAATGAAATACAATTATTTATCTTTTCATATATATAAAATGATGGAATTTTTTAATATTAATACAAAAAAATTAGTTTGACAATAAACACACTGGAAAAGCTAGTGTTTCAGAGCTTTTGAACCCCTAAAAAAAACATGTTGTGGCTTGTAAGATAATAAATGTTACAAGATACTAGAGTAACAAGATACTAGAGTAACAAGATACTAGAGTAACAAGATACTAGAGTAACAAGATACTAGAGTAACAAGATACTAGAGTAACACCGTGTCCTAACCAGCGATGCGACAAGATTCCAGTGACAAATAATGTGTCTGTCCACGCGACTGCGAGATGCGTCAAAATCCTGAGAGTAATCCTGACGGCACGCGCAAGAAAAGGGATAAGTATAGGCTACATAATCAAATTCACAAATATTACACCATTTAAACATTATTAAAAATGCATAGGCTACTGAGTTACTAAAACAATCTTTGTCAAAGAATACACGTGTTTGTTCACCATTTGAACGTTCTTGTTTCCATTTGTTTAATTTCAAGATCTGAGATGAATTATCGATTGTTGCTTTTACATCTACAAAGCTGGAGCGCTAAATGATATTCAAAGTCACATTACATGCTTTTAACATTAAATAAAGCAGATAAACAGTAACTGAGATTATTATTGCCACACTTTGTGTCTGTTGTTCCAGTGCAACGTTGCAGAAAAATAGAAACCGTTACTAAAATAGAATCGGCGTGTGTCGCCGTCGCGGCTGGTTACGACAAAAACTCTGATTAACATGGAAAAGACGCCTTTTATCGCGCGTCGTGGCGCCGCGTTGCGTCACGTGTAGTTAGGACACGGTGTAATAAATAATGACTAGTTCCTAATGAGGTAGTACCTAATAGCTAGTACTGTATATTAAATAGGTAGTATTTAATTAAAAACAATAGTATTTAATAAATAAGTACTAGTATCAATGAATACTTAATATATAATAAAATGTAAGCTTATCTTACTAATTGGTTAGCATGAAAACACAAGGAAATACTTTTTTAATATGTTTAATATGACTTTTGTTTGCATGTAGGCTACATCATAAAAACTTGATGGTTTGTGTTTGATTATTAAGTAGATCTAGAAACCAGTTAATGCAGATATGAGTATGGCCCTTTGAGTATTAGCATACTGAGCAGAAATGTAAATGTAAAAGTACTAGTACCTATTAAGTTCAGGATATCTTTAGTCTAAAAAGTTACTAGTAACAAAAAAAAATCTTAAGAAGTAAAGTATAATTAAAAAGGTTTTCACTATTGGAATGAGCATTAGTGTCTAATAAAAAATAATTAGTACCTAATTAATGAGCTGCAGTATCTTTATAAAGGTACTTTTAAAGAATAAGCACTAGTATATAATGAATAGATAGCCTACTAATATCTATAAAAAAATAAGTAGACTAGGCTACTAGCAGCATTAAAAAACATATGTTCTAAGGATTAAATGTTAAATTGGCTTGCCACATCGAGGGTGCATATATGGACTGCAAAGGGGGCGTGTAACGAGTATAAATAAGGTGTGGCTCCTTTAAATCCTGAAACACAACACGCCTGCGGTCGGCGGTCAGTTTTCGAGTATCAGCACTGAAAGTGTTTCGAAGTTATGACGTAATGAAGCCTCGTTTACTGAAGTCACTTGACTGGCAGTTTGATGCACGCTCCGAAATATTGATTCGGAACAAAAGATTCGTAAAGGCTTGACATCACTACTACGCTACATAAAACGGGAACAAGATTATATATGCATTTTCTGCCTACAGTTCAATGTATTTTCGGAGTTTTATAAACGCACGTGTTTGTTTTATGTTGCCGTTGCGCGCTAAATTAGAGTGCAGGTTTTCCCTGTTTATAATTTTTCTCCACATATAATTTTGGTGGATTGAGTCTGTGGAAATGTCGTTTAGTATATTAAATGTGTGTAGTTTTCATTTGGATATTAAAATGTATGTTTATAGCCATATGTGTGACCTGTATTAGATGAATTGCAGTTGTTGTTGAAACTCAACGTTTCTTTTCTCATACATCCTTCAGCTGAAAGAGAGTGAACCTGAAGGCTTGTGTGTTTTATGTGTTGATTGTCTGTCCTCCGTCAAAAAACTGCAGATGTGGTCAGACGTGGTCAGTCACCGAAGCCAGTGGCACCACTGGGAGTTTCTGTGGTGTGAGACAGAGTATTTATTTTTCCCACATTAATTTCCCACATGATTGGTACAATTATGTGGGTGTGTTTCATTAATAATGTACACTTTTTTCCCCTTGATTTACCCTGAAAGAATGGGAGTGAAATGTGACAACATGCCCCATAGGTGGAGTACATAACAATGACCATATGACAGATTAAAATGCTATTTGATCTAATCAAAACAAATATACAAGACAAACTAAAATTTTTCTCAATAAAATTAAATTATTAACTTTTTCATATAAAATAATGGCATTTTTTAATAATTAAAAATCAACACATTTTTCAGTTTGACAATAAACATACCCGCAAAATAACTGCTATGCAGCATAGTTAAAAACATGATAATAATTAATAATTTTTGAACATTGACTCTCAGGCTTTATTCACATTTTTCTCATGGTTTATCAATAGAATTCATAAAAGTATAGAATAGAATATCATAGTTCTAATAGGGGCTCATTGTAACTCAGTGTGACAACATGCCCCGCCTGAGCAACTGGGGTTTAATCCCGGCGAGTGTTTCTGCTGGTTACATCAGCATTAAAGAAATATCTGTTAAATAACAATTAAAACAATATCAGATTTGTCTAATTTTTAATAAACACACAAAAAAACAGATGAAAAATTAATATAAGTAAGAAATGTACTTTTGCTATGGTTAAATGTTCAGTGATATCTTACGAAGATTTCTGAATTTTGGCAGTTTTTCTCTGTATTGTGTTGATGTGGCAACTAGTAAATACAGTAAGTTTCGTCATGCTAGCATGTGTGTGTGGAAGTGTTTAAAGCAAGTGTGTGACAACTAGCCCCGCGTTACACTGTCCCGCTCTCTACTTACTCATTAGATATTAGTAATTTAAAGTGCTTTACATACAAAAATAATGTAAAATAATCACAACTGATGCATAAAAATAAAATAAAAACAATAAAAGCAAAGAACAATAAATGATTAAAATGTATTTAGAATGTATTAAGAATCTAGAAATAAAACAGAAGGAAAAGTGGACTCACCGTGCGCTTGGTATTTCTAGCTCACGTTCTGTTCATATTCAGTGAGCAGATCTGTAATGTATGATATATATCCTCATATCTACATATCTGCATATATACATATCTGTATGAGCTGCAACTCTAATGGTGTTTTTGTGGAGTCCATCACAATAATACAATAATACTGTGATTAAAGCTTGAACAAGTTCCTCTTGTCTGGAAACAAAGCATCTTATTCTTGCAATATTTTGGAGATAGTAATAAACTGATTTAGTTATTGCTTTTACTACTGGAACTAAGATCTGACTCCAGAATCACAAGAATACTTGATTTTTAGTTGTTCGACCCCTATAGAGTGAAGGAATGCGTTCACTTTGACAACTTCATCTTTATTTCCAACAGTAATGACCTGAGTTTCTCTTTGTTTAACTGAAGTAAGTTTTGGTATCCAACAGTTCATAGTAACACATTTCACTAGTACATTAATGTACATTAGTACTTAATTATTCAATAAATACTTCACATTAATTAGATACTAATACTTACTCTAATTGTTACAAGTAAGATTTTTTATTTTACCAGTAAGATTTTTACTTGAACCCTAGTGGCCGTTCTGACACATAACAGGATGAGTAATAAAGCTGCGAGCAGCAATTATCAGGTTCAAGCACTTTAAGGCCTTTAAGCGCATGCGTAAACCAGAATTATGTTTTATTTAGCAAGCCTGTACCCATCATAGATGAAAAAGACTATTTACAGCCAATACAGTCAATTAAAGGTGCAGTGTGTAAATTTTAGCGGCATCTAGTGGTGAGGTTGTGAATTGCACCCGACAGGAAGTGATGTCATCGTCTGAGAGTAGCCAGTTCAGCAATGAGGTTTCTTTACAATGATAAATTAAGAAATTAGGGTTACTTAATTATTCAGTAAAATAATACTGTGAAATTTTTATAATGTGAAATCATATTCAACCACCCTTTTAAAGTATTAAGTTTTGATTGACAGTAGTCCTAGAGGCCAAACTGGTCATTTACACGCCTGACAAATGCGCTGGCGTCTCCCAGTGCCTGATATCTTTCTAATCTCTCACAGGACTCTGGCGCTTCTCACTGGTAAATAGCCAATACTCAGAATATGTTCAGGCTTTTTGAATACTAAACACTACTTTACAGTTTGTGAATTTATATTTATGAGTATGGCCCTTTGAGTATTAGCATACTGAGCAGAAATGTACATTTAAATAGTTCTAGAACCTATTAAGTTCAGGATATCTTTAGTCAAATAAGTTACTAGTAACCAAAAAATAAGTATAAGCCAAGTTAACTAGTTCCAATTTTTCTTAAAAAGTACTAGTCACTACTGGAATGAGCACTTGTGTCTAAAAAATAAGAACTAGTATCTAATTAATAAGCTGTAGTATCTTTATAAAGGTACTTTTAAATAATGAGCAGTATTATCTAATGGAATAGATATCTATAATAATAAAGAAAGTACTAGCAGCATGAAAATACATAGTAGTATTTTTTAAGGATTCAAGTCCGCGGTTTTCCCGCAGGTTTGGGCAACTTTTAAGTAGCCGAAGGTAAACACTTTTTCCGCGGGTTGTTTTCCAGCCCTGTAAGTACGATTTCGACACTCCAACATCCCAAAATATCCCTCAGACTCACAAATATAGTAATAATTCAGATTGTTTGCAGACATTATTAAGCACCAGCTGCCCGCCACTGAACACAACGTGTCAAATAGTTCAGATGAGGATGAAATGTATTCTGTAGAGAATATCAAAGGTTTATCACAGTTTCGCTTCAAATTTCTGTTCAAATTGAGATGAATAAACTTCAGCTGTCCAAATGCTTTAAAAAATAATATTTCTACTTCTCCACTGATCTTCTTGTGTGAACATGAAAGAAACATATCCACAAAAACTGAACTTTTAATCTCAAGGAGTGAAGACAAAAGATTACAGTTTATCTCTCAATATATAACAGTATAATAGTAGGCTAATCTATCTACAGAAAACAGCTCATTTATAATAACAGAGCCTCATCTTGTGGACATGATGTGAACTGCACTCCAATATACAGTATAGTAGTGAGGAGACCAAATCAAAGATACATAAAAAAGTTAATAAAATAATAATAAAATAAGTCAAATGAATAACATTTATGTAAAAGTAAGTCCTTGCAAGGGGTAAAGGAGCTAAAGTGCACTTAGCTCACTGAAAAAACTGGCTTCTGTAGAAGCTTTCTCATTTGAAAGGGTGCAAAGTGAAGCAGCAAAAGCTTTAAGTTCATTAGTCAAATGAGGAAAGGACGTTTTTTTTTAAATCTGCATTTATGAATGAAGTATTTAGCAAGTTCAAAATGATTATTAACCAAGTAGTGCTGTGAACAATCTTTCTTAAGTACACCAAACTTGATTTGTTTGTATTCAAGGGGGTTTACACATGTAATAATACATGACAGTTTACTGTACAATTGAGACCAAAACAACTTCGAGTGATTACAATAATAAAAAAATTTTCTGTGGTTTCAATATCAGTTTCACAAAATTGACAATAGTTTTCTCTGATATCAAATTTAGATTTCAGGAATTCTTTAGATGGGTATAAGTCATTTATCACTTGAGTATGAGTCACTTTAGGGAGACTTGGAAAGGTAAGATAATTCATTCTCAATTCCTTCACCTCTTCTGGGTTAAAATCTTTGAAAATATTGTAACGTTTAATTCTATTTGGATGAAGTCTATCAATAAAAACACTTCTAATATATTTGTTGTTTGATTTCACACATTTGATCCATGGTATTGCTTGGAAACAACGTCATAAAAACAAGCCAGACAAAACTCTTTTTCACACACTTTTTTACTGTGGAAGAAAACATGAAGTGCCCACCGTTCCCTTCACAGACATAAGTTGGGAGAAATGTATTAAATCAGTGTTTCTGTGGAAAGACCTTGAGTGCAGAGAAAGTTTTATAGCAGAAGAGGCAGTTCAGGCATACAAGTTACAGGATAAACCAGCTAACACTGGCTAACACTGCTAACACTGGCTAACACTGCTAACACTGGCTAACACTGCTAACACTGGCTAACACTGGCTAACACTGGCTAACACTGCTAACACTGGCTAACACTGCTAACACTGGCTAACACTGGCTAACACTGCTAACACTGGCTAACACTGCTAACACTGGCTAACACTGGCTAACACTGCTAACACCGGCTAACACAGGCTGACACTGGCTAACACAGGCTAACACGGAGTGCTACAGCCATTTCACAAACATCACCAAGATACGAGCACAAAGGAGAAGAGAAGGCCGTATTAGCTGAAGAAACTGCAAATGAAGGTTGGTATTATATTGTATAGACAGGTGGTGCAGTATAAGACAGTATACAGTTAAGAAAGTAGTATGGTTTACAGTAATATAAATTAAATATAAATGTCCAATGTATTAGCAGTAGCCTTATAAGAGCAGAATAGATATGGATATGCAGTATGAACCGAGTTGTAAAGTACTTGAGTAATTTTACTTGATTACTGTACTCAAGTATTATTTTTAGGGATTTTTACTTTACTTGAGTACAATTAAAAATCAATACTTTTACTTAATTACATTTTTTAAGTACTTTTTACTCCTTACAATTTTATTTACAATCAAAAAGTTCTTTTTTGGAGATCACTTAATTCTATTTTCCCTTGCTATTAGCAAACCAATTGAATTGCGCTGATGCCCAGTTTAATTTAAATGTTATTAATTCTGCCAATGAGATTCGTTTTCACATTCCCTGAAATTGGTCAGACATGTTCCCTGGTCATGTCGCATGTATATCTGCATCTGCTGCTGTGAGAGGCTTTCAGCACTAAAAGAGCTAGACTTCACACTCACAATTGTGAAAATCAGCTAAACTAAGTTAAATCCGAGGTTTTACAACTTTAAGTAGTAGCCAATCAGATAGTAGTCTTATAGTTTGACAATTAAATACAAACAGTTCTAAAACCTTGTATGTGGTTCATTCACTTCATGTTTTTAGAAATTAATAGCTTAAACAAGAATCTCTAGTTTTCATTCTTGCTGTTACTTTTACTTCAATACTCAAGTACAATTTTAATGTGGTATTTTTTACTTTTACTCAACTACAATTCTGGCCAGAGATACGAGAGACTAAAATTTTCCCTCAGTACTTGTACTTTCACTGGAGTAACATTTTTGAGTACTTTTTACACCTCTGAGTATGAACAACATATACATATATGTGTAGTAACAGTATAAGAATAGTACAAATAATATAGATAGAACGTTACAGTGTATTAACAGTAATATATAAGTGCATGCCAGACATTTCTCCTCCTGTACGTACACTTAAAACATGGTTAAAACATCGAGAAATCAGGGAAAAATTACTTTATGGTCATGTACTAATACTTTTAACACCAAATGCCAAACGAACATCCAAATAACAAGCAGGAAGAAACTTCTAGCCGTTCTCTATGTAATCTGTGAACGCAGCAAACAATAACAATAACAATAATGCCTCACACTGGAAGCAACGGGTATCGCACTCTAAAATAACTATCAAAATAAAAGTCCCACAACAGAAGTCTTCTTTCACCGGGAGCCTTTTATACACTTCTCAAAATGGTATTTTGTTTTCAAATGACACACACAAACCATCATGTGAATAGACTTTTATAAGAACCAGTTGAACACTGATGTGCTCAATGTAAAACACTATGATGAATGGAAAACACTTCTTCTCCGTTCATCATAATGACTGAGGCCTTTTTATAGTTCAGTGTTACACTTACTGCAGACAGTACATTCATTAGTGGGTTGTAAAATACTTGAGAATATTGTTTTTATACTCAGAACACACAAATACACGGTAACAAATATATTTAATTTTTCCCACAAAAACAATGTACAGTGTAGGCTACATCCCAACAAACAAAGTTGCACATACAGTGGTCTACATAAAAACAACAGAAGAATTTGCTGTTTGTGAAGCACGCCCGCCGTCCGACTGGCGAATTCTGTTCGGCAAAACAATGACAGACACAGTTGTGCTGTTATCAGAAGCAAGTCACTCTTGTAAACCTTTATTACAATAATTCAAAGATTATGTTTATATATTTTGTATAATTAAATCACAATATCTTGTGTCACCTTACATGTGACTCACTCAAACAAAAAAACAATAAACGTGTTGCATCACTCTTGTAAGTCTTTCTTATACTTGAGTAGTATTTTTCTCAGAGAACTCAATGCTTTTCCCCGTAAAACATACATCACAGTGTATTACAGTCTCTGTTGTCTGTGCAAATGTGTCCTACTAAATAAATACTGTATAACTGAATAGTTGAGCGAACCATTGGTTACACAACCGTTTAAACTGAATTACTATATACAGTAGGCATACAGTGTATATACTTAATCAAAAGATCATTGAAACAAATGATCAAATCTAAATATCAACAGTTGCCTATATAATTTACTATGCAAAGATTATATATGTTATAATATTCAACAATTACATATGTATGTATCTACATTACTTCAATCTTGAAACCCATGGCGATTGCTCAAAACATCGCTCTTTATGCTATAAACACAATTATAAAGCTATAAACATCACATTACTTTGGGTATTCAGTGTTCTGGAGCCTCTAACATTCAGATTTTATTATATTAATACCAGACCTGACGTGACACGTCCGCGAATGAAACGTCATTTTCATAAACACAACGTCGTCTCAAACATCTTAACTCTATTTAGGAAATGTATATCACCCTCCTAAAACTGTTATCAGTAGCGAGTCGCTCTTGTAATGGCGGCTTCTTCTCCGCGACACAATAAAATAAATCAAATACATGAACAAAGAAATTAATTATCCCTGTGACTATACATACAGGGAGTCATATTAAAGGCACACTGAGTCCGACATTTTCGTATGCGTTTTTTCGTATTCGTGATTCAGTGTCTCTGGATTGTCAAAACACCATTCAAACACCATCAAACTGCTTGCTACGGATGCGAAAAATGGAGAAAATCGAACCCGATTCGATATTTTTATGACGGATGAAAGTTTCAGAGGCAGTGTGTGCAAGCGTGATTGACATAACGTGAGGTCGTATTTTTTTTTTTAACGTGCGAAAAATTTTGGACACGAATTTCGGACTCAGTGTGCAATGGCCTTTACAGTTACAGTAAAAATAAACTATGCTGCATCCTCTCTTCTGTTTTGGTCTGGCCACAGCAACTCATCCACATCACAAGCAATGTTTTCCCTGGCCAAGCAGTGGCGGAAATATCGCCTAGCATGGCGATCCCAGCCATCAAAAGCATCAGCTGCTATATCTCCACATGCGTCCTCCATAGCATGGAGAAGGGAAATACGCATTTGTGGATTTCGGTCATACACTTTCCATCTCCAGGCAGAAAAAAATCCCTCAATCGGATTGAGGAATGGAGAATATGGAGGGAGATAAACAACTAAAAAGCGTGGGTGTGCAGTGAACCAGTGACGAACCAGAGCAGCGCGGTGGAGACTGACGTCGTCCCAAACGACAGCGTACCTGATCCGCTCTGGGCCGGCGATCTGATCCGGTGGGATGAGTGTGTTGTGGAGGGAGTCCAGGAATGCCATCAGACGGGCGGTGTTGTAGCGGCCGAGGGTAGCGTGCTGATGGAGGACGCCGTGGCGGGTAATCGCTGCACACATCGTGATGTTCCCTCCGCGCTGGCCGACGATATTCCTTCCCCTCTTTCGTCTATTTGTGAGGTTGATCCCGACCTCATCAATGAAGATGAACTGGTGCTCCACTGCAGACACCTCGAGCTCAAGCACTCTCTGAAACACACATGACAACACCAGACACAGACATGGAGTGGTCACTATTGTGAAGCGCAATCATTATGATTACTGAAATATGTATAATTTATACAGTGTAGAGAGTGTGCATCAACTGTGGGATTGTATAGGACTCACTTGAACATAGTTATAGCGCAATTCTTTGACTCGTTCTGAATTGCGTTGAAACGGCTCCCTGCAGACCTTCATCCTCAGATGATTTCTGCGCAAGACTCGGTCCAGTGTTGATAAGCTAACCCTATCAATATTTTGAAATATCTCATTGTTTTCTATTATTTTTCTTTGTATTTGCCGTAATGTTATGGGGTAATTTTCTAGGACCATGTTGATGATTTCAGTTTCCTGTTCCGGAGACAGAACACGTTCCCGACCGCCTTGTGTTGGTAATCTTTCAGTTCTGCCAAACAAATAGTAAAATACTGTAAATACTGTGTAGAAATACAAAGTAGGACTACATTTCCCAAATATTGAAACATACTTTATTTTTACAGTCCTACAGAAGAGTCCACAGGCAATACTGCACTACTGTACGCATTGAGTCTGTATTGATGTGCAGTTCTGCAATCTTCTAGTGAGAGTGTTTCTTACCGATTCTCATTTCAGAAAGTCCGCATGATGGATGCTACAGTTTACAGTGTACCTGCTCAGATTAGGCCGTACTCTTTGCCCAGCCTCCCCATAGCTGACCACATGATGAACCACAGTGTGTCGCATCTCATCAGAGATTACAGTCCTCGTCCTCCTCTGACTCTGTTTCCAGTGTTGGCATCTATTGCTCCACAACAGAAGAGATCCCCTGTTGCGCTTTTCAGCTAAAGCTCTGTTTGCTAATTGTAAAACTGTGTGACGGGTGTTTGTCCATGTGATGAGTCAGTGTGCATATTTGAATGGCAGTGTGTTCCTTGTGGAAACAAGAGATTTTCTGCAGGAAATGGTGTGTAGTGTTTTGAAAAAAGTGTGTTTTAGACCTGCAATTTGAGTGTAAAGCAGGAATTGCGCTTGTAGTTCAGCAGAATTGGTTCAGAGGCATGAGTTACATGTTGTGGTCATTGTGTCGAAAAGTTCCAGTATTTGTGTGTAAACAATTGAGAATGCCTCATGTTTTACTCACGTCGATGTTCAGTGTCGTCAGTTTTGTCTTTATCTGTGTCGTTCAGATTTCCCTTCGAGTCTAGAACAGATTCTGCACAGAATATTGAAAGGTTAGTCATGCAGTTTAGTATTAATTTACTGATTAAACATAATATTTCTGCTCATCCAGTGATCTTCCCCAGGGCCGGCCCTGGCCAATTTGCAGCCCTAGGCAAGATTTTACCTGGTGCCCCATCATGCATCACAGCCCATTTTGCCCTGTCATTGTGTTCATGATTATTTATGTTTATTATTTATTATATATATATATATATATACACACACACACATTACAGCCTAAAAACAAATAGCAAGAGCATTATATCTAGCATTCAAGTCAAGTCCCATTTATTTTTATAGCGCTTTTTAGAATATAGATTATTTCAAAGCAGATTTACAGCTTTACAGTTTTGTTGTGTTTATAATTTTGTTCAGTATATATAGCCGCTCTGGATAAAACAGTGATGTCATCGTCCAAATGTCATTCATGCACAAACTATTCATTGAGCGCTAGCAAAAGTGTTTGTTTTGCAGTTGATGGCAGCAATCTTCCACTAAACTATGGCACGTTTCATGTTTTCACCATGAATGAAACTGCGAAATGTCTTCTTTAAAGTAAATTTTACAAAACGTTGCTACTTTTAATAAACCTGTAGCCTATATAAATATCATTAATAATTTTTCGCAAATAAATCTAAAAAATGCCATATATCCCCCTCAAAACTGCACAACTGTAGAGTAAAACATTAATTAATAAAAGTGATAGTGAATGCGTCTAAAAAAACTGACGTGATTGTTACAAATCACACTGTCTGTGGCCTCTAGAGAACTCAGAACAACTGTTAGCATAAAGTTTAAGGTAAAGATAACTGCCATTAAATTATATATCTTACTACTATGCAATTAGATAAACTGTTCATTCATTACATTACCTCTGTCTTTATCCCCTTTTATGCTCTTCTCTTCCGTTTGGCGCTGTATCTATTGCAGACTATAATGCTAATCTAAAATATGTCATGTAAATTTGGCCATCCGTCACAATCAGGTAACTTTCACCATGTCTAGACCTGGCGCGAGCTGCCAGGCCCGTTTCTACGGGGTGCTTGAGTGTGTTAAGTGCCCTCAAACGAAAGCAATGCTGTCTACATTGGATGCAGCGAGGGGCGACGCTACACAACACATTACCAACAGTAAACTGATCGCGCGCGCTCTGTTTCTGACGCACTTCAAGCACTCGCTGGGCGGGGGAAGATTGATGTGCCGGACCGGAGTCGGGGGACTTAGTTTTTGTGGAGTTTTTTTGCTTTATTTTGTAGTATTTTGAAGTGATGTTTTTAAAATAGTATTGGTAAAAAAAAAAAAATGCACTCGTTCACTCATTTTGGCGTCCCTATTGAGTGGCGCCCCTAGCATTTGCCTATTCCGCCTATGCCACGGGCCGGCCCTGATCTTCTCTCACCTGTGACTGTGACTGTGATCAAGGCTTCATTATTAGAGTCCAGAACTCTGTATGTTCCAGTGTCAGTGACTGTAAAGTCATGAATGATCAGAGTCTGGTCACTGATGATCAGTCGATCACTGCTGACCCCGTGACCTCTCCTCCACACCTCTGTCCAGCCGGAGCGAGAGTTTCTCTCCACTTTATCAGCGTTGATCAACACAACATCCAACTTCAGATCCTCTCCTTTCTTCACAGAGATCTCATCTGAGGACAAACAGAAACATTCATCCTCAATCACAACTATAATAGTGTCATTTAATCACGGCCATAATCACATATTTAATTTTGGGGGATCAGAGGAAAACACTGGAAAAACCCAATCCACTCTGAATATTACAGTTTTTTCCAACTGCTTACACACGTTTTCAAAACTGCACACCATTCCCAAAACTGCACACACAAAATTCAAAATGCCTCACATCTCCTTCTAAATGTAACACTGCATTTTAAATGCCATAAACACATGTCAGAATGAAGCATTTGCATCAAATGGCAAACACTTCTTTCATAATAGTACATTTTTGTACCATAAACATATGTAAACCAAATGTATATTCTTTAGAATACAGTAAAGAACACAATTGTGTGTGTGTGGTTTCTGTCCATTATTGGCATCCATTGTTCAAAACAGGTAATCTGACCTTTGACCTATTTATAGGCCTATACTACAGTAAAGCAGTGATTGGTTAGTGATCAGTTAAGCAATTAGTGTTTGCACATGTGAGGAGTGTGTGTGTGTGACCTGGTGAAGTCACTTCCTGTTAGATTTTTGTGTTTTAGGCATAGACTGTAAAAAATATGGACACAGCGTCTGTGGCGTCACCCATAGACTTTCTGAAGAACGGTTTTGAGGCCTTTTATGGGGGGTATGGGTGGCCCCATCTCGGAAAATCTTTTCAGAAAGGATACAGAGGTGGTATGATGTGTGTCAGATCATGCCCGAGACGTCAAATTTCAGGAATTCCTCTCGACGCAGCCCGTTATCAGCTGTCAATCACGCTGTCAATCAAAGTTAACCACTTCCTTATTTGTCATACATTTTATGTCTAAATACGATCTAAACTAACGAGTTAGAAAAAAATTCACCCCCCTCACAGTTGTCAGGGCACTCGGAACCTATCGAAAAATACAATAAAAGTCCACGGCACCAACCTGTAAAAACATGAATTTATGCTGTGAAAACGGACATTTTAACATGTGGTCTATGGACATTTGCTCACTTTTGGGACCGGCCCCTGGCGGATTTTACATGTATGGCAGTTTTTCACACTTCCGGGTAGGCTTCATTTATCAGATTAGAATGTTGCCGCTTGGTTTTAGGTAGAGAACTGTGTGTGTAGTGTTTTGAAAAAAGTGTTTAATGCCGTTAAAAACCGAGTCAAAGGCTGAGAAATAGCTTATGGTTGTGGATATTTGGTGTGTAGTTTTGCTTTTTGAGTGAGAGGTTTCAAAAATCATGTGACATGAAAAGATTTTGTGTGTAAGCAGTTGGAAAAAACTGTAAGTTTGTCCATTCAGTGTTTCTGCTGTATCTAGTCCTACTACAAATTATAAGAATAAAAAATAAAAATAAAAATATATGAGAATAAAAGTATCACAGTTGGGTTTAGTCAGAATAGACATTTTCAGATTTACAGATTATGAACATATTTACAGTGTTTTGAATATTATAAATAAATAGTTGTGAGATATTGCACTAAACAGTGGGAGTATTGCACTTAAAGGCATATGCCTTGGGAGGTGTGTTAACTGTTCAGGAGGGAAATGGCCTGTGGGAAGAAACTGTTCCTGTGCCGAGATGTTCTTGTGGCCAGTGATCTGAGTCTCCGTCTTGACGGTAACAGTTCGAACAGGAGGTGTCCAGGGTGGGTGGAGTCTGTGATGATTTTACCTGCTCTCTTCCTCACTCTGGAAGAGTACAGGTCCTGGAGGTTTGGCAGGGGGGCACCAATAATCCTCTCCGCAGTCCGGACTGTCCGTTGTAGTCTCCTGATGTCTGATTTGGTAGCTGAACCAAACCAGACAGTGATGGAAGCGCACAAGACAGACTCAATGACGGCTGAGTAGAACTGAATCAGCAGATCCTGTGGCAAGTTGAAATTCCTCAGCTGGCGAAGGAAGTACAGTCTCTGCTGGGCCTTTTTCACAGTGGAGTCAATGTGATTGTCCCACTTCAGGTCCTGAGAGATGATAGTGCCCAGGAACCTGAATGACTCCACTGCTTCCACAGTGCTGTTCATGATGGTGAGTGGGGGGAGTGCTGAGCTGTTCCTCCTGAAGTCCACGATCATCTCCACTGTTTTGAGCGTGTTCAGCTCAAGGTTGTTATAACTGCACCAGACAGCCAGCTGTTCAACCTCCAGTCTGTAAGCAGACTCGTCACCGTCTCGGATGAGACCGATGACAGTGGTGTCGTCTGCAAATTTCAGGAGCTTGACAGTGGGGTCTTTAGAAGTGCAGTCATTAGTGTACAGGGAGAAGAGCAGTGGGGAGAGAACGCACCCTTGGGGAGCGCCAGTGCTGATTGTGAGTGTCTTGGATGTGTGTTTCCCCAGTCTCACTCGCTGCTGCCGGTCCGTCAGGAAGCTGGTGATCCACTGACAGATCGAGGATGGTATGGAGAGCTGGGTCAGTTTGGCTGTGAGAAGACCAGGCATGATGGTATTGAAGGCCGAACTGAAGTCCACAAAGAGGATCCTTGCATAAGTCCCTGGTCTGTCGAGATGTTGCAGGATATAATGCAGTCCCATGTTGACTGCATCATCCACAGACCTGTTTGCTCTGTAAGCAAACTGAAAGGGATCCAGCAAGGGTCCAGTGAGGTCCTTCAGGTGGGCCAGCACCAGTCTTTCAAACGACTTCATGACCACAGACGTGAGAGCGACAGGTCTGTAGTCATTAAGTCCAGTGATTTTGGGTTTTTTGGGGACAGGAATGATAGTGAAGCGTTTGAAGCAGCAGGGAACTTCACACTGCTCCAATGATCTGTTGAAGATATGCGTGAAGACCGGGGCCAGTTGGTCAGAACAGGCTTTTAAACAAGCAGATGAGATGCCATCTGGGCCTGAGGCTTTCCTAGTCTTCTGTTTTTTGAAGACTCGGCTCACGTCCTCCACACAGACCTTAAGCTCAGGTTGGATGGCAGGAGGGGGGAGTAATGGGAGTGCAGAAGGTGATGGTGAATGTGTGAAGTGCAGGTTAGAGCCGGTGTGTGGTGTGAATGAGGGCTTTTCAAACCGGCAGTAAAATGAATTTAAATCGTCAGCCAGGTGTTGATTGTCCACAGATCGGGGGGATGGTGACTTGTAGTTGGTGATGTTCCTCAGGCCATTCCAGACTGATGATGGGTCGTTGGATGAAAACTGTTTTTTCAGTTTATCAGAGTAGTTCCTTTTAGCAACTCTGATCTCATTTGTCAATCTGTTTCTGGCCTGATTATACAAGATTTTATCCCCACTTCTGTAAGCATCCTCTTTGGCATGACGAAGGTGTTTGAGTTTCCCAGTAAACCATGGTTTATCATTAGTGAATGATAAGAATGTCCTGGTAGGAATGCATGTATCCTCACAGAAACTTATATATGATGTTACAGTATCTGTGAGCTCATCCAGATCATTGGTAGCAGCTTCAAAAACAGTCCAATCAGTGCAATCAAAGCAGGCCTGTAGATTCTGCTCTGCTTCATTAGTCCATCTTTTAACAGTCCTTATTCCAGGTTTAGCTGATTTCAGTTTCTGCCTGTAGGTCGGTATGAGATGAACCAAACAGTGATCAGAGAGCCCCAAAGCTGCCCGTGAGACGGAGTGATACGCATTTTTTATTGTGGTGTAACAGTGGTCCAGTATATTACTGTCTCTGGTGGGACATGTAACGTGCTGTCTGTATTTTGGTAGTTCACGGGAAAGATTTGCTTTGTTAAAATCCCCAAGAATGATTAGAAGAGAGTCTGGGTACCTTTGTTCTGTTTCAGATATTTGTTCAGCCAGCTGTTGTAGCGCCGCGCTCACGCACGCGTCTGGAGGGATGTAAACATTCACGAGAATGAAAGAGGAAAATTCCCGAGGCGAGTAGAAGGGTTTACAGTTTATGAAATGTGCCTCTAAATTAGGAGAGCACATCTTCTTCAGTGTTGTTACATCTGAACACCAACTTTCGTTAATGTAGAAACACAATCCACCACCTCTCAATAAAAAGAGTCATATGTAAACGTAGTATGAATATTTAAACCTGTAAATTCATCTGAAACTCACGCACATTTTCATTATGTGTTAAAATTGTAATCTTAGTTCAAATGGAACATTATGTATTATTATGTACAATACATCATTTAAATAAGTATCTATTGTCTAATGCCCAGGTGGCGTACACGATATCAAAATATAGAACTGTAAAAGCAGGCTGTGTAGTTGACATGGAGATAAGATTTGGGAAAAGAAAAGAAATCCTGTTCTCGATCGATGCTAAATAGTGATTTCTCTGCATGGCAAGCCATCTCGCACACAAAGGCAAAAACAACAACACTAGGCAGCGTATTTCCCCGAACCTGCAGCTCCTGTCCATAACAACAACCAGACCGTCTTCATATTTCAGGCGTGACGATCGAGTCTGTCCCAAAAATACCTCTCAATGCGCCCTCGTGAACTCGCGCCAAGGGCCCTATAGGTCTGCACTACATGACGTCACCAAAGTGTGGACTCTGAGGAAGTGCACAAGTCCGGAGTGTGTCATTTGGGACAGGGCCAAAGAACGGGGCAACTCCAGGTTAAGTTAGGTAAGGTGTAGGAGCACCGACGCATGCGCAGAATTTCTTCATCATGTGGGTTTTCTATCCGCTGGTAGACAGAATTACATTTTTATGGAAACAACACAGAAACAAACGTGTTAAAAGAGAAACTAGGCCAAAACACTCTCAAGTGCCCAACACGCGCATAAAACGCTTTGGTGGACACACACTGAACTGTTTGCAACGGTTTCTCAGAAAACAAAAAGAGCGATGGATGAGTTGAATATTTACAATCCATTGTAGGAAACAAAACTTTAGTTTTATACATTTAAATTTAGGCCTAATAAATCACCTGCACAAGCAACATGTTTTTAGAAGTTATTTTTCCTGCTACCAACCAATCGGAGTAATCATGCTAAAACATTTTAAGAATTATATTAATAACACCACTATAAAAAACATAATAATAGACATAATCGTATCCTCTGGAAAAATGCAGCATAGACTTTGATTTTCTTTAACATCACTAGCAGGTTTAGTTTCCCACAAACAGACAAAACTATTAGTATAAGAACACAAAAACACACAAGCTGGCGTTATATTTAAAAATATGAAAACTTACATGGTAAAAAAAAGTTCTGCATGGGTCTCTTAGTCCAGGCTTTAAAACCACAAACACGCCATGACAGCTCGCGGTGTTCGGACAGGTATGATGAGGAATGTGAGTTTCTCTGGAAACACAGCGGCGCGAGAGAAGAAAGCATTACCATGTGATGTAACGTCAGTGTTGCCAAGTCTGCGGTTTTTAAGTCTACTTTTAAGTTTTTTCCGCGGGTTGTTTTCCACCCCTGGCCCTGTAAGTACGATTTCGACGCTCCAAACACCGCCAAAACATCCCTCAGACTCACAGATCCCGTGGAGAATTCGATGGAGAAGAGCCTATGGGCTTGTTGTCAGTGACACTGATTAGTATCCCACTATTATAGTCTATTTAATGCAGACATGGCAACCCTGCCTACCTTCATTACTATGACAACCCTGTCAGTCTTGAAGTCTTGCCGGCTGCAGAGATACTCCATTGGCCAGTGACGGACTGACGGTCGGTGAGTTTATGGGCGGATCTGCATAAACTGAATGTAACGTGTAAGTCAAATAGTTAGGTTAGTCACACAGTTTAGCTTCAATTTGTTGTTTAAATCATGATGTATAAACCTTAGCTGTCCAAATGCTTTAAACAATTATATTTCTACTTATCCACTGATCTTCTTGTGTGAACATGAAAGACATATATCCACAAAAACTGAGCTTTTCATCTCAAGAAGTGAAGACAGAAGATTACAGTTTCGCTCTCATATTATAATAGTATAATAGTAAGATAATCTATGCAAAGAAAACAGCTCATTTATAATATAGTTCCCTCTTGTGGGATTTATGTGAACTGCACAATATAAAGTATTGTAGTGAGAATAACAGTTTATTTGATCTGAACTCTCAACAACACATTTAACATTGAAGACATTTTTATTTATTGCCGAGCTTTATGTGCCATAAAATAGATATCATTTATATTTTCCTTAAACTCATCTTATATGTATTAATGCTCCTAAATATATAATGTCTAAATAGCCTAAACCGTGTCACTGACAAATAAAAGTCAATAAACCAATTGCAAAGAGGACACTATAACACAATCAGGGAACCTCACAAGTGTGAACTAAATCTTTCAATGAGTGATGATGTGCATAAAATGATAAACACGACGGCTCCGACATTCATTTGCCTAACAAGCCGATGGCAACTAAATAACGTTACGTTAACAACTAATTTGACATTTTGCAAAACATAATTTTCGGTTTTTACCACAGAAGTGTCAGAATGGCTTCCACACATCCGAAATCCGACTTTAAAAAGAAACTTTGGCCGCGATCATCTGCGTGTGTAATGGCGCTTGCGTCTCAAACTTTTCGCGCCGTTAAGGTTCTTGTTCCCAGAATGCAACGCATAATTCAAAAAGACAAATACGGAAAATTCCTTATATGGTACATTGTACCGGATTTTTACGGATTTTTTTTTACAGTGTAACCTATAGAACTTTTACAGTATCTCTCTATGACAGAAATAATAGAAGTTCCAAATTGACCAAGTGTGTAGATTTATGAGCTCGCAGACACAGTCCAGTAAATACAGATCTGTAATGAAAATCCTCATGATTTCATAATGTAGTTTTTAATGTGATCTTTTAGCTTGCATAGACAGTTGGCTACATAGACATCATATAGATAGACGCCCTATCGACCGCTGCTGCTATTGGCGCGGACGAGCCGTGGGGCCGCCATCTTAAACCGGTCACCCGCTCCGCTCAGTGTAATCTGTTTGGCAGGTGCAATGAGCTGTCAGCGCATTTAATTAATCATATCTCACTGAATAGGCTACCGAACTGATTTTCACGCGGGTTTTTTTGCTGCAAAGGTCATACATGTAGCTACGATACAGGACACATTAAATATTTTGTTCACAAAATACAACCAATAGTACGGAAATGTTAAATGTTAAATCTTACTTGTGAAAAGTAATCCCCGAGTGATGGTCCGCCGATTTGAGCAGGAATATGCTGCACAGTGCTCTGGCATCTACTGCTGCTATGCAACGCAAATAGGAGTATGACCGGTTTAAGATGGCGGCCGCATTTCTTGCGCCACAGCAGCCAATAGGTCATCTAGTCTCTATATGATGTCTATGCTTGGCTAACTTGCGTGTAGATTTGTGAGTCCAGACATCAATATACCAGGTTTCATACAAGTTAGGGATCCTCTTTTGGTTAATAATTTTGACAATATTTCATTTTAAAATATTTTACAAAAATGTACAAATATAAATCCCGTCTCTTCCCTGTTTACATGTCATAACATGAATTAAAAGAGTGAATATAACTTTACACAAATCACAGTTCTCATAGTAGTCTCATGTTAACACAAGTAGGCCCGGTTTCACAGACTGGGTTTAGATTAAGCCAGGATTAGACTTTAGTTCAATTATGGCATTTAAGTAGCTTTTATAAACATGCCTTAGAAAAAAAACATTAATGATGGGAATCACTGACACTGATATATTTTATGCTTTCAGTTAAAACTGCTCAAACATGTATTTTAGTCTGAGACTATAGATTAAGCCTCGTCTGTGAAACTGGGGAATGTTTAAGTGTTCTGGTTAAACTTTCAGAACAGTAATTGAGTGATTGTAAAACTGTTTCTCTCTCTGATACAAAACAAATCCTTCAGTGAAACGAAGCTTCAAAAACAATCGCTGAGCTTATAAACTAACACATTAACATAACTATAACCACATTTATGATCAGGAACGTGAGGTAATAAGTAGGATTACTAAAACAGGAAAATCCATCAAACATTGTGCTTCTGTCTGTTGTATATATACATACAAAACAAACAAAAAAAACATTATTTTCTGAACATAGCAAAAGGGTATTCAAACAAAAATGCATACCAACAAAAAAAATTCTTACAAGAGTAGTTTAATTTTGTGTTTTTACTTGCAGATTCACAAAGAACAGTGCAGATGACCAGACAAAAGCAACATATAAATATATATTTACATAGAAAACTGTAAAAAAAATATACATACATGCTCAGACACACTTTTTGCACAGTTTGACACAGATACACATTCACAATCATCAGTTGACGTATTAAATAGAAACAATAATTCCTAGATCATGTATTATATTTTTAAGGCTGCTTTACATTAAAGGGACACTATGTAGAAATTGTGTTTTTGTCAAACAGCGACCCCTAGAGTCGCTGTGGAATACTTGCACTGTCTGAATAAATCGATTTGCATTATAGCTTGAGGCAAGACACTTTCACCAGAAAAATAAATAAACAATCATTTCTATCATGAAGATAAATGGAGGACCAGATAGATTCCGTAACATGGCCAGGCAGACGACAAATTCGAAAAAATAGAGATAGTATGCAAGCAATACATTTACTAGTCCAACAGCATGACGACCAGGTCAGCATCGGTCGGGCACCGCTCCTCCTCCTCCTCCTCCTTTACTCACGCCAGCGAGCGAACGCTGGACCAATATTAATCCTCGCCCGGCCTTTTATTTTGTCACTCTCCCTTTTTCTCTTTCTAGTCTCCTCCAACAAAACCTTTGCCTTCTTCGTTTTAGTTGTTGCTTCGGCCGTGAAAACAACATAAAGACGGCAATCAAATGCTAGTTGGGCTCTCACGCCAGTAAAAGCGATACAGACACTGTCAGGCTATGGCAGACGTGTCATTCAATCTATTGTAGGTCGATGTACCCTCTCAAGGGTCTAGGAAATATATTATGAAGGTTGAAAAACTACATAGTGTGCCTTTAATACTAAATGCAGATACAGTATCAGATTCCTGAGGTAGCACTGTAGCACAAATGTTCATACGTACTGACAATTAAATATATATTGCACAAATATGTTGACGGATTCCTCTGCAGGAAATGGTTTTGTTTTGAAGGAGAAAAAAGCATATATTACTGGACTCGGTCGAGAACAACTAACATGACCAAGTCCAATACAACATAAAACTGTCTGAGACTGAACTGGAGAACTACAGCACTAGATCATCATGATCCACAGATCCTCAATACTTCTGATCCTGAACTCAGTGCTTTCATCCTTCAAGTAACACTACAATTAATCTCTGTGTCGACGTCTGTGTATCACGACCAGAACCAGCAGAACCAGCAGAAACACAGTCAGTCCAACCGGCAAAATCCAATGATCTACAGGTGAAGGGAAAAGTGGGAAGAGAGTTTTTTAATATTTTGAATTCACTGTTTAAGATCTTCTGTAATTCTCTCATGTTTTACTCACGTCGATGTTCAGTGTCGTCAGTTTTGTCTTTATCTGTGTCGTTCAGATTTCCCTTCGAGTCTAGAACAGATTCTGTACAGAATATTGAAAGGTTAGTCACGCAGTTTAGTATTAATTTACTGATTAAACATAATATTTCTGCTGATCCAGTGATCTTCTCTCACCTGTGACTGTGACTGTGATCAAGGCTTCATTATTATAGTCCAGAACTCTGTATGTTCCAGTGTCAGTGACTGTAAAGTCATGAATGATCAGAGTCTGGTCACTGATGATCAGTCGATCACTGCTGACCCCGTGACCTCTCCTCCACACCTCTGTCCAGCCGGAGCGAGAGTTTCTCTCCACTTTATCAGCGTTGATCAACAGAACATCCAACTTCAGATCCTCTCCTTTCTTCACAGAGATCTCATCTGAGGACAAACAGAGACATTCATCCTCAATCACAACTATAATAGTGTCATTTAATCACGACCATAATCACATATTTAATATTGGGGGATCAGATGAAAACACTGGAAAAACCCAATCCACTCTGAATATTAAGTTTGTCCATTCAGTGTTTCTGCTGTTTCTAGTCCTGCATGCAATACCAACACTATTACAGGAAATCCTGAAGCACAAGCTGATGTTTGATCAGTTTTGACTTTACCATGAATATGAAGATGATATTTCCTGATCTGTCGCTCCACTTCTCTCTGATCATTATTGTAATACACATGTAAAATGTATTTCCCAGCGTCACTGTAGATCAGATCCTTGATGATGACGTCACATGATCCTTCTTTACACACTCGACCGCTACAGTTTTTCTTCTCACACACAGGGATGTGTTTCGATCGACTGAATAAACTAATATCCACAATCTCTCTGTCCTCAGATTCACATGATAGAGTGACGATTCCTCCCTTTATTCCTGACACAGGTTTAGCGGAGGATCCTGCAAATACACACAGGAATATTCACTCAATACCAGAACTATCAATACTGAAAAATAAATGTTCTATCTATATTCTTAAATCAATATGATCTTAAATATTCTAGTGTTATTTTATTAAACTGGATTAAAATAAATAAATAAATAAATACATAAATAAGACTAGAATAATTAGTAGCTTGAACTAGTTGAACTAGAACTTTTAGCTTGAACTAAAAAACAATAATTATTAACATAAATGATACTGACCGCTATAACTGATAAACCACAGCATTAGAAGAAGAAGATTCATCCTGATGAGAAAACAGAAGATTTGTTACGTGACAGACACACACTACATTATACACTCACTTTCAGTTTATTTAAAGATATTCATCCACGTGTGTGTGTGTGTGTGTGTGTGTGTGTGTGTGTGTGTGTGTGTGTGTGTGTGTGTGTGTGTGTGTGTGTGTGTGCCCCCAGTTTTACTTTATTATGTGTTTGTAAAAGGTGTTTTTCTGCATGTTTGGTCTGAGTTTGTTGCAGTTTCACTGTTTGACCAGCAGGAGTCGCCAGCGTGTGGAGATTCGAAACAGTGAATCATTTTGCGAACCAAATTGTTCAATTGATTCGAAACTTTTCAGTCTTAAAGGTGATGATACACAGGGCAACTTTCTGGGCAAAGTTGCCGTCAATGGGCAACCAGATGAGACACAAGGCCCACGACCGATCTAAATTATCCAGATAGAAATGTATTGTCCATTTTCAATGGGAAAGTGCCTAAGCAACAATCGCTCGACAACATTGCTCAAAAAGTTGTCATGTGTATCATCACCTTTACTTTACAGCTCTGTTACTTTCTCCTCCTCTAGAATGCTCTTCTCTCCTGGATTTAATGTTGCCAGAAGTTTCAGCCACTAGACTTTCACAATTGACTGACGAAATAACATCGTAGCCTATATTTTAATTTGTAAATAAGTTACGGATTCGCCATTATATTTCATGAGATAGTATTTTCAAGTTATAATTTTGAATTATTTTATTTACTGACCGCTACTGATCATCAGATATCAGCGATATCATGCTATAATCATCGATATGGATTTTGGGCACTGAACCGGCACAAACATACATCAGCGCCTATATGCTGGATTAGTTTTACACAAACAGACACAACAGTTGGTATAAGAACATAAAAACTCACAAGCTGGCGTTATATTTAAAAAATGAAAACTTACATGGTAAAAGTTCTGCATGGTTCTTATGTTCAGCCAGGCTTCATCAAAACGGACAGCTCATGGACCAGTGTAACAGTTCTGGCGGAAGGGAATGGAGTGTGCCGAGTTTGTCGTTCCTCCCTCCTCCCTCGGCTGTATGTTTAAAGGAGCCGTATATCAAGCGCTTTTACATTTATGGCAAACCGTTTTAACATTTAATCCGGAAACGTACTAGTATCTATTTCCATTCTACTACTATTTTTATATACTAGCAAAGTAGCTATTACATTAGGTTCTAAGCTACTTATTCATTAGCTTGTTCTTATTTATTAGATGGTACTTTATTTTATTAATAGATTTATTAGATGGTATAGCCTACTCGTAATGCGTTATGACTTTCTCAGTTTGTGTAAATCTATTTAGGGTTCAGAGTATTTATTTTTTCCCACATTAATTTCCCACATGACTAGTAGGCCTACAATTATGTGGTGTTGTTTCATAGTGTATACTTTTTTCTAGATTTACCCTGAAAGATTGGAAGTGGAGTTCACTGTAACATGACAGATTCAAATGTTATCTGATATAATAAAAAATGTATACAAGACAAACTAAAATATTTTGTCAATGAAATACAATTATTTATCTTTTCATATATATAAAATGATGGAATTTTTTAATATTAATACAAAAAAATTAGTTTGACAATAAACACACTGGAAAAGCTAGTGTTTCAGAGCTTTTGAACCCCTAAAAAAAACATGTTGTGGCTTGTAAGATAATAAATGTTACAAGATACTAGAGTAACAAGATACTAGAGTAACAAGATACTAGAGTAACAAGATACTAGAGTAACAAGATACTAGAGTAACAAGATACTAGAGTAACACCGTGTCCTAACCAGCGATGCGACAAGATTCCAGTGACAAATAATGTGTCTGTCCACGCGACTGCGAGATGCGTCAAAATCCTGAGAGTAATCCTGACGGCACGCGCAAGAAAAGGGATAAGTATAGGCTACATAATCAAATTCACAAATATTACACCATTTAAACATTATTAAAAATGCATAGGCTACTGAGTTACTAAAACAATCTTTGTCAAAGAATACACGTGTTTGTTCACCATTTGAACGTTCTTGTTTCCATTTGTTTAATTTCAAGATCTGAGATGAATTATCGATTGTTGCTTTTACATCTACAAAGCTGGAGCGCTAAATGATATTCAAAGTCACATTACATGCTTTTAACATTAAATAAAGCAGATAAACAGTAACTGAGATTATTATTGCCACACTTTGTGTCTGTTGTTCCAGTGCAACGTTGCAGAAAAATAGAAACCGTTACTAAAATAGAATCGGCGTGTGTCGCCGTCGCGGCTGGTTACGACAAAAACTCTGATTAACATGGAAAAGACGCCTTTTATCGCGCGTCGTGGCGCCGCGTTGCGTCACGTGTAGTTAGGACACGGTGTAATAAATAATGACTAGTTCCTAATGAGGTAGTACCTAATAGCTAGTACTGTATATTAAATAGGTAGTATTTAATTAAAAACAATAGTATTTAATAAATAAGTACTAGTATCAATGAATACTTAATATATAATAAAATGTAAGCTTATCTTACTAATTGGTTAGCATGAAAACACAAGGAAATACTTTTTTAATATGTTTAATATGACTTTTGTTTGCATGTAGGCTACATCATAAAAACTTGATGGTTTGTGTTTGATTATTAAGTAGATCTAGAAACCAGTTAATGCAGATATGAGTATGGCCCTTTGAGTATTAGCATACTGAGCAGAAATGTAAATGTAAAAGTACTAGTACCTATTAAGTTCAGGATATCTTTAGTCTAAAAAGTTACTAGTAACAAAAAAAAATCTTAAGAAGTAAAGTATAATTAAAAAGGTTTTCACTATTGGAATGAGCATTAGTGTCTAATAAAAAATAATTAGTACCTAATTAATGAGCTGCAGTATCTTTATAAAGGTACTTTTAAAGAATAAGCACTAGTATATAATGAATAGATAGCCTACTAATATCTATAAAAAAAATAAGTAGACTAGGCTACTAGCAGCATTAAAAAACATATGTTCTAAGGATTAAATGTTAAATTGGCTTGCCACATCGAGGGTGCATATATGGACTGCAAAGGGGGCGTGTAACGAGTATAAATAAGGTGTGGCTCCTTTAAACCCTGAAACACAACACGCCTGCGGTCGGCGGTCAGTTTTCGAGTATCAGCACTGAAAGTGTTTCGAAGTTATGACGTAATGAAGCCTCGTTTACTGAAGTCACTTGACTGGCAGTTTGATGCACGCTCCGAAATATTGATTCGGAACAAAAGATTCGTAAAGGCTTGACATCACTACTACGCTACATAAAACGGGAACAAGATTATATATGCATTTTCTGCCTACAGTTCAATGTATTTTCGGAGTTTTATAAACGCACGTGTTTGTTTTATGTTGCCGTTGCGCGCTAAATTAGAGTGCAGGTTTTCCCTGTTTATAATTTTTCTCCACATATAATTTTGGTGGATTGAGTCTGTGGAAATGTCGTTTAGTATATTAAATGTGTGTAGTTTTCATTTGGATATTAAAATGTATGTTTATAGCCATATGTGTGACCTGTATTAGATGAATTGCAGTTGTTGTTGAAACTCAACGTTTCTTTTCTCATACATCCTTCAGCTGAAAGAGAGTGAACCTGAAGGCTTGTGTGTTTTATGTGTTGATTGTCTGTCCTCCGTCAAAAAACTGCAGATGTGGTCAGACATGGTCAGTCAGTGGTCAGACGTGGTCAGTCACCGAAGCCAGTGGGCACCACTGGGAGTTTCTGTGGTGTGAGACAGAGTATTTATTTTTCCCACATTAATTTCCCACATGATTGGTACAATTATGTGGGTGTGTTTCATTAATAATGTACACTTTTTTCCCCTTGATTTACCCTGAAAGAATGGGAGTGAAATGTGACAACATGCCCCATAGGTGGAGTACATAACAATGACCATATGACAGATTAAAATGCTATTTGATCTAATCAAAACAAATATACAAGACAAACTAAAAATTTTCTCAATAAAATTAAATTATTAACTTTTTCATATAAAATAATGGCATTTTTTAATAATTAAAAATCAACACATTTTTCAGTTTGACAATAAACATACCCGCAAAATAACTGCTATGCAGCATAGTTAAAAACATGATAATAATTAATAATTTTTGAACATTGACTCTCAGGCTTTATTCACATTTTTCTCATGGTTTATCAATAGAATTCATAAAAGTATAGAATAGAATATCATAGTTCTAATAGGGGCTCATTGTAACTCAGTGTGACAACATGCCCCGCCTGAGCAACTGGGGTTTAATCCCGGCGAGTGTTTCTGCTGGTTACATCAGCATTAAAGAAATATCTGTTAAATAACAATTAAAACAATATCAGATTTGTCTAATTTTTAATAAACACACAAAAAAACAGATGAAAAATTAATATAAGTAAGAAATGTACTTTTGCTATGGTTAAATGTTCAGTGATATCTTACGAAGATTTCTGAATTTTGGCAGTTTTTCTCTGTATTGTGTTGATGTGGCAACTAGTAAATACAGTAAGTTTCGTCATGCTAGCATGTGTGTGTGGAAGTGTTTAAAGCAAGTGTGTGACAACTAGCCCCGCGTTACACTGTCCCGCTCTCTACTTACTCATTAGATATTAGTAATTTAAAGTGCTTTACATACAAAAATAATGTAAAATAATCACAACTGATGCATAAAAATAAAATAAAAACAATAAAAGCAAAGAACAATAAATGATTAAAATGTATTTAGAATGTATTAAGAATCTAGAAATAAAACAGAAGGAAAAGTGGACTCACCGTGCGCTTGGTATTTCTAGCTCACGTTCTGTTCATATTCAGTGAGCAGATCTGTAATGTATGATATATATCCTCATATCTACATATCTGCATATATACATATCTGTATGAGCTGCAACTCTAATGGTGTTTTTGTGGAGTCCATCACAATAATACATCTGTGATTAAAGCTTGAACAAGTTCCTCTTGTCTGGAAACAAAGCATCTTATTCTTGCAATATTTTGGAGATAGTAATAAACTGATTTAGTTATTGCTTTTACTACTGGAACTAAGATCTGACTCCAGAATCACAAGAATACTTGATTTTTAGTTGTTCGACCCCTATAGAGTGAAGGAATGCGTTCACTTTGACAACTTCATCTTTATTTCCAACAGTAATGACCTGAGTTTCTCTTTGTTTAACTGAAGTAAGTTTTGGTATCCAACAGTTCATAGTAACACATTTCACTAGTACATTAATGTACATTAGTACTTAATTATTCAATAAATACTTCACATTAATTAGATACTAATACTTACTCTAATTGTTACAAGTAAGATTTTTTATTTTACCAGTAAGATTTTTACTTGAACCCTAGTGGCCGTTCTGACACATAACAGGATGAGTAATAAAGCTGCGAGCAGCAATTATCAGGTTCAAGCACTTTAAGGCCTTTAAGCGCATGCGTAAACCAGAATTATGTTTTATTTAGCAAGCCTGTACCCATCATAGATGAAAAAGACTATTTACAGCCAATACAGTCAATTAAAGGTGCAGTGTGTAAATTTTAGCGGCATCTAGTGGTGAGGTTGTGAATTGCACCCGACAGGAAGTGATGTCATCGTCTGAGAGTAGCCAGTTCAGCAATGAGGTTTCTTTACAATGATAAATTAAGAAATTAGGGTTACTTAATTATTCAGTAAAATAATACTGTGAAATTTTTATAATGTGAAATCATATTCAACCACCCTTTTAAAGTATTAAGTTTTGATTGACAGTAGTCCTAGAGGCCAAACTGGTCATTTACACGCCTGACAAATGCGCTGGCGTCTCCCAGTGCCTGATATCTTTCTAATCTCTCACAGGACTCTGGCGCTTCTCACTGGTAAATAGCCAATACTCAGAATATGTTCAGGCTTTTTGAATACTAAACACTACTTTACAGTTTGTGAATTTATATTTATGAGTATGGCCCTTTGAGTATTAGCATACTGAGCAGAAATGTACATTTAAATAGTTCTAGAACCTATTAAGTTCAGGATATCTTTAGTCAAATAAGTTACTAGTAACCAAAAAATAAGTATAAGCCAAGTTAACTAGTTCCAATTTTTCTTAAAAAGTACTAGTCACTACTGGAATGAGCACTCGTGTCTAAAAAATAAGAACTAGTATCTAATTAATAAGCTGTAGTATCTTTATAAAGGTACTTTTAAATAATGAGCAGTATTATCTAATGGAATAGATATCTATAATAATAAAGAAAGTACTAGCAGCATGAAAATACATAGTAGTATTTTTTAAGGATTCAAGTCCGATGTTTTCCCGCAGGTTTGGGCAACTTTTAAGTAGCCGAAGGTAAACACTTTTTCCGCGGGTTGTTTTCCAGCCCTGTAAGTACGATTTCGACACTCCAACATCCCAAAATATCCCTCAGACTCACAAATATAGTAATAATTCAGATTGTTTGCAGACATTATTAAGCACCAGCTGCCCGCCACTGAACACAACGTGTCAAATAGTTCAGATGAGGATGAAATGTATTCTGTAGAGAATATCAAAGGTTTATCACAGTTTCGCTTCAAATTTCTGTTCAAATTGAGATGAATAAACTTCAGCTGTCCAAATGCTTTAAAAAATAATATTTCTACTTCTCCACTGATCTTCTTGTGTGAACATGAAAGAAACATATCCACAAAAACTGAACTTTTAATCTCAAGGAGTGAAGACAAAAGATTACAGTTTATCTCTCAATATATAACAGTATAATAGTAGGCTAATCTATCTACAGAAAACAGCTCATTTATAATAACAGAGCCTCATCTTGTGGACATGATGTGAACTGCACTCCAATATACAGTATAGTAGTGAGGAGACCAAATCAAAGATACATAAAAAAGTTAATAAAATAATAATAAAATAAGTCAAATGAATAACATTTATGTAAAAGTAAGTCCTTGCAAGGGGTAAAGGAGCTAAAGTGCACTTAGCTCACTGAAAAAACTGGCTTCTGTAGAAGCTTTCTCATTTGAAAGGGTGCAAAGTGAAGCAGCAAAAGCTTTAAGTTCATTAGTCAAATGAGGAAAGGACGTTTTTTTTTAAATCTGCATTTATGAATGAAGTATTTAGCAAGTTCAAAATGATTATTAACCAAGTAGTGCTGTGAACAATCTTTCTTAAGTACACCAAACTTGATTTGTTTGTATTCAAGGGGGTTTACACATGTAATAATACATGACAGTTTACTGTACAATTGAGACCAAAACAACTTCGAGTGATTACAATAATAAAAAAATTTTCTGTGGTTTCAATATCAGTTTCACAAAATTGACAATAGTTTTCTCTGATATCAAATTTAGATTTCAGGAATTCTTTAGATGGGTATAAGTCATTTATCACTTGAGTATGAGTCACTTTAGGGAGACTTGGAAAGGTAAGATAATTCATTCTCAATTCCTTCACCTCTTCTGGGTTAAAATCTTTGAAAATATTGTAACGTTTAATTCTATTTGGATGAAGTCTATCAATAAAAACACTTCTAATATATTTGTTGTTTGATTTCACACATTTGATCCATGGTATTGCTTGGAAACAACGTCATAAAAACAAGCCAGACAAAACTCTTTTTCACACACTTTTTTACTGTGGAAGAAAACATGAAGTGCCCACCGTTCCCTTCACAGACATAAGTTGGGAGAAATGTATTAAATCAGTGTTTCTGTGGAAAGACCTTGAGTGCAGAGAAAGTTTTATAGCAGAAGAGGCAGTTCAGGCATACAAGTTACAGGATAAACCAGCTAACACTGGCTAACACTGCTAACACTGGCTAACACTGCTAACACTGGCTAACACTGCTAACACTGGCTAACACTGGCTAACACTGGCTAACACTGCTAACACTGGCTAACACTGCTAACACTGGCTAACACTGGCTAACACTGCTAACACTGGCTAACACTGCTAACACTGGCTAACACTGGCTAACACTGCTAACACCGGCTAACACAGGCTGACACTGGCTAACACAGGCTAACACGGAGTGCTACAGCCATTTCACAAACATCACCAAGATACGAGCACAAAGGAGAAGAGAAGGCCGTATTAGCTGAAGAAACTGCAAATGAAGGTTGGTATTATATTGTATAGACAGGTGGTGCAGTATAAGACAGTATACAGTTAAGAAAGTAGTATGGTTTACAGTAATATAAATTAAATATAAATGTCCAATGTATTAGCAGTAGCCTTATAAGAGCAGAATAGATATGGATATGCAGTATGAACCGAGTTGTAAAGTACTTGAGTAATTTTACTTGATTACTGTACTCAAGTATTATTTTTGGGGATTTTTACTTTACTTGAGTACAATTAAAAATCAATACTTTTACTTAATTACATTTTTTAAGTACTTTTTACTCCTTACAATTTTATTTACAATCAAAAAGTTCTTTTTTGGAGATCACTTAATTCTATTTTCCCTTGCTATTACCAAACCAATTGAATTGCGCTGATGCCCAGTTTAATTTAAATGTTATTAATTCTGCCAATGAGATTCGTTTTCACATTCCCTGAAATTGGTCAGACATGTTCCCTGGTCATGTCGCATGTATATCTGCATCTGCTGCTGTGAGAGGCTTTCAGCACTAAAAGAGCTAGACTTCACACTCACTGTTGTGAAAATCAGCAAAACTAAGTTAAATCCGAGGTTTTACAACTTTAAGTAGTAGCCAATCAGATAGTAGTCTTATAGTTTGACAATTAAATACAAACAGTTCTAAAACCTTGTATGTGGTTCATTCACTTCATGTTTTTAGAAATTAATAGCTTAAACAAGAATCTCTAGTTTTCATTCTTGCTGTTACTTTTACTTCAATACTCAAGTACAAATTTAATGTGGTATTTTTTACTTTTACTCAACTACAATTCTGGCCAGAGATACGAGAGACTAAAATTTTCCCTCAGTACTTGTACTTTCACTGGAGTAACATTTTTGAGTACTTTTTACACCTCTGAGTATGAACAACATATACATATATGTGTAGTAACAGTATAAGAATAGTACAAATAATATAGATAGAACGTTACAGTGTATTAACAGTAATATATAAGTGCATGCCAGACATTTCTCCTCCTGTACGTACACTTAAAACACGGTTAAAACATCGAGAAATCAGGGAAAAATTACTTTATGGTCATGTACTAATACTTTTAACACCAAATGCCAAACGAACATCCAAATAACAAGCAGGAAGAAACTTCTAGCCGTTCTCTATGTAATCTGTGAACGCAGCAAACAATAACAATAACAATAATGCCTCCTACTGGAAGCAACGGGTATCGCACTCTAAAATAACTATCAAAATAAAAGTCCCACAACAGAAGTCTTCTTTAACCGGGAGCCTTTTATACACTTCTCAAAATGGTATTTTGTTTTCAAATGACACACACAAACCATCATGTGAATAGACTTTTATAAGAACCAGTTGAACACTGATGTGCTCAATGTAAAACACTATGATGAATGGAAAACACTTCTTCTCCGTTCATCATAATGACTGAGGCCTTTTTATAGTTCAGTGTTACACTTACTGCAGACAGTACATTCATTAGTGGGTTGTAAAATACTTGAGAATATTGTTTTTATACTCAGAACACACAAATACACGGTAACAAATATATTTAATTTTTCCCACAAAAACAATGTACAGTGTAGGCTACATCCCAACAAACAAAGTTGCACATACAGTGGTCTACATAAAAACAACAGAAGAATTTGCTGTTTGTGAAGCACGCCCGCCGTCCGACTGGCGAATTCTGTTCGGCAAAACAATGACAGACACAGTTGTGCTGTTATCAGTAGCAAGTTACTCTTGTAAACCTTTATTACAATAATTCAAAGATTATGTTTATATATTTTGTATAATTAAATCACAATATCTTGTGTCACCTTACATGTGACTCACTCAAACAAAACACCAATAAACGTGTTGCATCACTCTTGTAAGTCTTTCTTATACTCGAGTAGTATTTTTCTCAGAGAACTCAATGCTTTTCCCCGTAAAACATACATCACAGTGTATTACAGTCTCTGTTGTCTGTGCAAATGTGTCCTACTAAATAAATACTGTATAACTGAATAGTTGAGCAAACCATTGGTTACACAACCATTCAAACTGAATTACTATTTACAGTAGGCCTACAGTGTATATATACTTAATCAAAAGATCATTGAAACAAATGATAAAATCTAAATATCAACAGTTGCCTATATAATTTACTATGCAAAGATTATATATGTTATAATATTCAACAATTACATAGGCCTATGTATGTATACATATACTTCAATCTTGAAACCCATGGCGATTGCTCAAAACATCGCTCTTTATGCTATAAACACAATTATAAAGCTATAAACATCACATGACTTTGGGTATTCAGTGTTCTGGAGCCTCTAACATTCAGATTTTATTATATTAATATCAGGCCTGACGTGACACGTCCGCGAAAGAAACGTAATTTTCATAAAGACAACATCGTCTCAAACATCTTAACTCTATTTAGGAAATGTATATCACCCTCCTAAAACTGTTATCAGTAGCGAGTCGCTCTTGTAATGGCGGCTTCTTCTCTGCGACACAATAAAATAAATCAAATACATGAACAAAGAAATTAATTATCCCTGTGACTATACATACAGGGTGTCATATTAAAGGCCCTTGCACACTGAGTCCGACATTTTCGTATGCGTTTTTTCGTATTCGTGATTCAGTCTCTGGATTGTCAAAACACCATTCAAACACCATCAAACTGCTTGCTACGGATGCGAAAAACGGAGAAAATCGACCCGATTCGATATTTTTATGACGAATGAAAGTTTTCGCAGGCAGTGTGTGCAAGTGTGATTGACATAACGTGAGGTCGTATTTATTTTTTAACGTGCGAAAATTTCGGATGCGAATTTCGGACTCAGTGTGCAATGGCCTTTACAGTTACCTAAAAAACAAAACAAAATAAACTATGCTGCATCCTCTCTTCTGTTTTGGTCTGGCCACAGCACCTCATCCACATCACAAGCAATGTTTTCCCTGGCCAAGCAGCGGCGGAAATATTGCCTAGCATGGCGATCCCAGCCATCAAAAGCATCAGCTGCTATATCTCCACATGCGTCCTCCATAGCATGGAGAAGGGAAATACGCGTTTGTGGATTTCGGTCATACACTTTCCATCTCCAGGCAGAAAAAAATCCCTCAATCGGATTGAGGAATGGAGAATATGGAGGGAGATAAACAACTAAAAAGCGTGGGAGTGCAGTGAACCAGTGACGAACCAGAGCAGCGCGGTGGAGACTGACGTCGTCCCAAACGACAGCGTACCTGATCCGCTCTGGGCCGGCGATCTGATCCGGTGGGATGAGTGTGTTGTGGAGGGAGTCCAGGAATGCCATCAGACGGGCGGTGTTGTAGCGGCCGAGGGTAGCGTGCTGATGGAGGACGCCGTGGCGGGTAATCGCTGCACACATCGTGATGTTCCCTCCGCGCTGGCCGACGATATTCCTTCCCCTCTTTCGTCTATTTGTGAGGTTGATCCCGACCTCATCAATGAAGATGAACTGGTGCTCCACTGCAGACACCTCGAGCTCAAGCACTCTCTGAAACACACATGACAACACCAGACACAGACATGGAGTGGTCACTATTGTGAAGCGCAATCATTATGATTACTGAAATATGTATAATTTATACAGTGTAGAGAGTGTGCATCAACTGTGGGATTGTATAGGACTCACTTGAACATAGTTATAGCGCAATTCTTTGACTCGTTCTGAATTGCGTTGAAACGGCTCCCTGCAGACCTTCATCCTCAGATGATTTCTGCGCAAGACTCGGTCCAGTGTTGATAAGCTAACCCTATCAATATTTTGAAATATCTCATTGTTTTCTATTATTTTTCTTTGTATTTGCCGTAATGTTATGGGGTAATTTTCTAGGACCATGTTGATGATTTCAGTTTCCTGTTCCGGAGACAGAACACGTTCCCGACAGCCTTGTGTTGGTAATCTTTCACTTCTGCCAAACAAATAGTAAAATACTGTAAATACTGTGTAGAAATACAAAGTAGGACTACATTTCCCAAATATTGAAACATACTTTATTTTTACAGTCCTACAGAAGAGTCCACAGTAGGGATGCTCATTTTGACCGTTTAACCGTTAACCGATAGTAAAAATTTTGACCGATTAATACTATCAGTTAAACGGTTTAAAACGTTTTTTTTAAGCTTTTTTTTTTTTTTTTTTTTTTTTGCTGCATGGTTTAAAAAACAAAACTATATAGGTTTTACTATATAGTTAAAACTATGTATTAACTCACGGGGCGCATTGACACGCGCAACCACACACGTGCCTGCAGACATTTTTTTACCGAGCAAGCAAAATGAAGCGATCGAAAAGAAGCACGGTGTGGGACCATTTCAACAGAAAGGGCGAAGACGAGGTTACCTGTAAAATATGCTGCGCTGTTTTAAAATACAGCAGTAGTACGAGTACGATGCAGTATCATTTGAGAAGCAAACATCAACAAGCATCGAGTGATGAAGGGCAACAAACTGCCCAAACTTGCCCGCCATGTTGTCAGGGAGAAGATGCGATGCACGGCGATCTGAGGAGATAACGCAGAGAATCTGTTCAATGGTTGTAAAAGACACTTTGCCCATAAGTGTCGTCTGTGGTGAAGGTTTTCAAGAGCTACTGGGCTATATTGAGCCCAATTACGAAATCCCATCAAGATGCACTATTACCCGTAGAATTGAAGCCCGTTTTGAGGAGAGAAAAAAATCGCTTAAATCACAACTCGAAAGCACAAAGTGCGTGGCCCTTACGACTGACTGCTGGACGGCACTCACAACGGAGAGCTATATAACAATAACGTGTCACTACATCGATGAGGACTGGCAAGTTAATTCAGCTGTCCTTCTAACACAGAGTATGCCTAGCAGACACACAGCTGAGAACCTTGCAGCTAAACTAATTGATGCGGTGGAGACATGGGGACTTAATGGGAAAGTGTCTGCATGTGTTCATGACAATGCACGCAACATCGTGGCTGCAAACTCTCCAAAACGGGTGAACTGGGAGTCGGTTCCGTGTTTTGCTCATACACTACAGCTAGCTGTAAATGATGGATTTAATGTGTTCGTGCATCGGGTCATCGTTGCAGCTGGGCGCCTGGTTAGGCATTTTAACCACAGCACCCCTGCATGCAAGGCACTGGAAGATAAACAATCACAAATGAAACTTCCGAAACACCAGCTCATTCAGTCTTGTAAAACAAGATGGAACTCGGTGTGTGACATGTTCGGAAGACTTCTCGAACAAAGGTGGGCTGTTACAGCTGTTCTGTCTGACCGAACGGTTACAAGGCTGCAAGATGCCAGAACCCTGGAGATACGAGACGAACACTGGCAAATAATGGAGGAGATTGCACCCGTGTTGGAAACTTTAAAATGTGCAACCACCATAATGTCATCAGAAAAGAACGTTTCAATTTCCAACATTTACCCCATCACCTTTAGCCTGCTGAACACACACCTGATGAGAGCCGAGGATGACGGCCACAGAGTGACGGAGTTCAAGGCAAAAGTTCGGCAGTCCTTAAGTGGCCGCATGCAGGTAGTTATTATTATTATTAGGCTATTATTATTATCATTACTATTATTGTCGTTGTTTTGTATTAATTGGGGGGTTATATGTTCGTCACAGGTTGACAAGGATGATCTGGTGGCCAAACCTGCGCTGATCGCCTCTGTCCTGGACCCTCGCCATAAACATCTCCCGTTTTTTGCACAAACGGAGAAAGAAGCCGCAAAAGCAAAACTTATTGAAATGTGTGCTGCTATGGAAATGGCCACTGCGGAAGATGAGACAGCGGTGTCTGCTACCCAAGCTGGAGATAAAGACCGCAGCCAAAGTAACGCCATGATAATGCTCCTGGGAGATGACTACAGCGCCCCTCGTCAAGCCACTGATTATCCAGAAGAGGTTGACATCTACATGAGAGACAATCCTCCATCTCTGGATATTAATCCTCTTGACTGGTGGAAAGCAAATGAAAGGCGCTTCCCGAAGCTGGCCACTCTAGCGAGACGTTACCTGTGTATTCCCGGGACATCTGTGCCATCGGAGAGGGTGTTTTCTGCCGCGGGTCTAACCGTCAACAGGCTGCGCTCCAGACTAACCCCAAATCACGTTGACATGTTGCTTTTTTTAAATAAAAATTAGACACGGTGTGGATTGAGGTAGGGCTGCTATTTTTATTTAACGAAAAATCTTAGTCTAACGGAAAAAAATGCCGGCTTTTAATCCGTTTCGTTCAAACGGATTCACTCTTTTCTTTTTGTCATGTTAATTTGTTAATTATCTAAGTGTAAAAATATATATATTAAGTGTAGGCATATTTCATGGTTTTTTTTGTATTATTTTATTCTGTTTTTCCTCTGTTGTCACAAAATTTGATCTGAATCCAGGTTCTGTGGTTGATCTGTTCTTTATGCTGCTGATTGCACTTTGCACATTAAAATAAACCCTTTGATAAATAAATACAATTGTTTTTATTTTTAACGGGTCACAGATACGCATTTTATTTTTATTTAATGCCAATTCAATATTAACGTTATAATCTTATCAGTTAACTGTTAATAATCGATTTACGAGCGGCGGTTGTCGGTCGGGAAAAATAACCGAAATGAGCATCCCTATTCCACAGGCAATACTGCACTACTGTACGCATTGAGTCTGTATTGATGTGCAGTTCTGCAATCTTCTAGTGAGAGTGTTTCTTACCGATTCTCATTTCAGAAAGTCCGCATGATGGATGCTACAGTTTACAGTGTACCTGCTCAGATTAGCCCGTACTCTTTGCCCAGCCTCCCCATAGCTGACCACATGATGAACCACAGTGTGTCGCATCTCATCAGAGATTACAGTCCTCGTCCTTCCTCCTCCTCGTCCTCCTCTGACTCTGTTTCCAGTGTTGGCATCTATTGCTCCACAACAGAAGAGATCCCCTGTTGCGCTTTTCAGCTAAAGCTCTGTTTGCTAATTGTAAAACTGTGTGACGGGTGTTTGTCCATGTGATGAGTCAGTGTGCATATTTGAATGGCAGTGTGTTCCTTGTGGAAACAAGAGATTTTCTGCAGGAAATTGTGTGTAGTGTTTTGAAAAAAGTGTGTTTTAGACCTGCAATTTGAGTGTAAAGCAGGAATTGCGCTTGTAGTTCAGCAGAATTGGTTCAGAGGCATGAGTTACATGTTGTGGTCATTGTTTCTCAAGTTCCAGTATTTGTGTGTAAACAATTGAGAATGCCTCATGTTTTACTCACGTCGATGTTCAGTGTCGTCAGTTTTGTCTTTATCTGTGTCGTTCAGATTTCCCTTCGAGTCTAGAACAGATTCTGCACAGAATATTGAAAGGTTAGTCATGCAGTTTAGTATTAATTTACTGATTAAACATAATATTTCTGCTCATCCAGTGATCTTCCCCAGGGCCGGCCCTGGCCAATTTGCAGCCCTAGGCAAGATTTTACCTGGTGCCCCATCATGCATCACAGCCCATTTCGCCCTGTCATTGTGTTCATGATTATTTATGTTTATTATTTATTATATATATATATATATATATATACACACACACACATTACAGCCTAAAAACAAATAGCAAGAGCATTATATCTAGCATTCAAGTCCCATTTATTTTTATAGCGCTTTTTACAATATAGATTATTTCAAAGCAGATTTACAGCTTTACAGTTTTGTTGTGTTTATAATTTTGTTCAGTATATAAAGCCGCTCTGGATAAAACAGTGATGTCATCGTCCAAATGTCATTCATGCACAAACTATTCATTGAGCGCTAGCAAAAGTGTTTGTTTTGCAGTTGATGGCAGCAATCTTCCACTAAACTATGGCACGTTTCATGTTTTCACCATGAATGAAACTGCGAAATGTCTTCTTTAAAGTTAATTTTACAAAACGTTGCTACTTTTAATAAACCTGTAGCCTATATAAATATCATTAATAATTTTTCGCAAATAAATCTAAAAAATGCCATATATCCCCCTCAAAACTGCACAACTGTAGAGTAAAACATTAATTAATAAAAGTGATAGTGAATGCGTCTAAAAAAAACTGACGTGATTGTTACAAATCACACTGTCTGTGGCCTCTAGAGAACTCAGAACAACTGTTAGCATAAAGTTTAAGGTAAAGATAACTGCCATTAAATTATATATCTTACTACTATGCAATTAGATAAACTGTTCATTCATTACATTACCTCTGTCTTTATCCCCTTTTATGCTCTTCTCTTCCGTTTGGCGCTGTATCTATTGCAGACTATAATGCTAATCTAAAATATGTCATGTAAATTTGGCCATCCGTCACAATCAGGTAACTTTCACCATGTCTAGACCTGGCGCGAGCTGCCACTCAGGCCTGTTTCTACGGGGTGCTTGAGTGTGTTAAGTGCCCTCAAACGAAAGCAATGCTGTCTACATTGGATGCAGCGAGGGGCGACGCTACACAACACATTACCAACAGTAAACTGATCGCGCGCGCTCTGTTTCTGAAGCACTTCAAGCACTCGCTGGGCGGGGGAAGATTGATGTGCCGGACCGGAGTCGGGGGACTCAGTTTTTGTGGAGTTTTTTTGCTTTATTTTGTAGTATTTTGAAGTGATGTTTTTAAAATAGTATTGGTAAAAAAAAAAAATGCACTCGTTCACTCATTTTGGCGTCCCTATTGAGTGGCGCCCCTAGCATTTGCCTATTCCGCCTATGCCACGGGCCGGCCCTGATCTTCTCTCACCTGTGACTGTGACTGTGATCAAGGCTTCATTATTAGAGTCCAGAACTCTGTATGTTCCAGTGTCAGTGACTGTAAAGTCATGAATGATCAGAGTCTGGTCACTGATGATCAGTCGATCACTGCTGACCCCGTGACCTCTCCTCCACACCTCTGTCCAGCCGGAGCGAGAGTTTCTCTCCACTTTATCAGCGTTGATCAACACAACATCCAACTTCAGATCCTCTCCTTTCTTCACAGAGATCTCATCTGAGGACAAACAGAAACATTCATCCTCAATCACAACTATAATAGTGTCATTTAATCACGGCCATAATCACATATTTAATATTGGGGGATCAGATGAAAACATTGGAAAAACCCAATCCACTCTGAATATTACAGTTTTTTCCAACTGCTTACACACGTTTTCAAAACTACACACCATTCCCAAAACTGCACACACAAAATGCAAAATGCCTCACATCTCCTTCTAAATGTAACACTGCATTTTAAATGCCATAAACACATGTCAGAATGAAGCATTTGCATCAAATGGCAAACACTTCTTTCATAATAGTACATTTTTGTACCATAAACATATGTAAACCAAATGTATATTCTTTAGAATACAGTAAAGAACACAATTGTGTGTGTGTGGTTTCTGTCCATTATTGGCATCCATTGTTCAAAACAGGTAATCTGACCTTTGACCTATTTATAGGCATATACTACAGTAAAGCAGTGATTGGTTAGTGATCAGTTAAGCAATTAGTGTTTGCACATGTGAGGAGTGTGTGTGTGTGACCTGGTGAAGTCACTTCCTGTTAGATTTTTGTGTTTTAGGCATAGACTGTAAAAAATATGGACACAGCGTCTGTGACGTCACCCATAGACTTTCTGAAGAACGGTTTTGAGGCCTTTTATGGGGGGTATGGGTGGCGCCATCTCGGAAAATCTTTTCAGAAAGGAACCTATCGAAAAATACAATAAAAGTCCACGGCACCAACCTGTAAAAACATGAATTTATGCTGTGAAAACGGACATTTTAACATGTGGTCTATGGACATTTGCTCACTTTTGGGACCGGCCCCTGGCGGATTTTACATGTATTGCAGTTTTTCACACTTCCGGGTAGGCTTCATTTATCAGATTAGAATGTTGCCGCTTGGTTTTAGGTAGAGAACTGTGTGTGTAGTGTTTTGAAAAAAGTGTTTAATGCAATTAAAAACCGAGTCAAAGGCTGAGAAATAGCTTATGGTTGTGGATATTTGGTGTGTAGTTTTGCTTTTTGAGTGAGAGGTTTCAAAAATCATGTGACATGAAAAGATTTTGTGTGTAAGCAGTTGGAAAAAAATGTAAGTTTGTCCATTCAGTGTTTCTGCTGTATCTAGTCCTACTACAAATTATAAGAATAAAAAATAAAAATATAAATATATGAGAATAAAAGTATCACAGTTGGGTTTAGTCAGAATAGACATTTTCAGATTTACAGATTATGAACATATTTACAGTGTTTTGAATATTATAAATAAATAGTTGTGAGATATTGCACTAAACAGTGGGAGTATTGCACTTAAAGGCATATGCCTTGGGAGGAGTCTTAACTGTTCAGGAGGGAAATGGCCTGTGGGAAGAAACTGTTCCTGTGCCGAGATGTTCTTGTGGCCAGTGATCTGAGTCTCCGTCTTGACGGTAACAGTTCAAACAGGTGGTGTCCAGGGTGAGTGGAGTCTGTGATGATTTTACCTGCTCTCTTCCTCACTCTGGAAGAGTACAGGTCCTGGAGGTTTGGCAGGGGGGCACCAATGATCCTCTCCGCAGTCCGGACTGTCCGTTGTAGTCTCCTGATGTCTGATTTGGTAGCTGAACCAAACCAGACAGTGATGGAAGCGCACAAGACAGACTCAATGACGGCTGAGTAGAACTGAATCAGCAGCTCCTGTGGCAAGTTGAACTTCCTCAGCTGGCGAAGGAAGTACAGGCTCTGCTGGGCTTTTTTCACAGTGGAGTCAATGTGATTGTCCCACTTCAGGTCCTGAGAGATGGTAGTGCCCAGGAACCTGAATGACTCCACTGCTTCCACAGTGCTGTTCATGATGGTGAGTGGGGGGAGTGCTGGGCTGTTCCTCCTGAAGTCCACGATCATCTCCACTGTTTTGAGCGTGTTCAGCTCAAGGTTGTTATAACTGCACCAGAAAGCCAGCTGTTCAACCTCCAGTCTGTATGCAGACTCGTCACCGTTTTGGATGAGACCGATGACAGTGGTGTCGTCTGCAAATTTCAGGAGCTTGACAGTGGGGTCTTTAGAAGTGCAGTCATTAGTGTACAGGGAGAAGAGCAGTGGGGAGAGAACGCACCCTTGGGGGGCTCCGGTGCTGGTGGTGAGAGTCCTGGATGTGTGTTTCCCCAGTCTCACTCGCTGCTGCCGGTCCGTCAGGAAGCTGGAGATCCACTGACAGATCGAGGATGGTATGGAGAGCTGGGTCAGTTTGGCTGTGAGAAGACCAGGCATGATGGTATTGAAGGCCGAACTGAAGTCCACAAAGAGGATCCTTGCTAGGGCTGCACGATTAATCGAATTTTAATCACGATCACGATTTTGGCTCCCCACGATCAAATTCGCGTGATCGAGCGATATTTAAAATGCGTCATTGCGTTCCTTATCAAAGCTTTTTGTAAGCGAATCTAGGCTCTGTAAACCACTGTCTGATCACGTGATTCCATGCACCGCGCGCGCAGCTTGGTTGACAGTCACAGAGAACAGAGTAACGTATAACAGATAGCGGGTCATAAGGCTATAAACAAAGAAAACAAAAAAAATGTCTAACGTAGCAGAGGGCGAGGCTGAGGAGCTTGTACCGAGAATCGGATCGTCATCCATTGTGTGGAAGCATTTTGGGTTCAAGGCAAGTGACACAAAACAACAACAGGTTATATGCAAAGAGTGCCGTAAAGTTGTGTTGGCGCCACAAAGCAACACAACGAACCTCTTTAACCACTTAAAAAAAAACCATAAAGTTCAATACGATGAATGTATAAGGAACAAGAAATGCATTGCAAAGACTAATCATCCCACATCAACTCAGACATCCATTGAAGCAAGCCTTTTTAGCGCATCGCCATACCCATCCACCTCCCAAAGACACAGTGAAATAACGAATGCAGTCGCATTTTATTTGGCCAAAGACATGTGCCCAATAAACACGGTGACAAACGAAGGCTTCAAATTCTTGGTCAACACTCTGGATAAACGATACGTGATCCCCTCGCGCAATTATTTTTCCAAGGTGGCACTACCTGCGATGTACAAAAAACGCAGAGGGGAAATAGAGAGTGATCTTGCCAATGTACAGTACTTTGCAACTACAACGGATCTTTGGTCAAGCAGGACAATGGAACCGTACATGAGTTTGACAGTTCATTACATCGATGAGGATTTTGCAATGAAGAGTCGATGCTTGCAAACGTCTTTTTTCCCGCAAGATCACACGGGAGAGTCAATTGCCCAGGGTCTGAGGGAGGCGATGGCCTCTTGGAGCTTGCAGGAGGAGAGGCTTGTCTGCATTACAACAGACAACGGAGCTAATGTGGTTAAGGCAGCTTCTCTAAATAACTGGACTAGGCTACAGTGCTTTGGCCACAGACTACATCTAGCAATAGGTGAGTAAAAGTTATATTAACCCTTACAAACTGCTGTCCCTGCTGTAAATATTTATTACATTAAATATATAAATTTAAAATATAAATTTATATTTTTTTCCAAAATATAATCCAATATATTCTTAGCAAAATATACTTAAATTACTCCGTAATTTATGGTCATACAGAATAAAATAAATATGAAAAAATAATCTGTAAGATGTCTACTTTTGTATGTATCTACTTACATTAAAAAAAAACATTGTGCTTTTGTAAAATTGCAAACATGCATGATCAATATATCGTTATAAACATGTAATTGTCTTCTTTTAAATTCTCTAATTAAAAGTGAAAACAAATATTCTCTGTTTATGTAATCTGTATGAAAAGAGAGATGTCAGTCTAATGTGAAACCGCCCACGGAGAGCGCGCGCTATTCAAACGCAAATTATCTGAGGTGATCCATCAGATTCATGTACTTTATGCTTTGAGGAATAAGAATAGCCTAATATTAATAATAATACTGGAGAAGTTTACCTCAGAAGTGTTGGTTTTGGTTTCATTTCGAGGAGCAAAATGAATTAAAATAATTGTATATTAATTAAAAATATATAATTAATTAACCATTTATGCTATATTTGTGATAATTAATTTTAGTTAATCAGTGCCTATTATGTTAATGTGTGTGAATATGTTACTGATAATAACAATATAGCCATAGCAACTGTTATTTCTGCTAGTGTTGAGAAACCAAACAGTTTTACTCATGTTGTCTGACATAGGATTGAACTAACTTAAATCTTGAATAATATGATTGTGGTTGTTTACCAAATATTTGGTTTAATTTGGCATATTATTTGTTCATGTTCTTTCTTAGAGTATGCAATGAGAGATCCTCGGATTGACCGAGCAGTGGGTCTCTGCAAAAAGCTGGTAAGCAGTTTCTCGTACAGCTGGCGACGTAAAAAGCAGCTAACAAAGGCACAAATAGAACTGAAGCTTCCAGAGCATACACTGAAGACCGAGTGTCCCACAAGGTGGGGATCAAGGCAGGCTATGATTGCACGAGTCCTGGAGCAGCAGAGGGCAATATCTCAGGTCTTGTCCGATGACAGAAAAGCCCGACACCTCATCCCCACTTGGCAGGGCATAGAAGTTCTTGAGGCCATCAATAAATCCCTCAGCCCTCTGTCAGAATTTACTGATGCGCTTTCCAGTGAGAAGTATGTCAGCGTTTCCTTTGTGAAGCCAGTCCTCCACCTTTTCAGATCCTCCATCTTGAAAGTGAACGATGATGAGACAGACCTAACCTGCACCATCAAGACAAAAATCCTGAGCTATCTGGATGAAAAATACAATGACCCTCTGACACAAGAACTGCTTGATCTGGCTTCTGCGCTTGATCCACGGTTCAAGCTGAGCTACGTCAGTGAGGACAATGTTGCACAAATTCATGCCAGACTGACTTCTGAAATGGCGAGGACTGCACCTGCAACCATGGCTGTAAGTAATAATATTGATTTTAGATTCACAGAATGTATGATAAATTAATGATTTTTTTTAAGTGGATTAAAATGATATGAAATCCAGTGGTGTAATGTACTCTCTGGAAATGAGTCTTGAATAGATTTAGATTATTAGGGCTATTCATTATTCATATCTTATTCACTACACACTTCAAGGAGATGGGCCCAACTGATCCTCATGGTGAGACTGCTGAGGATAACAATGCACCCACAACAAAAAAGAAAAAGACTTTGGGGAGTTTCTTTAAGACTGCTGCTGCTGAGGGAGCCACACAAAGACTCAGTCCTCTCCAAGAACAACAAGCTATATCTTCTGAGCTTCAGTCGTACCTACAATCAGGTAACCTAGACAGTGAGGAGGACCCGCTTGACTGGTGGAGGGAACATCAGAGACTCTTCCCACGTCTCTCAAAACTGGCGAAGAAGTACTTGGGCATCCCGGCTACAAGTTCTCTCTCTGAGAGGGTGTTCAGCACAGGGGGGAATGTGGTGACCTGCCTTCGCTCATCCCTCAAGCCAGAAAATGTCGATAGGCTAGTGTTTCTTTCCAAAAACCTGTAAACTAGACTTTTCTTCATAGTTCTGCCGTAAAATGTTCTCATTTGTTTACATTCTGTTATGTTATATTTGTTTTTTATCGACTGTATATTTTGTGTTTTATTCACATCCATTGCAGGTACAATGCAAGTTAATATTTTGCTTCCTTAAATACTGTATATTTACACAATGGAAAATAGTGCCCTGTTGAATTTTTTTTTTTTTTACATTTTCTTTATGGTTTTATTTTGTTTTTATTTATTCTTTAAGGAGATGCGCTGAATTTTGGTAAATAAGAAGACCTATTTTATTTTAATGCAGTTTAATATTTGTTCAGCAGCAGGAATGTAGCACAAAATGGATGTGAATGCAGTTATAATTAGACAATAAAATTTGTTTTGGTTAATCAACAAATAATCGTGATAATTAATCGTGATCTCAATTTTGATCAAAATAATCGTGATTATCATTTTGGCCATAATCGTGCAGCCCTAATCCTTGCATAAGTCCCTGGTCTGTCGAGATGTTGCAGGATATAATGCAGTCCCATGTTGACTGCATCATCCACAGACCGGTTTGCTCTGTAAGCAAACTGAAAGGGATCCAGCAGGGGTCCAGTGATGTCCTTCAGGTGGGCCAGCACCAGTCTTTCAAACGACTTCATGACCACAGACGTGAGAGCGACAGGTCTGTAGTCATTAAGTCCAGTGATTTTGGGTTTTTTGGGGACAGGAATGATAGTGGAGCGTTTGAAGCAGCAGGGAACTTCACACTGCTCCAATGATCTGTTGAAGATCTGTGTGAAGACCGGGGCCAGTTGGTCAGCGCAGGCTTTTAAACAAGCAGATGAGATGCCGTCTGGGCCTGAGGCTTTCCTAGTCTTCTGTTTTTTGAAGACTCGGCTCACGTCCTCCACACAGACCTTAAGCTCAGGTTGGATGGCAGGAGGGGGGAGTAATGGGAGTGCAGAAGGTGATGGTGAATGTGTGAAGTGCAGGTTAGAGCCGGTGTGTGGTGTGAATGAGGGCTTTTCAAACCTGCAATAAAATGAGTTTAAATCGTCAGCCAGGTGTTGATTGTCCACAGATCGAGGGGATGGTGACTTGTAGTTGGTGATGTTCCTCAGGCCATTCCAGACTGATGATGGGTCGTTGGATGAAAACTGGTTTTTCAGTTTATCAGAGTAGTTCCTTTTAGCAACTCTGATCTCCTTTGTCAGTCTGTTTCTGGCCTGGTTATACAAGATTTTATCCCCACTTCTGTAAGCATCCTCTTTGGCATGACGAAGGTGTTTGAGTTTCCCAGTAAACCATGGTTTATCATTAGTGAATGATAAGAATGTCCTGGTAGGAATGCATGTATCCTCACAGAAACTTATATATGATGTTACAGTATCTGTGAGCTCATCCAGATCGTTGGTAGCAGCTTCAAAAACAGTCCAATCAGTGCAATCAAAGCAGGCCTGTAGATTCTGCTCTGCTTCATTAGTCCATCTTTTTACAGTCCTTATTCCAGGTTTAGCTGATTTCAGTTTCTGCCTGTAGGTCGGTATGAGATGAACCAAACAGTGATCAGAGAGCCCCAAAGCTGCCCGTGAGACGGAGTGATACGCATTTCTTATTGTGGTGTAACAGTGGTCCAGTATATTACTGTCTCTGGTGGGACATGTAACGTGCTGTCTGTATTTTGGTAGTTCACGGGAAAGATTTGCTTTGTTAAAATCCCCAAGAATGATTAAAAGAGAGTCTGGGTACCTTTGTTCTGTTTCAGATATTTGTTCAGCCAGCTGTTGTAGCGCCGCGCTCACGCACGCGTCTGGAGGGATGTAAACATTCACGAGAATGAAAGAGGAAAATTCCCGAGGCGAGTAGAAGGGTTTACAGTTTATGAAATGTGCCTCTAAATTAGGAGAGCACATCTTCTTCAGTGTTGTTACATCTGAACACCAACTTTCCTTAATGTAGAAACACAATCCACCACCTCTCAATAAAAAGAGTCATATGTAAACGTAGTATGAATATTTAAACCTGTAAATTCATCTGAAACTCACGCACATTTTCATTATGTGTTAAAATTGTAATCTTAGTTCAAATGGAACATTATGTATTATTATGTACAATACATCATTTAAATAAGTATCTATTGTCTAATGCCCAGGTGGCGTACACGATATCAAAATATAGAACTGTAAAAGCAGGCTGTGTAGTTGACATGGAGATAAGATTTGGGAAAAGAAAAGAAATCCTGTTCTCGATCGATGCTAAATAGTGATTCTCGCACACAAAGGCAAAAACAACAACACTAGGCAGCGTATTTCCCCGAACCTGCAGCTCCTGTCCATAACAACAACCAGACCGTCTTCATATTTCAGGCGTGACGATCGAGTCTGTCCCAAAAATACCTCTCAATGCGCCCTCGTGAACTCGCGCCAAGGGCCCTATAGGTCTGCACTACATGACGTCACCAAAGTGTGGACTCTGAGGAAGTGCACAAGTCCGGAGTGTGTCATTTGGGACAGGGCCAAAGAACGGGGCAACTCCAGGTTAAGTTAGGTAAGGTGTAGGAGGCAGAAAGGATGTTGTGACAGTTGGTCGTGTGGTATTTGTCCCGCCCCTCCTCCACTGTGATTGAACCTCTGGGTAAAAAGTGACAGTGATGAGCGCAGCGTTTTACCCAAAGTTGAACATTTTTCAACTCTCGGCGACCAGTAAAAACGCCGGGCGCTCAGCGCTTCAGCGTGAAAAAAAACGCCGAACGCTCAGCGCTTGAGCGTTAAATACTCGCTCAGCACCTCGCTACGCTCATGGCGTTTAAAAAACGCGGCGCTCCCATTGAAAACAATTAGAATTTTACGCCAGGAGCGTGAAAAAACGCTTTGGTGGACACACGGCCTAACGCTCAAGCGCTGAGCGCCAGGCGCTTTTTAATGGTCGCCGAGAGTTGAAAAATGTTCAACTTTGGGTAAAACGCTGCGCTCATCACTGTCAATTTTTACACAGCCGTCCAATCACAGTGGAGGAGGGGCTGGACAAATACCACACGACCAACTGTCACAACATTCTTTCTGTACAACGACGTCAACCAGCAGAGCTAACCGAACAAAGTGGATGAAAAATAAATTTTTAGTATGAAACAAAATTATCTGCGAAATCAGTTACAAGTAAACTGGGCTACGGATATTCTGTATCATAGCAACGAATCGTCTCAAGTGAAAAAACGCAGCGCTGCCAAAACGCTCTCAAGCGCCCACAGCTAGGCGTTTTCAGCAGAGCGTCCAGCGTTTTCAGCCGGCTAAAAACGCTTTGGTGGATACACGGCCTAAAGGTTCTTGTTCCCAGAATGCAACGCATAATTCAAAAAGACAAATACGGAAAATTCCTTATATGGTACATTGTACCGGATTTTTACGGATTTTTTTTTACAGTGTAACCTATAGAACTTTTACAGTATCTCTCTATGACAGAAATAATAGAAGTTCCAAATTGACCAAGTGTGTAGATTTATGAGCTCGCAGACACAGTCCAGTAAATACAGATCTGTAATGAAAATCCTCATGATTTCATAATGTAGTTTTTAATGTGATCTTTTAGCTTGCATAGACAGTTGGCTACATAGACATCATATAGATAGACGCCCTATCGACCGCTGCTGCTATTGGCGCGGACGAGCCGTCGGGCCGCCATCTTAAACCGGTCACCCGCTCCGCTCAGTGTAATCTGTTTGGCAGGTGCAATGAGCTGTCAGCGCATTTAATTAATCATATCTCACTGAATAGGCTACCGAACTGATTTTCACGCGGGTTTTTTTGCTGCAAAGGTCATACATGTAGCTACGATACAGGACACATTGAATATTTTGTTCACAAAATACAACCAATAGTACGGAAATGTTAAATGTTAAATCTTACTTGTGAAAAGTAATCCCCGAGTGATGGTCCGCCGATTTGAGCAGGAATATGCTGCACAGTGCTCTGGCATCTACTGCTGCTATGCAACGCAAATAGGAGTATGACCGGTTTAAGATGGCGGCCGCATTTCTTGCGCCACAGCGGCCAATAGGGCATAGTCTCTATGATGTCTATGCTTGGCTAACTTGCGTGTAGATTTGTGAGTCCAGACATCAATATACCAGGTTTCATACAAGTTAGGGATCCTCTTTTGGTTAATAATTTTGACAATATTTCATTTTAAAATATTTTACAAAAATGTACAAATATAAATCCCGTCTCTTCCCTGTTTACATGTCATAACATGAATTAAAAGAGTGAATATAACTTTACACAAATCACAGTTCTCATAGTAGTCTCATGTTAACACAAGTAGGCCCGGTTTCACAGACTGGGTTTAGATTAAGCCAGGATTAAACTTTAGTTCGATTAGGGCATTTAAGTAGCTTTTATAAACATGCCTTGGAAAAAAACATTAATGATGGGAATCACTGACACTGATATATTTTATGCTTTCAGTTAAAACTGCTCAAACATGTATTTTAGTCTGAGACTATAGATTAAGCCTCGTCTGTGAAACTGGGGAATGTTTAAGTGTTCTGGTTAAACTTTCAGAACAGTAATTGAGTGATTGTAAAACTGTTTCTCTCTCTGATACAAAACAAATCCTTCAGTGAAACGAAGCTTCAAAAACAATCGCTGAGCTTATAAAGTAACACATTAACATAACTATAACCACATTTATGATCAGGAACGTGAGGTAATAAGTAGGATTACTAAAACAGGAAAATCCATCAAACATTGTGCTTCTGTCTGTTGTATATATACATACAAAACAAACAAAAAAAAACATTATTTTCTGAACATAGCAAAAGGGTATTCAAACAAAAATGCATACCAACAAAAAAAATTCTTACAAGAGTAGTTTATTTTGTGTTTTTACTTGCAGATTCACAAAGAACAGTGCAGATGACCAGACAAAAGCAACATATAAATATATATTTACATAGAAAACTGTAAAAAAAATATACATACATGCTCAGACACACACTTTTTGCACAGTTTGACACAGATACACATTCACAATCATCAGTTGACGGATTAAATAGAAACAATAATTCCTAGATCATGTATTATATTTTTAAGGCTGCTTTACATTAAAGGGGCACTATGTAGAAATTGTGTTTTTGTCAAACAGCGACCCCTAGAGTCGCTGTGGAATACTTGCACTGTCGTGAATACATCGATTTGCATTATAGCTTGAGGCAAGACACTTTCACCAGAAAAATAAATAAACAATCATTTCTATCATGAAGATAAATGGAGGACCAGATAGATTCCGTAACATGGCCAGGCAGACGACAAATTCGAAAAAATAGAGATAGTATGCAAGCAATACATTTACTAGTCCAACAGCATGACGACCAGGTCAGCATCGGTCGGGCACCGCTCCTCCTCCTCCTCCTCCTTTACTCACGCCAGCGAGCGAACGCTGGACCAATATTAATCCTCGCCCGGCCTTTTATTTTGTCACTCTCCCTTTTTCTCTTTCTAGTCTCCTCCAACAAAACCTTTGCCTTCTTCGTTTTAGTTGTTGCTTCGGCCATGAAAACAACATAAAGACGGCAATCAAATGCTAGTTGGGCTCTCACGCCAGTAAAAGCGATACAGACACTGTCAGGCTATGGCAGACGTGTCATTCAATCTATTGTAGGTCGATGTACCCTCTCAAGGGTCTAGGAAATATATTATGAAGGTTGAAAAACTACATAGTGTGCCTTTAATACTAAATGCAGATACAGTATCAGATTCCTGAGGTAGCACTGTAGCACAAATGTTCATACGTACTGACAATTAAATATATATTGCAGAAATATGTAGACAGATTCCTCTGCAGGAAATGGTTTTGTTTTGAAGGAGAAAAAAGCATATATTACTGGACTCGGTCGAGAACAACTAACATGACCAATAACCAAGTCCAACACAATATAAAACTGTCTGAGACTGAACTGGAGAACTACAGCACTAGATCATCATGATCCACAGATCCTCAATACTTCTGATCCTGAACTCAGTGCTTTCATCCTTCAAGTAACACTACAAGTAATCTCTGTGTCGACGTCTGTGTATCACGACCAGAACCAGCAGAACCACAGTCAGTCCAACCAGCAAAATCCAATGATCTACAGGTGAAGGGAAAAGTGGGAAGAGAGTTTTTTAATATTTTGAATTCACTGTTTAAGATCTTCTGTAATTCTCTCATGTTTTACTCACGTCGATGTTCAGTGTCGTCAGTTTTGTCTTTTTCTGTGTCGTTCAGATTTCCCTTCGAGTCTAGAACAGATTCTGTACAGAATATTGAAAGGTTAGTCACGCAGTTTAGTATTAATTTACTGATTAAACATAATATTTCTGCTGATCCAGTGATCTTCTCTCACCTGTGACTGTGACTGTGATCAAGGCTTCATTATTAGAGTCCAGAACTCTGTATGTTCCAGTGTCAGTGACTGTAAAGTCATGAATGATCAGAGTCTGGTCACTGATGATCAGTCGATCACTGCTGACCCCGTGACCTCTCCTCCACACCTCTGTCCAGCCGGAGCGAGAGTTTCTCTCCACTTTATCAGCGTTGATCAACACAACATCCAACTTCAGATCCTCTCCTTTCTTCACAGAGATCTCATCTGAGGACAAACACAGACATTCATCATTAATCAGAACTATAATAGTGTCATTTAATCACGGCCATAATCACATATTTAATATTGGGGGATCAGAGGAAAACACTGGAAAAACCCAATCCACTCTGAATATTAAGTTTGTCCATTCAGTGTTTCTGCTGTTTCTAGTCCTGCATGCAATACCAACACTATTACAGGAAATCCTGAAGCACAAGCTGATGTTTGATCAGTTTTGACTTTACCATGAATATGAAGATGATATTCCCTGATCTGTCGCTCCACTTCTCTCTGATCATTATTGTAATACACATATAAAAAGTATTTCCCAGCGTCACTGTAGATCAGATCCTTGATGATGACGTCACATGATCCTTCTTTACACACTCGACCGCTACAGTTTTTCTTCTCACACACAGGGATCTTTTTTGACCGACGGATTAAACTAATATCCACAATCTCTCTGTCCTCAGATTCACATGATAGAGTGACGATTCCTCCCTTTATTCCTGACACAGGTTTAGTGGAGGATCCTGCAAATACACACAGTAATATTCACTCAATACCAGAACTATCAATACTGAAAAATAAATGTTCTGTCTATATTCTTAAATCAATATGATCTTAAATATTCTAGTGGAGTTATTTTAGTGAACTGGATTAAAATAAATAAATAATGAAGGCAACAAGTAGCCATAAATATCAGAAGTGTCACATTACACGTTTCATATGTTGATGACAGTATAAACCTAGAGATGAGCTACACAACAGAAAAACAATAGACTAGAATAACTAGTAGCTTGAACTAAAAACTTTGAACTAGAACTTAAAAAAATCACAAATGACACTGACCTCTATAACTGATAAAGCACAGCAGAAGAAGAAGAAGATTCATCCTGATGAGAAAACAGAAGATTTGTTACGTGACAGACACACACTACATTATACACTCACTTTCAGTTTATTTAAAGATATTCATCCACATGTGGATCTTACATGATTAAAAAATATCAAACTATAATCTTTTTATCTTTGTTTCTGCCATCATAGAAAGCACAATGGACGTGTGTGTGTGTGTGTGTGTGTGTGTGTGTGTGTGTGTGTGTGTGTGTGTGTGTGTGTGTGTGTGTGTGGATTCACTGAATTCATCCTCAGTGGTGAAACAAACGAGTGTTCATGGTTTTTACCTGATCTCTGATCAGTTTTATTCAGTTATAGACGTTGTATTCAGACATTAGTATAATTAAAAGGAACAATAGTAGTTAATAGTCTATTATTGGCCTGTTTATCTGAGCCATGGAACAAACAAAACAAGCTCTGAACATTGATAAAAGAACACATATTACACAGACACTTGATATTTAATCTTATTAGATGATAAATTAATGAAATTTTATGTTTTACTTTGATATGTGTTTGTAAATGGGGTTTTTCTGCATGTTTAGTCTGAGTTTGTTGCAGTTACACAGTTTGTCCAGCAGGAGTCGCCAGCGAGTGGAGATTCGAAACACTGAATCATTTTGCGAACCAAATGGTTCAATTGATTCGAAGCTTTTAAAGCCTTCGTTTCTCACGTGAGTTTCTCGAAGAGCTGTCCAAGCTCTACGTATGCGCATGCTCCTCCAAAACAAGTTCAATGTATTTTCTCCACTGCGAATACAAATGAAACCGAGTGTCTGAGAGCATATATAAAGATTTGTGGATAAAGCGATGTCGAGATTCGCGACACACTGAACTGTTTCTCAGACCGATACACTAACGCGATGTTTTAAAACAGAAAACAAAAATTGAGATTTATGAGGTGAATAAAAACTTTGGTTTTATAAATTTATATTTCTAATAAATACACAAGCAACCGGTTTTATTTAGAAGTTATTTGTCCTGCTACCAACCAATAGGAGTAATAATGCTAAAATATTTTACAATTATATTAATAACCCCACTAAAACATAATAATATCATTGTCATCATTGTATCTGGGAAAAAAATCAGCATAGACATCGACTCTCTTTAACATCACTAGCAGGTTTTCCACAAACAGACAAAACTATTGGTATAAGAACATAAAAACTCACAAGCTGGCGTTATATTTAAAAATATGAAAACTTACATGGTAAAAGTTCTGCAGGTCTATGTTCAGTCAGGCCTCATCAAACTCACAGCTGAGAGTGTTCAGTGTTTCTCACTCAGGAGATCAGTCTCACAGATTGGCGAAAGGAAGTCTGTCGTCGCTGTCCTCACAATTTCATTGGCTGGCTGTTATTCGCGGGAGTCTTTTTTAAAAACATAGACTGTAGATTTTTTAAACCTCCCTGGCGCGCTGTTTCGCTTTTCCGTGGCGGGGGATTTAAAAAGCATAGTGGTGTATCGGCTCTTTTTGACTCCGCTCACTGAAAAGAGTCGGCTCTTATGAAAAAAAATACTATTAAACATTTGCATTTAAATTACAACTTTTTAATGTATAGAAACAACATTCAAAACAAATACAATCTGAATCTGAACAACATAATAGAACCCATATTAAAGATAAATAACTAAAAGGATTAAACTGGTCCCTCTTTTTCTCTCTTCTTTATTGGCATGTTATAACCAGCATGAACTATCTCACTAGTAATGTTTTGTATAACCAGCATGAACACACACACACAGACACACACACACACACACACACACACACAATGGCTCGGCTCCTCCCTCATGCTGTATAATTGGTTGACACCTCGTGTATGATTGACAGGAACAGAATGTGAGGCTGATCAGACAGTCGAAACGAATGTGTGCGTCTTTAGGCCTATAATAATTTGTTTGTTCTTTGAATTGGTCAATTATTTTAAAAATAAATTCATTTATTATTTCAGTATTACATAATGATTTAATTTCTATAGGCTATATTTTTTTAAATAGAGTCAGCTCTTCAGATATATGAGCCAGCTCCCGTCGTTCACCTAGAGGTCGCTAACTAAATGCACATTTGACCCTCTAAAAAAATAACAATAATAAAATACATTTCACAATTTATATTTGACAATTTCTAATAAAGAATAAATCGAAATACCTGACGTGTGCATCCAAGTCATCCATCGATGGAAAAAGAGGCGCGAACTTGCTTCTTGAGGCGCGGAGTGACGTTGCGGCAGCAATGTGATTGGATGATAGATATATTTTATGGAGTCAATATAATCCCGCACAGTTTTGCAAAAGAATAAAGTATCGCAAAAGAAAATAAAGTTTTGCAAAACAAAAATAAAGTATTGAGCAAAGAAAAAATGTTTTACTCACAAAAATAAAGAATGGCAAAGGGGGGGAAAAGTACTGAGAAAAAAATAGTTTTGCAAACAAAAATAAAGAATTGCAAAATAAAAAAAAGTATTGCAAAAAGAAAGATATAATTAATTTCAAAAATCAATGACAGCTGTTATCCTATTTTATATATGCAACATATTTTCCATACGCACACCTAACTAAGTTATTTGCAACGCTGCTTTTATTCTGCGTTTCAGTCCAGCGTGTGCTCGCAATACCATTTTTCCTTTGCGCTTCACTTTTCTCTGCGTTTCTCTTCATGGCGGTGTTTTGACGTGGGGGTGGAGTCAAGAAACCCGTAAAGCCGCGTCATCAGCAGGAGACGCAGAGCTCAACAGCTAAAGTCACCATGGCGTAGGGATGCTGCTGGTTTTGCAATACTTTTTTTATTTTGCAATTCTTTATTTTTGTTTGCAAAACAATTTTCTTCTCAGTACTTTTTCCCCCCTTTGCCATTCTTTATTTTTGTGGGTAAAAAATGTTTTCTTTGCTCAATACTTTATTTTTGTTTTGCAAAACTTTATTTTCTTTTGCAAAACTTTATTTTCTTTTGCGATACTTTATTCTTTTGCAAAACTATGCGGCATTATATTGACTCCATAGATACCTCCAGAGCCCGTCTATGGAGAGTCTTGGCACTGTATTTATTATGTCTATGATTCTCCCCTTATTAGAAATGTCTAATAAGGGGAGAATTGGCACTGTCTGGTTACTTCCGGTTACTCTGTCTGTCTGTCTGGTTACTCTGATACCTCCCTGAAATCTGTGTGCCTGAGGGCTAAGCCCCCCCTGTCTTCCAATCCTAGTGACGTCCCTGCCGGAAGGCTTTAAGACCCAGCAGAATCCTCTGCCGACTGGTCGCTTCCGCTTCACAGCAAGCGGGACTCGCGCTAATCATGGCGCTGGCAAATCCATAGATATGTCTATGGGCAAATCCCTTTCACTCTCCGCGTTTTGATTCCGGCTAATCAGTTTGGGCGACTGCACATAATCTACCCGAGGGAAGACGTGATAAAAAAGGCAAGTCGTCTTTCACTGTTGTAAGTTAATGTTAAATAGAGAAAAACATTTTAATTTAAAATAACTTGTAGCGTATTCTTGACGCGTTATTGAAACACAAAATAACCGATAAAGTCTCAATCACCAAACACCGCCCATACTAATCCTCTTACGTTTGCTTTAACTGAAAAATATACATTTTCATTTATTAGGCCTAGTTCAGGTGCCATTGTTGAAATGCTTTTTTGGCTGAAATTTCAAAGACGTTCAGTTATCGTGCTTTTAAATATTATGCCATCTATGTATCTTTTGTTTTAAGTTTATAGTTTTGAATAGAGGTTGATGATATTTACAGTAATATCCGTTGCTGAAAAAATACTATTTATGGCACTCAGGAATGTTCAATTGTGTTGATAGAAAAAAACAAGATACATTTCTAGTTTCAACATTATTTGTTATTCAGAAAATATGCAACCATTGAAAATGTGTACCAATTTACTCATGGAGCCACGTTAACATCCCTATATCTATGAAAAAATTAACCATATTGGGCCTTTAAAATTAAGAAACCAAAAGAAAAGTTGGTTACTCTTTACTTTAAGGTGTCATTGTTACAGTGTAATTAAATATTTAAGTACAATTGTGTTTCTGAAAATTGGTTGATTTTGACACGAATTTACCCAAATGTGTTAATGTCTGAGAACCTTTCATACATCTTTTTTACACATAGGCCTACTAAACTGCAGACACTGCAATGACATGCACTATGTGGTACAGAACAAATATTTTGAGTGTCCCTTATTTTCCTTTAAAGAACCGCTATTGTACCTTATTTTCCTGTCCAGAAGTTGGCAACGCTACTCTCCATTCACCGGCGAAGCTCTCAAGGCGTTTAAACGCTCTGAAGCCTTTCTTCCCCTCAGGATGGGTTAATGATCCCAAAATCTATCATCTGGAGATGAAGAAAATGTTCTTGATAACAGGAAGGGTAAGTGGCACTCTGTTAATCAAGCGATATTAACGTTACACGAGTAATCGCTGCATCGCTGAACATAAAAGCATCGCTGAACTCAATCGCTAATAATGTCGGTAAAGCACATCTCTTGTATTATCAGTGACGTTTGGACACCTTTATTTTCAATTCTCATTTATTTGTACAGCGCTTTTCACAATATCGTTTCAAAGCAGCTTTACAGAAAATGCATTCGTCTACATTACAATTTAGAGTGTCCAAGTTATGCATTTCAGAAATGTTTACAAATCATGCAGTTAGCGAATAATCTGTTCATTTAAGGCAGAAACAGTGAGCAGTAGTTTAGCGTACTGGAAACAACAACATAATTCAGCCAAACGTATATAACTAAGGTTACTAATGTAAATATAGATAGCTGTCTAGAATGACGTTATACATGTTCCAATTGTAAACTACGTTTTAGTTTTGCTAGCTAACATGTAATTTGCTAATTTTACTATTATTTAAATTTCCAGGTGAAGCATTCACAAAGCCTCAGTGTAGCAGCAACACACCCCTGGATAACAGTGCAGGACGATGGGACTGTTCTCGTGGCTCACTGCTCCTGTAAGGCCGGGTTAGGAGAGGCATGCTCGCGTGCAGCAGCGCTGATGTATTGTGTTTTGGCTGCTGTTGGTGTCAGGAATGGGCAGGCTTGCCCCCAGTAGCCCTGTGACTGGACCCAGCCGAGTATGGAGTCGTCCGAGGTGTCCAATATGCAGAGATCCGTAACATCAGTTTCTGTCATAAACAAGAGCCCCGTCATGTTCAAGGCCCTGGTTTTCCTGACATTACACCATCAGATGAAGAGTGCAGGATGTTTTTTGAGATGCTTCATCACAGTGAGATGCAAGAGTCAAAGCCTAAGAAAAGTCCCATGCTTTCTGTCATCGAGGGCCACTCCCACAGGTACACCGTGGTGAAATGTAACTAAGGGCATCCAATAACATAATGCATATGATACATTAATGAAGTATATATTAAGGCTCATGCTTTTGTTACATTTTAATGCAGGAGTTTTACCTGACACAACATATTTTACTTTATGGTATTGTTATTTTTTAACAGTGAAGGGATAGTTCACTTAAATATGACAATTCTGTCATCATTTACTCACCCTCAAGTTGTCAAGTTTGTTTTTATAAATCACAACTTGTGCGTCGTAAGTGGCGTACGCCTCTTTCAGGGCCTGTTTTGTGCGTACGCAATGGTTATAAAGGAGACCCCAGGACTCTACGTGGCAGCCAAAGCAAATAGACCGAGATCCTTGAGTAAAAGAATTCGCTATCCACGCTCTTCTCAGTTTTCCTCTGAGGCAACAAGGTAAATAGAATAAAGCACAATTAAACACGGTGAAGGTTTGGTATATGTAGTTTCTTACCATGATGTAACATGTTTAGCCATTCAATACAAGTAAATGAGGAGAAGCAGTTAACAAGCAAATTATAAGCATAAAGGCATTTATGACTTTTTTGTAGTCAGAGTGCAACACCTTAGGGTAAATGTTGATAGGCAGTAAATAACAAATACATTTTAACAAACAGTTTGTATTACATTTTTTGTCAGATGGGGGTCATGTGAATGAGGAAAGAGCAAGGGCAAACTATATATATATGATGCAAGATCACCATGGAGACTTTCAGGTCTATCAACAATTGATTCATATATGTACAGCCTATCAATATGTATTTACAGTTTATCTATATACTGTGTATACATCCCAGGTTAAAGCATCAGGATTCATCATCAACCCAGACCTCCCCTGGATAAGAGCAACACCTGACGGCGGGTAACATGCACTTGCCCTGGTGACGGCGTACTGGAGATAAACTGCCCATTCATCAGCAGGGAGCGTTCACTCAGAGAAAGCTGCAGAGGTTCATCTTTCTGTAGGTATAGGAGAGGATGGGACGATGGCACTTAACACTGACCACAAGTTCATGTATCGAGAGCAAGCTCAGATGCGTGTTTGCACGGTGAGCTACTGTGATTTTATTTTATGGACACCGCAGGAGATTTTCATCCAGCGGATCAAGTATGATCTGGTTTTCTTCCACAATGCCTTCCCCAAATTAGCTGAGTTCATCAAGACTGGACTTCTACCAGAACTGGTGTTCAGCTCCACGCCAGACTCCCACAGACACTACAAGCACTGAACACACAACTGAACTACTGTGGTAAACCTCGGGACACAGACGACATCACCTGCACATCTGCACAGTGAAGGCGAAGCACTTTCACAAGTCTTGCTTTACATTGAGCAGAGTAGCGAAGACATGGAGATGTGTGGAGTGCAGAATAGAACGTGTAGTATTGGCTTAGTTTTTTGATGAATCAGTTTCACTCCTTATTTACATCAGTGTCCTTTCAACATAACCTGCATGAAACTTATGCATTACAGAATAAAATCATATTTGACGGTTACTGAAGTATATAAAAAAATATATTTTCTATGACTTAATGAAGTTATAATATATACATATCTTCATTAAGTGTTTGTTTACAATGTGTAGTTTAAAATGTCTTCTTTGTGCTCTTCAACAACTCTTGTAACATTCAGTTAAGTTACTAAATGTGAGCCGGGGCAGGACACAGGGTTTCTGGTAAGAATAAATATTTGCACAGTGGAAATGCTCATACATATATAACATTCATGTTAAAATAAATTTTTTTGAATAATATACATATTTTGAAGTACATATGTAACGAGGTTAGATGTTACGGGAAGAAGGAGGCGGGAAACGGCGAACATTTAAAGACTTTAATAATAAAATAAAACAAATACAAAATGAAAGTAAAGACGGCAGCCCCTCACAGACGACTGCTGTCACATATAACAGAACAAACACAAGTCCTGTTCCTCTCTCTCAGTTTCTCCCGTCACTAATCAAAAGTTTCCCACAAAGATGAGCGTTTCAAGAAAAAATTAAATAATATTTGGCCATTATTTATAGTATGATTGGTCATTATTTTCTTCTACTAGTTATTCTTTCGAAGCAGATTGAGCTGTCAAACAATGTATATAATACAGCATGATGTTCAGTGACTGACATGATAAATTATTTATTTAATAATTCACATATGAATTCAACAATTAACTTTAATGCAGTGACTTTTATTTTGACACCTTAAAATAAAGTGTAACCAAGTTTTCTTTGTTAAAAATCTATTTTCTACAAATACTTTATTAGGTTTGTATGTTGCCCTAATGGAAGTTATGCAGTAACTCTATGCAACTATGTAACTATAAATTCATAAACACACTTTGTCAGGAACATGAGGGCATATGACATGAGAGGGGTTTTTTTGTTTTTGTTTTTTACAACTTACTGCACTTACTTATTGCAGTTTTTATGTACACCAGCTTACCACATACCTTATTTTACTCATAAATTAAAAAAACATCTTTATAAAAACCTTTTTTATTCTTTATTTGTTGACAAATCACAACAATTAAATACAAAATAACAATAACAGTAAAAATCATTAAATAAATAATGATATAAATACTGGAGGGAACACTGGGGAATCAGTCTTCTGGGTCTTGACGTCATAAACCAGATTATTAACACGTAACGACACATTTAATGATCAGAAAGTTCACATTCACAGTGTTCTGAGTCTGAGCAGCTTCACAGAGGCGGAGGAGTTTGTGAATGCAGCAAACGCAAACCATTTAAACTTCCTCTCCGCGAGGGGGTGTTAGTTCCCTCAAAACCAGCATAAAGTGTTCAGCTCATCCGGGAGAGAGTGTTGTTCACTGTGGAGTCGGTATTCCCTTTCTATTTCCAGCACTAGTTTATTCATGATCCACAGGCGTTCAGCAGAGCGTCTTCTGGATCCCAGAACTCAGTGCTTCTCCTTCAAGTAATCTCTGTACCGACGTCTGTATATCACGACAGCAGCCGAAACCAGCAGAACCAGCAACATCCAATGATCTACAGGTGAAGGGAAAAGTGGGAAGAGAGTTTTTTAATATTTTGAATTCACTGTTTAAGATCTTCTGTAATTCTCTCATGTTTTACTGACTTCGATGTTCAGTGTCGTCAGTTTTGTCTTTTTCTGTGTCGTTCAGATTTCCCTTCGAGTCTAGAACAGATTCTGTACAGAATATTGAAAGGTTAGTCATGCAGTTTAGTATTAATTTACTGATTAAACATAATATTTATACACTGATCTTCTCTCACCTGTGACTGTGACTGTGATCAAGGCTTCATTATTAGAGTCCAGAACTCTGTATGTTCCAGTGTCAGTGACTGTAAAGTCATGAATGATCAGAGTCTGGTCACTGATGATCAGTCGATCACTGCTGACCCCGTGACCTCTCCTCCACACCTCTGTCCAGCCGGAGCGAGAGTTTCTCTCCACTTTATCAGCGTTGATCAACACAACATCCAACTTCAGATCCTCTCCTTTCTTCACAGAGATCTCATCTGAGGACAAACAGAGACATTCATCCTCAATCACAACTATAATAGTGTCATTTAATCACGGCCATAATCACATATTTAATATTGGGGGATCAGATGAAAACACTGGAAAAACCCAATCCACTCTGAATATTAAGTTTGTCCATTCAGTGTTTCTGCTGTTTCTAGTCCTGCATGCAATACCAACACTATTACAGGAAATCCTGAAGCACAAGCTGATGGTTTGATCAGTTTTGACTTTACCATGAATATGAAGATGATATTTCCTGATCTGTCGCTCCACTTCTCTCTGATCATTATTGTAATACACATATAAAAAGTATTTCCCAGCGTCACTGTAGATCAGATCCTTGATGATGACGTCACATGATCCTTCTTTACACACTCGACCGCTACAGTTTTTCTTCTCACACACAGGGATGTGTTTCGATCGACTGATTAAACTAAAATCCACAATCTCTCTGTCCTCAGATTCACATGATAGAGTGACGATTCCTCCCTTTATTCCTGACACAGGTTTAGTGGAGGATCCTGCAAATACACACAGGAATATTCACTCAATACCAGAACTATCAATACTGAAAAATAAATGTTCTGTCTATTTTCTAAAATCAATATTATCTTGAATATTCTAATGGAGTTATTTCAATAAACTGGATTAAATGAAGACAACAAGTAGCTAAAAAATATCAGAAGTTCCTCATTACAAATATTTCTAATGTTGATGACAGTATAAACCTAGAGATGTGTCAGTGCAGTTTTAGTGAATTCCTGAACAATGTTTATTAATAAATGAACCAGAAGAAACTGTTGTGCCTCTTTGAGATGGTACCACAAGACGACATTCGCTAGCAGAGCGCAAGTTTCTGGATGGCACACAAGTCTGAAGTAATGAGTTTAGGTAAGAGGGAGCAGAGCCAGTGGTTGTTCTGTAGGCAAACGTCAGTGACTTGAATTTAATGCGAGCGGCAACTGGCAACCAGTGCAGTTTAGTGAGGAGAGGAGTGACGTGTGCTCTCTTTGGCTCATTAAAGACTCTGGCTGCAGGATTCTGGTCTAATGCGTCTTCTAACAACTATTAGCAAATGCCTAGAATAAGTACTTTGGCTTTGGCCACGCCCAACTATTTGGCCAGCGAAACTCAGTCACGACACAAACAAACACACGCGCGTTTTTACCAGGGTAAACACAGTAACGGAGAGCCGCGCTAAAATCAAATTAGAAAGTAAACACTCACAGACTGATGTTCTCTCCTGTTGTTCTAATGCTTCTTCTGTGATGACTAGAATAACTTTAGCTTTATCTAAAATAATTATAATTATTAACATAAATGACACTGACCGCTATAACTGATAAAGCACAGCAGAAGAAGAAGAGTCATCCTGATGAGAAAACAGAAGATTTGTTATGTGACAGAAACACTATACACTCACTTTCATAGAATCAGAATGGTGTGTGTGTGTAGACCACCTGTGACTTATTTCCATTTATTGCCGTTTTCTTGTTTTACCACGTGATGCAAGCTCCTGTCTTGTGCGGCTAACCACATTCACACAAATATTGTCTTGCATGTTTCGATCTGGCCCGACAGTGGAAACGCGGCTAATGTGTCTTTGCTGTAACAATATAGTCTCCTGCAGTTCAAGTGTGTTGTCAAAATAGTTTAAGATGCTTTTGTTTGTTTGTTTTTTACAATTTTACAACAGAAGTTTTTACAATTAAAACTGTTAAATTGTAGGAAACAAAACTTTGGTTTTATAAATGTATATATAATAAATACACAAGCAACAGGTTTTAGAAGTTATTTTTCCTGCTACCAACCAATCGGAGTAATCATGCTAAAACATTGTAACAATTATATTAATAACCGCAATATAAAAACATAATCATAATAATCATTGTCATAATCGTATCCACTGGGCAAATTCATCATAGACTTTGACTCTCTTTAAGCAGGTTTAGTTTCCCACACACACACACACAACTATTGTAGAACACAAAAACACACAAGCTGGCGTTATATTTAAAAATATGAAAACTTACATGGTAAAAGTTCTTCATCGGTCTAATGTTCAGGCTTCTTCAAAATCACGCAGCTCAGAGAGAGTGTGTGTGTGTGTGTGTGTGAGAGAGTGTGTGTGTGAGAGAGTGTGTGGTGGAAATGGTGTAAAACCTCACAGAAAGAGGCGTTGCTGAAGTTTCTAAAGGTTCCTCCCTCTAGTTTTTAACATTTATGGTAAACCGATTTAACATTTAATTTTAATCTCAAGGAGTGAAGACAGAAGATTACAGTTTATCTCTCATAATATAATAGTATAATAATCTATCTACAGAAAACAGCTGATTTATAATAATATAGTTCCCTCTTGTGGGATTTATGTGAACTGCACAATATAAAGTATTGCAGTGAGAATAACAGTTTATTTGATCTGAACTCTCAACAACACATTTAACATTGAAGACATTTTTATTTATTGCCGAACTTTATGTGCCATAAAATAGATGGCATTTATATTTCCCTTAAACTCAGCTTATATGTACATATTAATGCTCCTAAATATATAATGTCTAAAGATATACATTTCTAACAAAAGTCTTGTCTAATGATATTCAAGCATGTGTTTGTTTGTTCTGGCTTTGACAGAACTTGACTTTATGCTTTTCTTATTGATATATACATGTAAAAATATCAGTTGCTTAAAACATTCTACTTTAACTCTAAGCTTGAATATTGTTTATTGACATTGGATAGACAGTGGCAGAAACCGAAGCATTGCTATTTTACTGAATATTAAACACAAATGATTATGATTGTTTGAGCTTTGCCAAAACAGCAGAACCACATCTGAACCACATCAGAACCACATCTGAACCACATCAGAACCACATCTGAACCACATCTGAACCACATCTGAACCACATCTGAACCACATCGGAACCACAGCAGAACCACATCTGAACCACATCTGAACCACATCTGAACCACATCAGAACCACATCTGAACCACATCTGAACCACATCTGAACCACATCTGAACCACATCAGAACCACATCTGAACCACATCTGAACCACAGCAGAACCACATCTGAACCACATCAGAACCACATCAGAACCACATCTGAACCACATCTGAACCACATCAGAACCACATCTGAACCACAGCAGAACCACATCTGAACCACATCTGAACCACATCAGAACCACATCAGAACCACATCTGAACCACATCTGAACCACATCTGAACCACATCTAAACCACATCTGAACCACATCTGAACCACAGCTGAACCACATCTGAACCACATCAGAACCACATCTGAACCACAGCAGAACCACATCTTAACCACATCTGAACCACATCAGAACCACATCAGAACCACATCTGAACCACATCAGAACCACATCTGAACCACATCTGAACCACATCTGAACCACATCTGAACCACATCTAATCCACATCAGAACCACATCAGAACCACATCTGAACCACATCTGAACCACATCAGAACCACATCTGAACCACATCAGAACCACATCAGAACCACAGCAGAACCACAGCAGAACCGCATCAGAACCACATCTGTACCACATTAGAACCACAGCAGAACCACATCAGAACCACATCTGAACCACATCAGAACCACATCTGAACCACATCTGAACCACATCAGAACCACAGCAGAACCACATCTGTACCACATTAGAACCACAGCAGAACCACATCTGAACCACATCAGAACCACATCTGAACCACATCTGAACCACAGCAGAACCACATCAGAACCACATCTGAACCACATCAGAACCACATCAGAACCACAGCAGAACCACATCTGAACCACATCTGAACCACATCTGAACCGCATCAGAACCACATCTGAACCACAGCAGAACCAAAGCAGAACCACAGCAGAACCACATCAGAACCACATCTGAACCACAGCAGAACCACAGCAGAACCACAGCAGAACCACAGCAGAACCACATCTGAACCACATCTGAAACACAGCAGAACCACAGCAGAACCACATCTGAACCACATCTGAACCACATCTGAACCACAGCAGAACCACAGCAGAACCACAGCAGAACCACATCTGAACCACATCAGAACCACAGCAGAACCACAGCAGAACCACATCAGAACCACATCTGAACCACATCAGAACCACATCAGAACCACAGCAGAACCACAGCAGAACCACATCTGAACCACATCTGAACCACATCTGAACCACAGCAGAACCACAGCAGAACCACATCTGAACCACATCAGAACCACAGCAGAACCACAGCAGAACCACAGCAGAACCACATCAGAACCGCATCTGAACCGCATCTGAACCGCATCAGAACCGCATCTGAACCACATCAGAACCACATCTGAACCACATCTGAACCACATCAGAACCACATCAGAACCACATCTGAACCACATCAGAACCACATCAGAACCACATCTGAACCACATCTGAACCACATCAGAACCACATCTGAACCACAGCAGAACCACATCAGAACCACATCTGAACCACATCTGAACCACATCAGAACCACGTCTGAACCACATCTGAACCACAGCAGAACCACATCTGAACCACAGCAGAACCGCATCTGAACCACATCTGAACCACATCTGAACCACATCAGAACCACATTTGAACCACATCTGAACCACAGCAGAAACACATCTGAACCACAGCAGAAACACATCTGAACCACATCAGAACCACGTCTGAACCACATCTGAACCACAGCAGAACCACATCTGAACCACATCTGAACCACATCAGAACCACATCTGAACCACATCTGAACCACATCTGAACCGCATCAGAACCACATCTGAACCATCGGTGATAACATACAGAAATGCTGATTATTGTGACAGATTGTAAAATAAAGCACACAAATGTGTCATTTAGTTGATTTGTGGCTCATCATAGATGCACGTTTTGCTGCTTTCCATCCTTTCTGCTGTCCACGATGGTAAATGATTCCTCCTGCGACGACTGTAGTCAGAAAAAACACAAACACAACCAGTCCAACACCAGCGAACATCAACACACACTCCGTCACCGTCACCTCGTCTACAGAGACTGAAGAGTTATTCATGAACATTCATGAACTAATTAAACAACAGCGTTTTGCAGCATCAAGAAACCTACAGTATAAAGTTCAGGCACTAATTCTGATTGGTTCTGCCGGGCTTGAAGTCGCTGGGAAATGGTGATGCGTATTCTGTATTAGTGAAGATACTCTTACAAATAAAGTTATTTTCTTTGGAAATGTTCTTGTTATAGGCCATGATTTTTCAATAAAAATATGTTATTTATATATACTGTATATAGGCCTATATAAGGTTTTTTTTATTGGCATCAATAGTTCCTTTAAGAACCATTAAAAAGGTTCTTTATAACGGAAAGTGTTTTTTGATCATTAAAATGTTCTAGAAAAAATCGTTCTTTAAAGAACTGTTCGCTGAAAGGTTCGGTGCCGAACCACAAATTACTTATGATTGTACAGACCAATGAAGTTTTTGGCTTTTGCTTTGATATGACTAATATTACTGAATTCAGAACTAGAGTCATGAGAAAATGAAACACAATATTTGACATATGTGATCACTTTATCAAAGAGAAGTTCATTAAAACTAAAGAATATTATAGTGTCAATATTATTATAGCAGCAAACCTCTCCTCAACAACACATGATCTGAATAATAATTAATGTCTGGAGCTCAAAGACAAAAATAACGGTTCTTCATGATCCATGAAATCTTTCCGTTCCACAAAAGGTTTCATTACAGTGGAAAACGGTTCTTTAGATTATAAAAATGTTCTTCACTCTAAAATATAGTGTTTCTTTTAAGATCTGATCACTGAAAAGTGCTTAAGGAGCCAAAAATGGTTCATCTATGGCATCGTTGTGAAAAAACATATTTTTATGAGTGATGTACTAGTGATGATTGAAATATATTAAGCAAAATTAAAATAATTTACAAAAACCTCCACATTGAAAGCGTTGTAAGATTTGAGTTAAAGGTGAAAGGTCACCAGTACTGACCCAATCTCAGTCTGATGGGTTTCTGGAAGGTCATCTCTGAAGACACAGATTTTGTTCCACAGAAATAAAGTCCTGAATCTGACTCTGTGACTCCAGTAATAACTAGCGTGACTGTCGTGATCTCTGTGTCTGCATCAACTTCCAGACGACTTCTGTTGAGATTGAACGTCACTAGAAGTTTTCTTCCTGCGGCACTGCTGGTTTTTGCAGATATTAGTTGGGTTAGTTGTTGAGAATACTGATGAAACCAGGCGATTTCATATCTGTCGCTCATGTTGCAGTTTAAACTGATTCTGTCCTTCAACTCGACTCTGAACAGAGTCACTTCATCTTCTGAAACATCTGGGAAATATCAACTGAGCCTTTAACATTATTAGATAAAAACATGTATTATTTGAGGTTAAAATGATCAGTTAAAGCGTGAAGTAGAGTACATTTACCACTGGAAGTGATGTGAATAATAAAACACAAAAGAACATCTTTCTCCATTGTGTCTGTCGTTTGTAAAGCTGTCGATTAAACTACAGGTTTCAGATCAGTGCAGACTCACTAAAACCACATGTTTCTATTTCCTTTCATACGCATAAAGCTTACACCTTCTGCATCATCAGTGCTGTGTTTATTACAGCTGTGGTTTATTAAGCTTCAGTTTTACTGCATGTGCATTGTGCCATAATTACACATATCAAAAATATATATATCTGTATACATCATTGGACGTGGTCTACATCATCATGAAAAATGCATGAATGTCTGAAACTAACAGTGTTAGTGTCCAGCGACTGGAGCACGTTTACATATATATGTTTTACTGGCCATGAAACAGCATGAGCATCATTTCATTAACGAAACAGGCATAACAAATATCTACTATCATTATTCTTAATATTTACATTTATGTTGTTATTTCATCAAAAATTAATAAATTAAATATCTCTATAATACTATTTCACTGTAAACCCTTTTATAATGTTTAAAAATCGTGAAGAAAAAAAAAGTGCACAAAACAATTAAATATATAAATATTTAATATAAATATTCATAAATTACAGTATTTTCAACATTATAAAGTGGCAGTTTTGTAAATTTTGTACACAAATATGAAATTTGAATTAAAAAAAATAGTTTATAGAGGAATGCTTATAGAGGAAGGTTTTTTAGTTTTGTGATGTTTTGGTGATATGAGGCTTAAATTATCATTTATGTGTTGTAATGCTGTACGTGTAAAAAAAGACATCCATCGTTGACTTGTCCGGCACTGGAAGCTGGTGTGTGTGTGGGTGTGTGTGTGTGTGTGTGTGAATGTGGCACTGGAAGCTGGTGTGTGTGTGGGTGTGTGTGTGTGTGTGTGAATGTGGCACTGGAAGCTGGTGTGTGTGTGTGAATGTGGCACTGGAAGCTGGTGTGTGTGTGTGTGTGTGTGTGTGATGGGTAGGTTTAGGGATAGGGGCAGTGTGTGTGTGTGTGTGTGAATGTGGCACTGGAAGCTGGTGTGTGTGTGAATGTGGCACTGGAAGCTGGTGTGTGTGTGAATGTGGCACTGGAAGCTGGTGTGTGTGTGAATGTGGCACTGGAAGTGTGTGTATGTGAATGTGGCACTGGAAGTGTGTGTGTGTGAATGTGGCACTGGAAGTGTGTGTGTGTGAATGTGGCACTGGAAGTGTGTGTATGTGAATGTGGCACTGGAAGCTGGTGTGTATGTGAATGTGGCACTGGAAGTGTGTGTGTGTGAATGTGGCACTGGAAGCTGGTGTGTGTGTGAATGTGGCACTGGAAGTGTGTGTGTGTGAATGTGGCACTGGAAGCTGGTGTGTGTGTGAATGTGGCACTGGAAGCTGGTGTGTATGTGAATGTGGCACTGGAAGTGTGTGTATGTGAATGTGGCACTGGAAGTGTGTGTGTGTGAATGTGGCACTGGAAGTGTGTGTGTGTGAATGTGGCACTGGAAGTGTGTGTATGTGAATGTGGCACTGGAAGTGTGTGTATGTGAATGTGGCACTGGAAGTGTGTGTGTGTGAATGTGGCACTGGAAGTGTGTGTGTGTGAATGTGGCACTGGAAGTGTGTGTATGTGAATGTGGCACTGGAAGTGTGTGTGTGTGAATGTGGCACTGGAAGTGTGTGTGTGTGAATGTGGCACTGGAAGTGTGTGTTTGTGTGAAAGTGGCACTGGAAGCTGGTGTGTGTGTGAATGTGGCACTGGAAGTGTGTGTGTGTGAAAGTGGCACTGGAAGCTGGTGTGTGTGTGTGAATGTGTCGTTATCTCAGTCCCTCACGGAGAAGATGGAGAAGCAGAGCAGGAGCAGAACCAGGAGTGTGTGTGAGAGATTCACGTCTGCAACACTCAGCTCTGGAAAACACACACAACTCGCATCAATTCCTGCTCATGCAACACTAACAGTGACTATGTTTACATGTGCACCAATAATGCGGATCATTTACAATAATCAGAGTGAGGTTTTAAATTCCCCCTGTGGTGAAAATCCAGCTTTTAATGTTGTTTATGTGTCTATGTGGTGTTTTTAATATGCTTTAACACAAAGCATGTGTAAATTCATAAGTCGACAGCATTGCTGAGTATTTTCTCCTTAAAACTGCAGTGAACCAAAGACAGTCTCAAAAACACGCTTTGAAATCGCTGGTGTTTCTGACGTCACAAACTACCTTGTAACCAACGTGTGATCGTCAACCAGTGGATCTCTGAGTGAGTGAGTGAGTGGAGGCGGGGCTCATTTGCATATTCATAGAACCGCGCATACTAAATGAGGCACGGGTGTCGAGTTACATTCAAGATATTTTAAGGCATGAAGAACATTTTCCAAGGATTTTTTTTTTTTTTAATTTGTCATTTTGGTGATCAGAGATGAGTTTTAAGGGATAAAATGATTGACTACAGGGCTTCAGTGGTTTACATGACCGCCACAAACCTCTACTGATTATTCGCTAAGAGTTGTGGTTATTTTTAACAGCATTATTCACAGCACAGATGATGAACTCGTACAGTAAGAGTTACTTTGCACTGCAGACTTTGATTTGTTCGCCGGTTCTTTAATATCCGCAGTCATTATTGGTGATGCACCTGAAAATATCTGTGCAACATTGTCCACATGAACTCGTGTTTCTTGCCTCTTTATTGCATTTAAATTCAGCAAATGTTTTACTACGATTATGGTTGCAACAATTATGAGCCTTACTGTATTCATTTGATCAAAGTATGGTGCTAATATGAGGTAAACTTTAATGGCAATATTGTTTGCATCTCATTATAATCGCATTATGAGGGTGCATGTAAACAATAGTCATCATCAATTAAATTATATAGAAATAACTTTAGTTTTAAATGTAGACAGAAAACATTTTGTAGCTGTTTAGCTGCAGAATCAAGCCTTTATTATTTAGTTATTTGACTTACTGTCTCTGTCTGATACGGCGTCTGGATCACAGTCTGTGGAAACTGGAACATTAGAGCGAGCGAGTTAAGCAAGTATATCGGCTAAAGATTTAGACTATCATTTAATATATAGTAACTTAAAGGAATACTTCACTTAAATGATACAGTCAAACCAAAAATTATTCAGACACTCATTCATTTTTGATTTTTGTTTATTAGTGTGTGCAGGACACTATAGTTCATTTCTGTGAGTGAGGAGAGCAAAATAAAGTAAACTGTGACATATTATACCCGAAAATTCTTCATACAGCGACTATAAGTAACATTAATACATATTTAAAAAATGATTGGGACACTTTGAGCTGATCATGTTTTGCTGAAGTGTTTTTTCTTTAATAACTAATGCACCTTTTTACACCACAGACTGAACAACATGAAGCATTGCTTGGTAACTGGTTAAGCTAAACTGGTATTATCTAATTGTGTAGTTAAATTTAACAGCTGACAGATATTCAACATAATTCATGTGTGAGAGTCTAACAGAAGGACGGACAAAACCAGTGAAGTATCAACTGAGTTCTTATCATATTTTATTACCATTGTCGAAACCATAGCGAATAAACTGTGATAATGTGAGAAATGTTGAAGGCGTCTGAATATATTTTGGTTTGACTGTATATTCACCTTCACGTTCCACAGAATCATTAGAACACAATGAGGACGAGTAAACACTGGTAAACTGTTCAGTTTGGGGTCTTTAAGCATTGATTATATGATTATATGAGGTCTTACCCGGCTTTAAAGCCCTGTTGATGTAGAGTAGATCAGACACTGATTTATTATCATAAGCATATATTCTTAATGTGATCGGTACGCCCCACTTCGAACAGTCCGGCACGACCACAGAACAGCTTCCTTCTCCTCTGAATAAGCTCGAGACGGCACGTATTTCATGAAGAACTGTTTCTGAAAGATGCTCGACGTCCACAAGAACGCTCTGATGTTTCTTCAGCTCGTGAACATCATCACCATCACAAGATAAAGCACACTGAACACACGGCTTCTGTCGAGGAGCACAGTCTGAGGACATACACAATGAAATATTGATATATGTGTTCTTTCAATAAATACTGACATCAAAACACTGCAGAAATAAAATACTCACTTGCACAGTAAAAGATGCATGGCAGTAAAACCAGCATTTTGTGCCTGAGGAGAATAGAAAGGGGCTGATTATGTGCTAGATCTGTACATGGTCACTTTAAGTATTTAAATATTGAATAAAAGTTATATTATAACACTAAAATTGCTTAATTTAAAACCTGAGTAACTACTGGATTTCATCATACTTCCCCAAGTTAACTGATTATTAATATCTAAAAAGGAAAATTCTGTCATTTTACTCACCCGCGTGTTGTTCCAAACCTGTATGATTTTCTGTAATGTTGAACACAAAGGAAGATATTTTGACGAATGTGGGTTATCCAACAGTTGCTGGTCCACATTAACTTCCACAGAAGGAAAATAAAATACTATGGAAGTCAATGGTGCCCATTAACTGTTTAATTACAAACATTCTACAAAATACATTGCTTTGTGTTCAACATTACAGAGAAATTCAGACAGGTTTGGAACAACATGACGGTGAGTAAACGATGACAGAATATACACTTTTGGTGAACTGGCCCTTTAAATCACATTTAGGGATTTTTTCTATCCCTTTGCCCCTTTTCTATGTTTTTTTAATGTTCTTTTATATCCTATTGATTATTTTCTTTATATTTTATTATATTAGGACTACTCGTCTGGATTTAAAAAAAATCTATTAATAGTAACAATATCCAATGCGTTATGACGTAGGCTACTAAAACTCTCATATCTAGTTGAAAGTTTTTTTTGTTTTTGTTTATTTAGCTAATTTGGGTTTTGACATTTCTAAACATAAATAAACTTACTAACAAGATAAGAGCCAAACATATAATCTGGCTGTAGGATATTTACATACTTACTGGTTACTGAAACGTGAAGGCATGATAGTTGCAGAAGAATGCGGAAGTCCCCGATTCTAGCTAAAAACACTGGGTTTTAATTCAGGGAAACTGCTGAAAATGGCCTAAGTTCTGTATGAAGGCAACCCGAAACCAGAAATGCCAGAAAATTGGATCCCCGAAATCAAGATCTAGTAACTTTACTGAGATTTCACTGTGCGCGTGTGAAAGTGAATGCCGGGTGATCACGAGATTCCTGGATTACCACATATTCGTACGTGAGATATCACGTGACGGCGTCAAGGCCGCGGGTCACATGACCTGAAACCAAAACAATACAGCAGAAATGTCAGTTCTTCATTCCGCTTTTGTGTTCAGAGTATAAAACATGTCGATGTTTAAAGTTCATTTTATATTTTCTGTGCTGTTTGTTGTGTTTGGTGCCGCGCTTGGATTTCTGGGAAATGGAGATACATTTCGAAGAAAGGTGAGAATGAATCATTGAGATCAACCGAAAACAATGAAACAAACTTCATACCGGTGCAACAACAAATAACCTTTAAAAAGCTGCAAACACCTACATAATAGACACTTTTTAGAACAATTATTATTTTTACGTTTCGTTTTTTAATCTAGTATTTGAACTCGGTGTTTATTACAGCTGAAGGCATGTCAAGTTTTAATTGATAATTGTTCATTTTTTCTGTATATTTAGTCTCATCTCTTACAAAAAGTTGTTGATCGGGTTCCTCTTTGTGTGTTTTTGATAGTTTGGATCAGAACTAGATAGTATTTCAGTATAAAAAGTGTCATGAAACTGTATTGTATAAATGAATTACGCTTTATTCTGTTTCATAAGACCTTTGAAACCCATAGACACCCAAGTACAACCGATTTAGCGCCTATATTAATGTAAATGATTAATAATTATTACAAATCATTCATTTGAACTGGTTCTTTTCAGTGACTCAGCCAAACTAATATACAAAGCATTTACAGTAACAGCATTAGAGACATTTGACAATCTATAAATAACTTGTGTTTAATATAAATGTTTAATTGACAAGCGATAAACACTATTTAACTAGATCAGAGATAAAAAATTGGCATATATGGTTTTCTTTCTTATTATGGTGGTAGTTCAGATTGCTCTTCCAACATTTTCATTTTTCCCACCACAAAATCTATACATATGATTTCATATTTGTATTTTTTAAATTTGCCATGATTGAAGTCATATTTCTATTATATTGTAACTCTATGTGACTATGACAACTGTAGGTTTTGCAGGAAAACATTAGCATATGGAGCAAAACATTACTGATCTGTTTCATACTTCTATCACAAGTCAGGTTTTGCGATTCAACAAAATGTCATCTATGTTAGTCAGTTTAAAAACTTTATCTTGCTGATATAGTCAAACCAAAATATATTCAGACACCTTCAACATTTCTCACATTATCATAGTTTTTTTGCTATAGTTTAGAAAATGGTAATAAAATATGACAAGAAATCAGTTGATATTTGACTGGTTTTGTCCGTCCTTCTGTTAGACTGTTATCTGTCAGCTGTTAAATTTAACTACACAATTAGATAATACCAGTTTAGCTCAACCAGTTACCAAGCAATGCTTCATGTTGTTCAGTCTGTGGTGTAAAAAGCTGCATTAGCAATTAAAGAAAAAACACTTCAGCAAAACATGATCAGCTCAAAGTGTCCCAATCATTTTTGCTCCCAAATTGTTATAAATGTTACTGGTAGTCGCTTTATGAATAATCTTTGGGTATAATATGTCACAGTTTATTTTATTTTGCTCTCCTCACTTACAGAAATGAACTATAGTGTCCTGCACACACTAGTAAAATGATATCTGGTGTCTGAATAGTTTATGGTTTGACTGTAAATCATCTGAATTCACAACAACAATATTCAACACACACTCTAAACTGAATCAGACAGCTCTACAGTTGTGGTATAAAGTGTCTGTGATCGGTGTAATGATGCTGATGTCCTAAGGTGTCTGTCGAGCTGAACCCGGGTCTGAATCCTCCCTCGTCTCTTCCTCCGGGAGTCGCTCTGGTTCATGCGCGAGGACTGGGACTCAACGACACGCTTCACTTCTTGCTGTGTAATCATGGAGCTCCAGCGCTGCTGCTGGTCCACTCGAACAGCACCGAGTCCACAGTGCAGGTGAACTGGCCCGTGTTCATCAACCGCAGTTCCCCAGGCAGCCTGACGGTGGCGCCGGAGAGCAGCGTGACCTACAGCTCTGCACTAGTGTTCACCAGGGTGAGACGCATTCAAGGGTTGTTTCATGCATTATCAGGGAATTGAACCCATGACATTTGCTACTGGTCACTGCAGGAACACTTAAAGGGATAGTTCACCCAAAAATGAATATTCTGTCAGTAATTACTCTCCCTCATGTTGTTCAACCCCGTAAGACCTTCGTTCATCTTCGGGACACGAATTAAGATATTTGTGATTAAATCTGAGAGCTGGATCACTCCTCCATAGGCTTCTAAGGGATTGACACTTGTTCCCCGAAAAGTTATTAAAGACATCGTTAAAATAGTCCAAGTGACTACAGTGGCTCAATCTTAAGTTTATCAAGCGACGAGAATACTTTTTGTGCGCAAAAAAACACAGGAAATGAATAGTTGAAATAAAGTCGTTATTTTAGTTTGTTTTTGCGCACAAAAAGTATTCTCGTCGTTTGATAAACTTAAGATTGAGCCACTGTAGTCACTTGGACTATTTTAACGATGTCCTCCATAACGAAGCCTATGGAGGATTGATCCAGCTCTCAGATTTAATCACAAATATCTTAATTTGTGTTCTGAAGATGAACGAAGGTCTTACAGGGTTGAACAACATGAGGGAGATTGACAGATTACTGATTACTGACAAGATTACTGACTTAATTACTGACAGAATTGACATTTTTGGGTGAACTATCCCTTTAAAATAACCGAAATAATCCTTAAAAGTTTACCTTGAGTCTTTAGTGACCCGGGACGTCATTCACTCTCCTCCTCCTCATTAATTTTTTTAAAGTTAGATATCAACCTTCTTAGTATTTCTCAATCAATTCATTATAAACTATATGACAAGAAAAACATTTTTTATAATAGAATGCCTGTTTTGCCATCCATTTTTTGTAAAAAATGTATAGGGTCGCTAACGACCAGCGGTGTGTAACAGTGTTTTTTTCCCAACAATAGTTGAACCTTTAATGACTGAATAAGAGCAATTCACCTTTATTCTACAACATGGCAATGACTGATACACACTGATGATGTGTTTCGCTCATAGTTACGGCAGGCAGAAAACAAAAGAATAGGAAGCATCATCAGCAACATGTGAAATGGCTCAGAGCAAGCACAATCACAATCAAATATTACTGTCACTGATAATGGATCTGGTGAAGAAGCTGTCAGCGATCAAAATATTGATTTTAAAGACGTTGAAAATGATAGTTTTGAGAATATGTTTGAGATGGTGAATATGTGGCAGATGCTGAGGAAATGATGACGGTATAAAACATCTGCTCAAACTGAACCCTTCCCAGCTCCAAGAGTAACAAAATATGCTTTATTTTATTCTTCTGACTCTAATATCAGGAGAGTTTTATATTATCACGACAGGTCGAGATCCATTCGTGTTAGATATATATCCGGGTCGCTAAACACCTGAATATGTAATAATGATTGGTGAAAAATTAATGCTTTTAAGGGTTAAAAAGAGAAAGGAAATTAATAACATTAACAGAGCATGAGAATGAAGGTAATAAGTGAACACTGTGTGTGTTTCTCTCAGATCTGGGAGTACGATGACGTTAATAACACGGCGGACCCACAGACGACAGCAGAGTCCAGCTTCTACACTCCGTACGAGCTCCAGAACTTCATCTGGACGGATCTCAACGCCACCGCCAACCAGTCGGATCACATGATCACGCTATGCGGCCGGGAGAACACCGAGAGTTTCGTCAACGGCTCCCTCTGTCTGAAAGTAAGCAGAACTGCAGCAAACACACAACAGGATGAATATGGTATTTTCATATTACACCAAAGTGTAATATTGGCTCATGCACTTGGTTTGAAATGATGTTTATTGTGAAAAGCGCTATACAAATAAACGTGAATTGAATTGAATATGGAAATGATTCATGTGTAAGAAAAATGATGTGGACGTCGAAGATCTTGAAAAGTAAGTGTATCACCGGCGTCAGAATGAACCCAGAACATCCAGATCTCAAACCTTTAACCTGTCACAGTTTAACACTCTTAATGTAAATGAAGTTGCTCTGTTGTAACAGCTGGGGTCTGTGTGTTAATGAAGTTGAGACTCTATTGTCTAGGGCTGGGTATTAGATTCAGATGTTCCAATTCGATTCAATTTTAATTCACAAGCTCTCAATACGATTCGATTTCGATTCACAAGCTCTCAATGTGATTCGATTTCTATTAAAAAGCTCAATGTGATTCGATTTCTATTAAAAAGCTCAATGTGATTCGATTTCGATTCACGAGCTCTCAATGTGATTCTATTTCTATTCAAAAGCTCTCAATGTGATTCTATTTCTATTCAAAAGCTCTCAATGTGATTCTATTTCTATTCAAAAGCTCTCAATGTGATTCGATTTCTATTCACAAGCTCTCAATGCGATTCGATTTCGATTCACAAGCTCTCAATGCGATTCGATTTCGATTCACGAGCTCTCAATGCGATTCGATTTCGATTCACAAGCTCTCAATGCGATTCGATTTCGATTCAAAAGCTCTCAATGTGATTCGATTTCTATTCACAAGCTCTCAATTCGATTCGATTTCGATTCACAAGCTCTCGATTCGATTTCGATTCTAAATTCTATTTCGATTCCCGATTAGACTCAATGAATATAGATTTAATACAAATCCTACATTTATAAAAAAAAACAGTGAACGTAAGTTTACAAGTGGTTAATTAATAAAAAGAAATTAAGAGCCACAAACCTGTATTAAACTCTTTTTGTTTTAGGTACACTTGGGTACATTAAAACAGAACCTAACTCTATATTTCAAATGCATACAATGAAAAGAAAGGATTTTGATGCAAGATGAAAAATTGATGCTGAAAATTGGACGAGTCAGAACAGCCTTGATCAAACAGGATCCGGTTACTTTGTTTAATATAAAACACACATAAAATCTCCCAGCATTCGCTGTAACAGGCAAGCCTATAAACTGTGGAGGAAAACTAATACTGGCTTTTGGGTGATGGATAAATAAATAAATAAATAAAATTAATTAAAATTAAGAATACATTTTTAATCAACCGCATTTTAAAAAACAATTAATCGAAAAATCGGTTTTTTTGCCCAGCTCTATGAAGAAACAAAATAACTCCACCTCCTTCGTCTCTATGATAATTAGCTTGTGAATCGAAATCAAATCGAATTGAGAGCTTTTGAATCGAAATCAAATCGAATTGAGAGCTTTTGAATCGAAATCAAATCGAATTGAGAGCTTTGGAATCGAAATCAAATCGAATTGAGAGCTTGTGAATTGAAATAGAATCGCATTGAGAGCTTGTGAATCGAAATCAAATCGAATTGAGAGCTTTTGAATCGAAATCAAATCGAATTGAGAGCTTTTGAATAGAAATCAAATCGCATTAAGAGCTTGTGAATCGAAATCAAATCGCATTAAGAGCTTGTGAATCGAAATCAAATCGAATTGAGAGCTTGTGAATCGAAATCAAACGTATTTAGAGCTTTTGAATAGAAATCGAATCGCATTGAGAGCTTTTGAATCGAAATCAAATCGAATTGAGAGCTTGTGAATCGAAATCAAACGTATTTAGAGCTTTTGAATAGAAATCGAATCGCATTGAGAGCTTTTGAATCGAAATCAAATCGCATTAAGAGCTTGTGAATCGAAATCAAATCGAATTGAGAGCTTGTGAATCGAAATCAAACGTATTTAGAGCTTTTGAATAGAAATCGAATCGCATTGAGAGCTTTTGAATCGAAATCAAATCGAATTGAGAGCTTGTGAATCGAAATCAAACGTATTTAGAGCTTGTGAATTGAAATCGAATCGCATTGAGAGCTTCTGAATCGAAATCAAATCGAATTGAGAACTCGTGAATCGAAATCGAATCGCATTGAGAGCTCCTGCACCGAAATCAAATCGAATTGAGAGCTTTTGAATAGAAATCGAATCGAATTGAGAGCTTGTGAATCGAAATCAAATCGAATTGAGAACTCGTGAATCGAAATCGAATCGCATTGAGAGCTCGTGCACCGAAATCAAATCGAATTGAGAGCTTTTGAATCGAAATCAAATCGAATTGAGAGCTTTTGAATAGAAATAGAATCGCATTGAGAGCTTGTGAATAGAAATCAAATCGAATTGGAACATCTGAATCTAATACCCAGCCCTAGACAATAGAGTCTCAACTTCAATAACACACAGACCACAGCTGTTACAACAAGAGCAACTTCATTTCCATTAAGAGTGTTAAACTGTGACAGGTTAAAGGTTTGAGATCTGGATGTTCTGGGTTTTTTCATATTGCGGATGAGCTCATTCTAAAGCATATTTTAGAGTTGAATCTTTGTGGAGGCAGACTACAGTCTCTCACACGTGTGTGTGTTCCTCGTTCTCCTCAGCTGTCGGTGTTCGAGTCTGCGGGCCGTGATGGAGCGTGGCCGAGTCTCCTTCACAACGCTAACTCGTCTCAGCTGCACGTGTGGCTGGACGGGCTGACGCCGCGGGGGAACCGCTCTCGCTTCGCTCTGGAGTTTCAGTCGGTCGCAGACTCCGGCTTCCAGGGGAGAGTGGATGTGCGCAGCTCCATAGATGATGAATACACACCTTCTATCTTCAAGGTACAAACTTCAACAAACCTGGACATTTTCTCAGATTATTAAACTCTACTGTATCATATATATCAGTGGTTCCCAACCTTGTTTTGTCTGAGAACCCCTTTTTCCCAAGAAGATATTTTAGGGCCCCCTTCACATTTAATGATATTGTCGCTCTTGTAAGCTTGCAGCAAGGATGACAAAATGTTTTGTTTTTAAACAAACAGTATGTTTATTACTATAACCAGATATGTTTATGCACAAATAATAGCGTATAATATTGAAAATACTATAACAAAAACTTCAGTAGTCTATTAATTGGCCCTTATTGAAATGCAATGACAAAAATATCAGTATTCACACTGGTGTGTAGGGAAAAAATAATTAATATAGGCTATTACAAAATGACTGTTGTCTGAGACCTCAATGCTTGCGTGTTATTTGTGAGGCTTTATTAATCAGTGTGAGGATTGGGTCATTATGTCTATGACGAGTCACTGGGCTACACCGCAGCGGTGCGACCCGAACCAGTGTAAAATAGTCCCAATATAAACACGTATTACAGGTGTACCATAGTCAGGACTCGACATAAGCGATGGCCGATGGCCCGGGGCCAGTAAAAGAGTATGTCGGGCTAGTTGATTGGCCAGTGACTGGCCCGCCATCAGAAAAACAAACAGCAAACGTCATACACAGTGGCGCGAAGAGTGCCAATGTTACTTCAGGTTATTTATAACGTGTTCAAATGGCAAAGAACTACGAGGCTGATACGAGAAAGAGGACATTTCTAGTAGGGCTGGGCGGTATATCGAGTTTGTACAATATATCGATTTTTTTTAAACAATATGGAATGAGGCAATACCGTTTATATCGATACAGTAGTTTGATACGAGCACATCTGAAAAATATAGCGGAGTACGCAGTGTGAGCTCCTGCAGTGAAAGAACATAGTACAATTGTCCTAAACATGACACAAGCTGTATCAAGCGCTTCAAAATAACTGGTAAGATATAGTTAACAAGTTTAAAGCAGTTTGCCCTGTCAGATACTGTTGCTGACTGACAGATAAATACTGGCGCTGTTTAATGCGTTTGAGACGTACGTGCTTTCCTCAGTGCTTAACTTCCATTTCACAGGTATATTCTCCATCTGTAAATGTTAGAAAGTCAAACATATATGTCCATTTCACTGTCAGGAGAGGACAAGTGAATCTCCGCTAATATTAAAGCTTCTGTGAACGAGCGCCGACACGCACGCGCGCCAAACAGACGAGCACGATAGAAGAGTAGCGCAATAATACTGACTAAAATATACATAGGCTATTGCTAAAATATTTGTTGTTGGAGACAATAAATGTGCCATATGTGGAATTTTAAACCTACAAGTATATTTTTATGAAAGTGACCATTATAATGGGGTAATCAAATGCAGGCTAAAATAATTAGTGTTTGCTTTTGTTTTTATTTTCATTTTTAGTTTAGCCTTTCGTCATTTTAAAAACAAAGTTTTTAGATTGTAATGTTACAATTTTAGAATGTAATGTGATTTTAACCACCTTTTTGCACATAATATAGCCCATTGCATAGCCTACATTACATTTCCTATATTTGTTTCCATATCCTTCAATTTCAATATTGTTTTGTTCTTCATTTTTTTATTTTTTTTCATTGACAGCTTTTTTAGGTCATAAATGTTAAATGAATGACAAAAAAAATCAGGCAAACTAATATACTTTTGTCTAATTTCGCCATTTTGAAGTGAAAATAGGCCTATGTAACGTTACTCATCACTCATGTAATGTAATAATTAGTTTACTGTCATTGTGAGGGGACAAGAAAAATTAATCCTAATGTATACAATAAATACAGTTTAATGGAAAAGTGCTTTTCCTTCTATGTCTTTCAGGGCCGGTAAAAATATAGAAGGGGCCAGCAAAACTCTGATCTACTGGCCCTGGGGGCCATTGGGGATTTTTTTTATGTTGAGCCCTGCCATAGTGACTCAGGATAAGACAAAAACACGGTTCATGATGTACTTCCTCATTATATAAATTTAGTCAATTTTGAACACAAAAAAGTTAAGAACTGCTGCTTTAATGCTCACTGTTCAACACTGTTCAACATATGACTCGACCCCCCAAAGAGCTCGCCGACGCCCCCTTGTGGGAACCGATGATATATGTGACCTTGGACCACAAAACCAGTCACATGGGTACATTTTTTGAAATTGAGATTTATACATCACATGAAAGCTGAATAAATAAGCTTTCTATTGATGTATGTTTTGTTAGGATATGACGATATTTTGTTGAGATGCAACTATTTGAAAATCTGAAAAACTATTTGCAAAAAAAATCTAAACATTGAGAAAATATCTTTTAAAGTTGTGCATTTATGTTCGTGATTGTGCTGCATTACCTCACAAAAATAAATGTTTTATATATTTACGGTAGGATCTTTACTTAATATCCTGAGGATTTTTGGCATAACAGAAAAATCGATAATTTTGACCCATACTATGTATTGTTATTACCACAAATATACCCGTGCGTCATGTGACTGGTCTTTCAGGAAACAGCCCTGGACATTTTCTCAGATTATTAAACCCTACTGTATCATATGTGATGCATGAATAATAAATCTAAAGCCTGTAAATGATGAAATCTTTGCTGTCGCATCAATCTCTCACTCCTTCTGTTTCTGACTGATAGTTCAGACTCTTTTATCCAATAAAAGTCTTTCAGTATAATTATACAAGCGTCCTTCAGCTCGAGCTTTCTGTGTCAAATCTGCTCTGATTTTCAAGAATAACTTTGATATTGTTTGTAATATTTCAGCCGGACTGAAGCAGCTTTACTTGATTATCATCATCATTTATCACAAAAATCACGAGTATCAAATATGATCGCCAGGTTTATTTGTTCATCTCTCAATCATCACTGTGTTGCATTGCATTATATGTTTTAAAAACTACAGAGCTTTGATCATAAAACCAAGCATTTAAATATCATCTTACTAAGACATATTATTGGCAGATATTAATATTTATATGCATTTTATGTACGTATCTGCTACACTGTGATAAAGATCTCATTCACATTACAAGCATCAGAATTACATCACGTTTTGTCCATATAAATATCTGCAACTGCAGCAACATGCATATTTTTGTTCAGTTTGAGTCTCTGAATAAAATGTATCCTATGTGTTTTCCTCCATATTCTCACTATATATGACTATATGAGCCATAAAAGCATAATTTCTATGTATTATAGTATTTCACATGTGCGGCTTTACAGAGTTAAAGTCGACATGAAACGTATTTTTCTTCTCAATTGTTCCGTATATCCGAGTGAAGCGCTTCTGGAACAAGAACAAATGTGGGCGGGGCTTGATTATGTCCGTGTGGAATTGATTGGATGGTTGTGGTTTGCTATTGGCTGATCTCATGTGAGTGACAGGTTATAGCCCCGCCCACATCATCAGAGAAGAGAAGCTGCAAGAGGAACATGAATTTAACACAATAATGATGTGCACTGATAAATGATTTATTATTAATATTCCAGTACAGATGTTGATGTGCGGTGTCTTCCGCCAGGTGTTTGACTGGGTGTCGCTCCCGCTGAACTCCAGCAGTGTGTGGGGTTTCTCTCAGTGGAAGCCCGTGGCGTATCGTAAAGCCACGCCGGTGTTCGAGGACGCGACGCCCTGCAGGAACTCTCCTCTGGTGTCCGTGAGCCGCGTCCCTCCGTCCGCGCTGGTCCAGGCCTTCTTCACACACGAGCCGCAGACCCACGGCCTCAACATCAGCTTCGGGGTCGATAAAGACCCGGTCCTCTACAGCGACACCGGATACATCAGCTGGTGAGTGAGCGCACACCTCCGCACTGTTACAACAACTGCTGTTTATAATCCATCATTTACCTTTCACATTTACTGGCTGATGAGTATCTGTCAGGAAATAACGGTATTTTTTTATTAAATATTTAAATATAAAATTGTTATTTTATTGATTGTAATTGTCTTTGATAAAAAACATATTTTTAAGTGCTTTTGATTTTTTTTATACTTGAATTGACGATATTAAAAATATTATGTAGGCCTATTAAATAAATATTCTATTGTTTTATTTATTGTAATTTTCTATTGGTTTCTTAATTTACTTTTGAACTCGTACTTGTCGATTGGTATTATTAAAGGAATAATAAAATATAAAAAATATTACAATATTACAAAATTAATAGTTTAAAATATATATAAATATTTAAATTGTAAATATTAAAATACTGTATAATAATGAATATACAATTACTATAATTAATTGTAATTTTCTGTTGTTATTTATTTTTGGTTTATAATAGACTTTTTTTTACCATACTTGCCGATTATTTTAAACAATAGTTTAAAAACAAGGTTTTAGAATTTCTTTTTAATATTTTAATTAAAAATATAAACATACTTCATATAAATTGTTATTTTATTGATTGTAATTTTCTATTGGTTCTTTTTTGATTCATCATTTATTTATTTTATTTATTTTTTACGCATACTTGCCGATTAGTATCTGTTGGGAAATATTACAAATATTTTTTAATTGTTCTTGAATATTTTTTAAATATTTGATGATTTAAAAATACTACATATTAAATTGTTATTTTATTGATTATCTTATCGCGTGAGTGATCTTAGACTAGTTTTACACTAATTGCATCTGTAATCAACTATAAAGCACATATTGTTACTATATTATTTTTTAACCTTTTTTAGTTAATGTGTCTAGTTTGTTTCCAAACGAGTAAAATACATGTTTAAATGGTTTACAAGTGAAGTAGGTTTCCTGAACACGCCCCTTGTCAGTCAAACAGATAGTCCCGCCCCCAGACTCACATGATTGGTCGAGTCAGAAGTTGACGAGCTGCTCAAACAAACAGATCAGTGTTCTGAAAGTGTCAAAGAGACTCTGAACAACTGCTTTAAAACACATTAGATGATCTGTAGCTGATATTAAACACAGTATTTTCAGTCAGTTTGAACAGTGTGTGTGTGTGTGTGTGATCTCTCCAGGACTGTGTTAATGGGCATGGGCAAACCTCCAGCCGACTCCTTCTCCACGTTAATCATTATCATCATAGCGGTTGGACTTTGCACTCCGCTGGCCATCATCATCGTGGGCGGAGTGTTTGTGTGTGTCCGCAAGAGGATGACACGATCCTCAATCTACGAGCCAATCAACTGAGACGTTAGGGTACAAGCCCCGCCCCAGTGGACACACCAGCCAATCAGTGCTGAGGTCGCTGACACCTGATTGGACGATTAGAATGATCACGTTACTGATGATGAGGAGGAGGATATGCCTGAACATTTGCAGACAAACTCCCTCTGGAAGAAGTGTTTTTGATTTAGACATTACGTATCAGATTTTTTACACCTTTATACGGAAAAATCGAGTGATTATTTGATTTTTTTCATTTTTTTAGACATGATGCTTATTTGTTCTGTGTCCCATAATAATAATAATCCTCCGTGCATAAACAGTTATTTGCCCAATTTTAAAACATTAATTTCTCTTTAATCCTGAGATATATATGCAGGTGTTTTGATAAATGAGCAGAACTGATGGAGGCTCTCAGGGATTCTGGCTTCAGTGTAGTGTTCCTCTTCTTCACCTGTTTTTAGGAGAAAGTGCTGCTTTGTTGGACATTTGCATTTTGTAAACATTGATTTGCACCGCATTTGAAATCTTTCTGTTTTTGTTGCCGCCAGTTACTAATAAAAATGTAAATATGGATTTAAAAACTGCAACCGTTTCTTTCTCTCTATATAACCTCCTTCTCAACACTGATGGACTGAAGATTTGTGTTTCGTACACCTGTCAATCAAACACTGATGGACTGAAGTTTTGTGTTTAATACACCTGTCAATCACACACTGATGGACTGAAGATTTGTGTTTCGTACACCTGTCAATCAAACACTGATGGACTGAAGATTTGTGTTTCGTACACCTGTCAATCAAACACTGATGGACTGAAGATTTGTGTTTCGTACACCTGTCAATCAAACACTGATGGACTGAAGATTTGTGTTTCGTACACCTGTCAATCAAACACTGATGGACTGAAGATTTGCGTTTAGTACACCTGTCAATCAAACACTGATGGACTGAAGATTTGTGTTTCATACACCTGTCAATCAAACACTGATGGACTGAAGTTTTGTGTTTAATACACCTGTCAATCAAACACTGATGGACTGAAGTTTTGTGTTTAATACACCTGTCAATCAAACACTGATGGACTGAAGTTTTGTGTTTAATACACCTGTCAATCAAACACTGATGGACTGAAGTTTTGTGTTTCATACACCTGTCAATCAAACACTGATGGACTGAAGTTTTGTGTTTAATACACCTGTCAATCAAACACTGATGGACTGAAGTTTTGTGTTTAATACACCTGTCAATCAAACACTGATGGACTGAAGTTTTGTGTTTCGTACACCTGTCAATCAAACACTGATGGACTGAAGTTTTGTGTTTCGTACACCTGTCAATCAAACGCTGACGGACTGAAGATTTGTGTTTCGTACACCTGTCAATCAAACGCTGACGGACTGAAGTTTTGTGTTTCGTACACCTGTCAATCAAACGCTGACGGACTGAAGTTTTGTGTTTCGTACACCTGTCAATCAAACGCTGACGGACTGAAGTTTTGTGTTTCGTACACCTGTCAATCAAACACTGATGGACTGAAGATTTGTGTTTCGTACACCTGTCAATCAAACACTGACGGACTGAAGTTTTGTGTTTCGTACACCTGTCAATCAAACGCTGACGGACTGAAGTTTCGCGTTTCGTACACCTGTCAATCAAACGCTGACGGACTGAAGTTTTGCGTTTCGTACACCTGTCAATCAAACGCTGACGGACTGAAGATTTGTGTTTCGTACACCTGTCAATCAAACGCTGACGGACTGAAGTTTTGCGTTTCGTACACCTGTCAATCAAACGCTGAAGGACTGAAGATTTGCGTTTCATACACCTGTCAATCAAACGCTGACGGACTGAAGTTTTGCGTTTAATACACCTGTCAATCAAACACTGACGGACTGAAGTTTTGCGTTTCGTACACCTGTCAATCAAACACTGACGGACTGAAGTTTTGCGTTTCGTACACCTGTCAATCAAACACTGATGGACTGAAGATTTGTGTTTCATACACCTGTCAATCAAACGCTGACGGACTGAAGATTTGTGTTTCATACACCTGTCAATCAAACGCTGACGGACTGAAGATTTGCGTTTCATACACCTGTCAATCAAACGCTGACGGACTGAAGTTTTGCGTTTCGTTCACCTGTCAATCAAACGCTGACGGACTGAAGTTTTGCGTTTCGTACACCTGTCAATCAAACGCTGACGGACTGAAGATTTGCGTTTCGTACACCTGTCAATCAAACGCTGACGGACTGAAGTTTTGCGTTTCGTACACCTGTCAATCAAACGCTGACGGACTGAAGTTTTGCGTTTCGTTCACCTGTCAGTCAAACGCTGACGGACTGAAGTTTTGTGTTTAATACACCTGTCAATCAAACACTGACGGACTGAAGTTTTGTGTTTCATACACCTGTCAATCAAACACTGACGGACTGAAGTTTTGTGTTTAATACACCTGTCAATCAAACACTGACGGACTGAAGTTTTGTGTTTAATACACCTGTCAATCAAACACTGACGGACTGAAGTTTTGTGTTTCGTACACCTGTCAATCAAACACTGACGGACTGAAGTTTGTGTTTAGTACACCTGTCAATCAAACACTGACGGACTGAAGTTTGTGTTTAGTACACCTGTCAATCAAACACTGACGGACTGAAGTTTTGTGTTTAATACACCTGTCAATCAAACACTGACGGACTGAAGTTTTGTGTTTAGTACACCTGTCAATCAAACACTGACGGACTGAAGTTTTGTGTTTCGTACACCTGTCAATCAAACACTGACGGACTGAAGTTTTGTGTTTAATACACCTGTCAATCAAACACTGATGGACTGAAGTTTTGTGTTTCGTACACCTGTCAATCAAACACTGATGGACTGAAGTTTTGTGTTTAGTACACCTGTCAATCAAACACTGACGGACTGAAGATTTGTGTTTCATACACCTGTCAATCAAACACTGATGGACTGAAGTTTTGTGTTTCATACACCTGTCAATCAAACACTGACGGACTGAAGTTTTGTGTTTCGTACACCTGTCAATCAAACGCTGACGGACTGAAGTTTTGTGTTTCATACACCTGTCAATCAAACACTGACGGACTGAAGTTTTGTGTTTCGTACACCTGTCAATCAAACACTGATGGACTGAAGTTTTGTGTTTCATACACCTGTCAATCAAACGCTGATGGACTGAAGATTTGTGTTTCATACACCTGTCAATCAAACACTGATGGACTGAAGTTTTGTGTTTCATACACCTGTCAATCAAACACTGACGGACTGAAGTTTTGTGTTTAGTACACCTGTCAATCAAACACTGACGGACTGAAGATTTGTGTTTCATACACCTGTCAATCAAACACTGACGGACTGAAGTTTTGTGTTTCGTACACCTGTCAATCAAACACTGATGGACTGAAGTTTTGTGTTTCGTACACCTGTCAATCAAACACTGACGGACTGAAGTTTTGTGTTTCGTACACCTGTCAATCAAACACTGACGGACTGAAGTTTTATGTTTCATACACCTGTCAATCAAACACTGATGGACTGAAGTTTTGTGTTTCGTACACCTGTCAGTCAAACACTGATGGACTGAAGTTTTGTGTTTCGTACACCTGTCAATCAAACACTGACGGACTGAAGTTTTGTGTTTCGTACACCTGTCAATCAAACACTGACGGACTGAAGTTTTATGTTTCATACACCTGTCAATCAAACACTGACGGACTGAAGTTTTGTGTTTCGTACACCTGTCAATCAAACACTGATGGACTGAAGTTTTGTGTTTCGTACACCTGTCAATCAAACACTGACGGACTGAAGTTTTGTGTTTCGTACACCTGTCAATCAAACACTGACGGACTGAAGTTTTATGTTTCATACACCTGTCAATCAAACACTGATGGACTGAAGTTTTGTGTTTCGTACACCTGTCAGTCAAACACTGACGGACTGAAGTTTTGTGTTTAGTACACCTGTCAATCAAACACTGACGGACTGAAGTTTTGTGTTTAGTACACCTGTCAATCAAACACTGACGGACTGAAGATTTGTGTTTCATACACCTGTCAATCAAACACTGACGGACTGAAGTTTTGTGTTTCGTACACCTGTCAATCAAACACTGACGGACTGAAGTTTTGTGTTTCATACACCTGTCAATCAAACACTGACGGACTGAAGTTTTGTGTTTCGTACACCTGTCAATCAAACACTGACGGACTGAAGTTTTATGTTTCATACACCTGTCAATCAAACACTGATGGACTGAAGTTTTGTGTTTCGTACACCTGTCAATCAAACACTGAGGCCGTTACAATCAAACATCTAATGCATCATTTATTCATAAACGTACAGATTTCCATCATTAGATTCGAGGACAATCATTAGTAAACATTAGGAATATGGCACAAATCAACAATTATAATCACAGCATGACATAAACAACTGCATGTCTGAAATTAAACATCAAAATACTTTTCTGTAAAAAAAACACTATTATCCAACATATCCGGGGTACAAATAACAATACATTTTGCTTTTAGGAGATTTTTCATGACTATTAAATACTATTAAATGTCCCTGTTATTTATTTTTTATATTAGTTATTAGAAAGAAATTTTTAAAACAATAATAAACATTTGGACGGTAATGTGTTTAACATGAAATAATGCAAGCTTCACATTCTAAAAGACAAATATACTTGGTAACGCTTTACTTGAAGCCTTAATGTATAATGCATTACACATTTCCATAAATAATTGTTACCAAAGTAAAAATGCATTATAATATTTGCAGATTACTTGTTACATCTGAAATTTTGTTTTTTATAAAGATATAACAATGAATATATATGCATTATAACTGTGGTTACAATAATTAATGACTTCATACAATAAGGTGCATTACAAGGCATAATTCATTTATTAAAAATACTTTATACTGCATTATTCATAAAGGCTTTAAGTGATGTTCCCATATATTTGTGCTTCTTAGATTTCAGACAGGCTTTCACTCGACTAGTTACTATTGAGGTCAGGTCCTGAAAGACCGAAGCACGAGTGTTCAGAACAGTTAAACCGGTTTCTTCAGGACACAGATTGAGTTTCATCCCATTCATCCCTGATTCTCAGTGCAAGAGAGAATCTTTCCAGAAGAATTCTCCCAGTCTTTCATCCTTCATTATTTAATCGTCTGGACGGACAATTTCAGTGATCATTCTGAAGTCCCTCCCATCTTTATTTAAAGAGATTATTCTGAATGCTGAACATTGGGTTCACCCCCACCATCTTAGTCTTGGGGGCGGGGCCGTGGTGGGCGGAGCCACGTCAAACACCGCCTCCGATCCGCCCACAGAGCCAATGAAATACAGGTTTGCTCCCAGAAGAACGAGCAGAGGCAGGAACGAGAGCGCGTGTCCAAGCGCTCGTACACTGCTACTGAAGGCCACACACACCCAGTAGATCATTCTGAGGACCAACAAAACACACAATGTACACACACACCCAGTAGATCAATCTGAGGATCAACACAACACACAATAAACACACACACCCAGTAGATCATTCTGAGGACCAACAAAACACACAATGAACAATGAACACACACACCCAGTGTGAGCGGTTATTTCACAATGCTTTATGAACGACTTTTGTTCGGTTTGCATTTCATAAAGTAACATGCGTTTGCGTACTCTTTGAAATTACTTTTTGAATATAAAACGTAATATCTGTGTCACATTATTCAAATAAGAACATTTTATTTAATTTATTTACTTCGTTTAAAATCCTGAAACCATGTAACAAATTAGTAATGTGAATTTTAGAGTACTGGACGAAGGTTTTCCAAGAAACATGTAACATTTAAAAAAAAAAGGTTTACATGATTTATTTACTATTACTTACAGATACAGTTGAAAATGTTTCCCCTCCCCAAATATTGTAATGTTAACTTACAATTAGTTATGTAATTTTGGAGTATTGGAATAATGTAAATGTTACATTTAAGTCTATAAGTTTTCCAAGTAAGAAACACATAATATTTCTATTTATTGAATTTATTTACTTACAAATACAGTTGAAAATCTCTCCCTAAAAAGATTTAGAGCATTGCAATAATGTAAATGTTACATTTAAAAGACTTGAGTAACAGTTTCCCATTTTAAAAGTAACATTGTTCCAATAATGTAAATGTTACATTTTTAAAAAATCTTAAAAGCAACATTTTCCAATTTAAATGTAACACTGTTCAAATAATGTGAACACTTTTATTTAAAGGAAACAGTATTCCAATGTAGTGCAGCAGATTAATGGCATATTTCAAGAGAATCGTTCAAACTGGTATAGAAGCATGAAATTTGGCACAGATACTCCCTAAGGGTCACTTTTTGGCAAAAAGGCGTTGGCCACCCAAAAATTCAACATGGTGGCCATTTTTTCAAGATGGCCGCCATTTCTCTTGATTCCTTACATCAATTTTTGGGAACAGTGGCAATGAACATAGGAAAGGAGGGCAGCCATCTTCAAAAATGTTTTCCTTCCTGAATTTTTAATGGCCATTTCCTTTTTCTAATAGTGGCCCTTCCTCTCTGTGGACTGCACCTTGCCGTGGTGGAGAGGCTTGTGTACTCCAATGAACGTGAGAGCTATGCCGGCTTGGATTTTATATCCCTTGCAAGTTTAACTAAGCCGGACAGGTCAAAGGAGAGGAGGCAGACAAAGCAGACATTATGACTATTTGACAGAAATGGTGGCCATCTTGAAAATGGTCGCCATCCTGAATTTTTGAGTGGCACATAACTTTTTCCAAAAGAGTGTTCCTTGAAGAGTATTTCTGCCTAATTTTATGCTTGCATCACCATTTGCACAATTGAAATAATTCATATTCGACAGGAACGGTGGCCATCTTTAAAAATGGCGACCATCTTGAATTTTTGAGGGAAAGCATCTTTTTCCATTAACATGTTCTTTAGAGAGTATTTGTATCAAATTTTATGCTGGATCACTATTTGAATAATTGTTATAATAAGCATTGAATAGCAATGGTGGCCATCTTGAAAATTGGCCGCCATATTGAATTTTTGAGTGACCAACGCCTTTTTCCAAAATAGTGGCCGTTAGAGAGTATCTGTGCCCAATTTCATGCTTCTATACCAAAGTGAACGATTTCTTTACTAATCTGCTGCACTAAATGTAAATGTTACATTTAAAAATCTTAAAAGTAACACTTTCTCAATTTAAAGGTAACATTACAATAATGTAAATGTTACATTTAAGTCCTAAAGTAACAATGTTACAATTTAAACGTAACAGTATTACAATAATGTACATTTAAAAGTAACATTGTTCTAATTTAAACAAAAGTATTGCAAACATGTAAATGTTACATTTAAAAGTCTTAAAAGTAACACTTTTCAAATTTAAAATTTACATTATTCCATTAATGTAAATGTTACATTCAAAAGTCTTAAAGTAACATTTTGACAAGTTAAACGTAACAGTATTGCAATAATGTAAATGTTACATTTAAAAGTCTTAGAGAAACCTCCCCAGCACGCACACACACGCACACACGCACACACACACACACACCTGCCGAGCACGAAGACGATGGTGAGCAGCGGCACCAGTTTGAGCAGGTCCTGTTGGGCATAGGTTGCCATGACAGCGAGCTGGAGGAAGAAGAGCAGGGAAAGGTGGAGCGAGTCTCGAACGAAGTGTCCGTGAACGACGACCTCACGATTCTTCCACGTCCCGTCAAACAGAGGCTTCAGCGTCCCGAACCTCACACGGGACACGCCCTGAACCAGCACACCTACAGCAGAGAGAACATGTTATTACTGAACACTTATTATTATTATTATTAATACTTTCAATGGTAGTGTGTGTGTGTGTATATGAGTGTGTATGTTTTTTAGATCCTCACCCAGAACGATGGGAACGCTGGCGAAGAACGCACAGCGCAGTGTGTAGATCAGCCTGAGGGGGGTGCTGTCGAGCGGAGGGGCGTCGAAGGGGAGGAGCTTGTAACCGGCCCACGTTAGTAACGGGAACATGAGCGCGGCAGCCGATACACACACACACAACCGCACAACCTCCACACAACTGCTGCCTGACACACACGAACAGAAATCATGCTCAAAACAAGCACTTGTTAAATCAGCTCTGTTAGCACTGAACAACTTTTGAGATAGTCGCAAAAATGTGCATTACACAATACGGTATCCCACAATGCAGTGCACTCGACTTGACCCAGGGTTATTATCATTAACTAAAACCATAAAAAATAAATTTGTTACTTGAAATAAAATACATTTTAATTTAAATAATAATATAAAAAAAATATTTATAAATTTATCTCTAAAATTACATCTCGCGACTGACATCTTTTCTCATGCAATTGCGACTCTATAATATGCAATTCTGACTTTTTATCTCAGAATTGTGTGATATAAAGTCCCTATTGCGTGTTATAAATTCAGAATTGCACGTTTATTTCTCACAATTCTGACTTTATAACATGCAATTCTGAGATAAAAATATTGCGAGATGTAAACTTGCAATTGTGAGAAAAAAAGACAGAATTGCGAGATTAAAAATAAAAGTGCAATTACCTTTTTTATTTTTTATTCTGTGGCGGAAACAAGCTTACATAGAAAATAATGACATTTAAAAAGTTGCAATATTTCACACAAATCTGCAATTACTATAATTAGAAATGACTGCATTTATTTCCACAACGATAAATGAATGTTGCTCGCGTAATAATGCCATGCAACAATTACTTATTTGAACTGTGTGCACTTCACACTGTTATCTAATATACAGTATACACTGCACACTACACAATTACTCTAATACTAAATGAGACACACTCCTGTTTTCAGACAAGCATCTTCCACACTGCTACAGTTCAGGGTTTATAAACTCTCCTGTGGACAGATGAAGATGAAGAAGATGAAGATGAAGATCACACGTGTTCGAATGCATGGTTTACCTTCAGGCTTGTCGATCTGCTGGATCCAGGACGGCTGAAAGTGCTGAGGAGGGTTTGTGATGAAGTTCTGCTCATCCATCCGGATCTTCTCCATCGGGATCATCGAGATCCGGATCTTCCCCATCGGGATCGGGATCGTCTCCATCGGGATCGTCTCCGTCGGGATCGTCTCCATCGGGATCTCCGGGATCTGTGTGTGTTCCCGTCCCGTGGACTGCAGGATCATCACGTTCGGAGTGAAGGCTTGCACCAGCCGATCATCATCTTCATCATCATCCTCCTCCTCCTCATCGTCAGCATCGTTCTCCTCCGTCTCCATCCAGGCGTCCGGTTCCTCCGGCTCTCCTGCGCTCTCCTCCGTCCTGCTGCCGGGTCGGGTCGGGTCAGCGATCAGAGGTTTGATCTCGTCAGATGTTTCAGGACTGAAGACCAGCAGCTCCGTCATGTTGATCTGTGTGTGTGTGTGTGTGTGTGTGTGTGTGTGTGTGTGTGTGTGTGTGTGTTTATGAGCTGCACTGCTGCTCTGCAATCATCTCTGAAACTACAGACAGATGAAACTCAAAACACAGAGTTCACTATGCACATTTCCAATAATAGACTCCTACACACACACACACACACACACACACACACACACACACACATTTCTTTTTAAGATTATAATGCACTGTAAACTATGTTTTTTCAAGGTACATTTACAAGAAAAAAAATACTATTTCAGTCTTTCTACTTCAAAATTTCATATTTACTTCAATGCGTGACCTGCCGTTCCTTTATAATTGTTTGTTTCAAATGAAATCCTACAGCAGATTTTCTTTCAGTGTATTAATTAAATGAGTGATTAATGCTGTAGAAGGATTGTTCATTGTTAGTTCACGTTAATCAATCAGACTTTATTGTAAAGTGTAAGTTTGAACTTGAACAGTCGATCGTGTCGCTCGCAACCGCAAAGTCAAGGGTTCGATTCCCAGGGAATGCATGAACTGATTGAATGTAAACCTTCAGTGCAATATAAGCATCTGACACATGTAAAAAACATTTGCATTGAACTTGTGTAAAATAAGTGTTTCATTTCAGCAATTTCATTGGCCATCGTTATATATTAGGTGTAACTGAGCGACTGATTATTAGTATAATCAGACAGTGTTTTTTAAATAGGCCTAAATTTGTGAACATAAACGTCTGTATCAGTAATATCAGAAATCATCAACATTAGTTCATGAAGAGCTGGTTTATCAGAAAACACATTCTTCATGCATTAGTCGGATACAATGTGTCTGTGTTAGTCAGAACTTCACATCAGACACACACACACACACACACACAATACCCTATTGTGAAGTGTTAGTTACTCTGATTCACTCTTATCTCCACATTATTACACTAAAAGCACTGCATTGAATTATGATCATATTTTTCTCACTGGCTGACACCTCAACCAGTGAGAAAAATATGATCATAATTCTTAAGAAACGTGTTGCTCTTATTGTTATCAATAAGTTTAAGAGATTTTACAGTAAGGGAGACACATGATTACATGAATTGACAGACATTGAGTAATGAGTGAGTAATGAGTGAGTAATGCAGTTCCACCAGTTTATCCTGAAATAACCAACACGCATTCACGGGTTCATTTCAAGCAAATACAATAACAAACTGTTCTTAAAACGCATATTAATACGAGGCTTAATCGCCAATTCTGCCCTAAGATTCTCTCAGAAAGAAAGTAAAATTATGTTGTTTCTTACCAGACACTCCATTGAGAGGAACCCTATGACTGTATATGGAATATAATAACAGATGTTAACAAAAACTAAAGCAGATAGCAGCGTTCGGCCCACCGTCTAATGAGGAGTGAGACTCGACCGGGGATCGCTGTGATCGTGCACGCGCACAGGTGCGACGGTCAGTCCACAGGTAAATCATTAGGCTTGTTCGACTTGAACCGGCGCTGCACAGACCGATCGGTTGATGACATCAAAGTACCGCGAGAGCGATTAGAGAGCAGACGGCTCCTTATGCTTTTGAATAGCTCTCGCGGTACTTTGATGTCATCAACCGATCGGTCTGTGCAGCGCCGGTTCAAGTCGAACAAGCCTATACTCTCGCGGTGTCACGTGACTCTCGGCGACGCCTACAATTCACACATCTCGCGCTGAGTTTATACTAAAGAAGTGCATGTGTGAAGTTTACATTTTATATGGGTTTTACTTATTTTGCCAGATTTAATTAATTGATGGTGTAAAAAAGGCCATTTTCTAATGTAGGAAGTCAGCTGATAAAAGTCATTGTTCAGTGCACTAGATAATATAGATTAAATCATATTTTTTCTAAACTAAAGCTCGTCGGTACAGTATTTGTGTATAACCTCTTTCTGTTTAACTAATAGTTAAACTAGCATATGATTATAAAAGCTTTTGAGATACAGGAAATCCGTACTTTTAAGAACATATCCTGAGTGATGTCAGAGATTGTATACGGGCTTTGGTGATGTTGTTTACTAGCGCTGCACATGTGTGCGAGTCAGGCGCAGTGAAACCAAACTACCCCGCAGCTGATCGACAGCACCCTCAGCCAATCACAATGCTGCAAGCACCGTAACAGCCAATCAGGATGGAGGGATTCCCAGAGGGACGTGTGCACATACGCGGAAGTTCGTCTGTACCTGCGACAGTGTGTTTTCTCAGCGCATCATGAGAAATATCATGTTCACTTTTATTAAACTGATGCTTAAGATGTTTTAATATTTAAAGGGCAACATGAGCGGTATGTGCAGGGAGGTAGTTACACTCCAGCTGGGACATTATTCCAACTTTGTCGGGACACATTGGTGGAATTTACAGGTGAGGATGTTTAATGACGGATACATTATGAAGCTGAAGAAACCTGACATCACTGTGAAAAGAAACTAAACAAAATGTCAGAAACAACCTGACAGCTTCTACCTCTGTTTGAAGGAAATTACGTATTCATTTATGATTTTACAGTAATAACTGTAGTAAGTACACTTATAAAAAGTGGTATGAATTTGTGCATTGTCATGGTGCTAGTATTTCTGAACATGTAAACTTTGATGTTCTTTGAAATGCCATGTAAATATGGTAGTTCTTCAGTACCCTGGTTTAAAGGTTTCATTAACACTTTTGTGTTATTCTGGTTGAAGCTCTCTTCACATCCAGATAGCAATCAATAGTAGAAGTGGACTAAATATTAAAACACTTGTCTGTGGAAATCTCAGGACCAGAAAAATGTTCGTCCAATGGTTGCATTCGGTCCGAGTGCACTGATTGGATGTCCTACCTGCCTGTCAACATATGTGGCGTGGCTTTGGGCGTGGCTCAGAAATTGCCCACCCTACCTTTAAAGTCACCATGAAATCTAAATTGACTGTTCTTATTTTTTATGGAGTATTTCATTATTTACTATCAATGATTTATCCGTGCACATTAGTTTTTATTAAAGTCCCCCTGTGGTCAAAATCCAGCGTTTAAAGTTGTTTATATATGTCTATGTGGTGTTTTTAATATGCTTTAACACAAAGCATGTGTAAATTCATAAGTCGACAGCATTGCTGAGTATTTTCTCCTTAAAACTGCAGTGAACCAAAGACAGTCTCAAAAACATGGTTTGAAATCGCTGGTGTTTCTGACGTCACAAACTACCTTGTAACCAATCAGATCAACGTGTGATCGTCAACCAGTGGATCTCTGAGTGAGTGAGTGAGTGGAGGCGGGGCTCATTTGCATATTCATAGACCCGCGTATACTAAATGAGGCAAGGGTGTCGAGTTACATTCTGGAGACATTTTTTCAAGGAAAAAACATTTAAATATGTCACTTTGGTGATCAAAGATGAGTTTTAAGGGATAAAATTATTGACTACAGGGGGACTTTAAATTCATGACTTTAAAGTACCATGGTAAAGCCATTTGAAACAGTCTCAGTAAAGCACGTGTGTATGTGTATGTGTGTGTGTGTGTGTGTAGGATGCGGGTCTGGTTTATGATGCGGTGGAGCCGGCGGGTGAGCTTCAGAGTGACGTGATGTTCAGAGAGGGTCGAACGCTGGGCGGTCAGGTGACATACACACCTCGACTCATCGCCATGGACCTCAAAGGTACCGCAGTCTGATCCCGAATCCTGCCTCAAAAGAGAGGAGTAAATCAGATTTATGAATGCAGAAAATATTCTTAAGCATACAATCTGTTTTCGCTTGTATACCAGTAATTACATTATGTAAGCTTGTTTCCACCACAGAACAAAAAATGAAATGGGTAATTGCGACTTTTTTTTCACAATTGCGTGATATACAGTCACAACTGTGTTATAAAGTCACAATTGCGTGATATAATCACAATTGTGTGTTGTATAGTCAGAATTGCATGATATAAAGTCAGAATTGCGTGATATAAAGTCACAATTGGGTGTTATACAGTCAGAATTGCGTGATATAATCACAATTGTGTGTTGTATAGTCAGAATTGCATGATATAAAGTCACAATTGCGAGTTATAAAGTCAGGATTCGGAGAAATGAAGTCAGAATTGCAAGATGTTAACTCGCAATTGTGTGAGAAAAAGTCACAATTATCCTTTAAAATGTTTTATTCTGTGGCAGAAACAAGCTTCCATATTAAATTAATCCAACATAATTTATGAAAATACATACATAGTCAATTATAAAATGAATAAGAAAAAGTACAATATTTAATTGCTTTGTGATAATTACATCACTGAAATTAATTCATTAATTATATTATTGCATTTTGATGATGACATTAGCTTTGCTTCCATCTCCCTATTTTACATTTTGGGACATCGCATAAAAACGCTGGATGGAAACACCAATAATGATGGTTGGATTATGTAATTTCTGAATGCAATATTGGGTTGTTGATGTGTGTAATGTTTAGTTTTGCTGGTATGTTCAGGAAGTCTTCAGACGCTGAGGAAGCAGGGCAGTCTGTACGACACGGAGAATGAAAACACCACCTTCACATGGTAAAACACCGCTTCACTGTTTCTGTTCGGGTGTATACGCTGCTGTGTTGATTATGGATTCTGATTAAAAGCTGAATGAAAGAGGTTTTTTCTTTTAGGGAAGGAGAGATTATGACACACAAAGAAAGTCCTCCCACCAAAAACCCTTTCCTACAGGATCTCGACAACATAGATGTGAGGATGAGTGTGTTATTGTAACTCAGCAGCGTTTTTGAAAGCATGTGATATCTGAGAGTGACTCGTGTGTGTGTGTGTGTGTGTGTGTGTGTGTGTGTGTGTGTGTGTGTGTGTGTGTGTGTGTGTGTGTGTGTGTGTGTGTGTGTGTTTAGACGGGAGGTTTTCTAGCAGATCCAGGTGTCACGTGTCCTTCCCCTGCGGTGGATCGCTCAGGTGTGTATGAACTCAAAATGAACCCTATTCAATGGCTTGATTAATGTTTCGGATTTTATTATGAACATTTACATTTATGCATTTGGCAGATGCTTTTATCCAAAGTGACTTGCATTAGATTGAAGGTGTATGTATATCAGTTCAGTTCATGCATTCCCTGGGAATCAAACCCATGATGCAAGATTATTTTCATTAGCTAAAACCATTAAAAAAAAATTTTTTGTTACGTGAAACAAAATAAATGCTTATTTAAAAAATAAATAAATATAATGTATAAAAAATAACGTTTTTACCAAGGCAACATTTCTCATTTTAGTTTAGTTTAATTTGATGTACTAAAATAACTAAAACTGAAACTAATAAATACAATTAAGAAAAACTTTATTGGCATATTAAGAAGAAAAAACGAATAAAAAGGATAAAAACACACAACAAAATTACTAAAGCATTAACTAGAATTATAGTGAAAACAGGAAATATAATAATAAAATCAAATTCAGACTTGAAGTACTAAAATAGTTTTATAAAAATATAAAAAAATAATTTTATTAACTTGAAGTACCTAAATAACTAAAATTCATAAATAAAATTAATAAAAACTGCATTTAAAGAAATTAAAATAACAGAAAAACAACATTTCTATTAACATTAATTAGAATTACTGTAAAAACAGAAAATATAAAAATAAAATCTAATTTAGTCTTGAAGTACTAAAATAAACAAAAGTAATAAAATTAATAGTTTTTAGACATTTTAAACATTTATAATTTATAAAACTAATAAAAATAACAAACACAACAAAATGACTAAAACAAAAATAATAGTGAAAATATAAGAAAATCAAATTCAAAATATTAACATAAGCTATAATAGAAAATGAATGCTACTAAAATAACTGGCTTGACGTTTCTCTACAGGATGAACAAATAATGCCTGTTATTTTAAAGAAAAGCATCATAATATTTTTCATTAAAAAAACAAAACCTTTCATCTGACATCATCAATCCCTCTTATTTCTTTCCATCGATCCAAAAAATAAGTCTCATCTTACATTTTCTGTTCTCTTTTAATATCCCTCTTCACTTATACCTCATTACAAAAGCAAAACAGCTTCTCAAAGGGACGAACATGTCAAAATATTAGTGCTGTCAAACGATTAAAATATTTAATCGCGATTAATCGCATTAATGTCATAGTTAACTCGCGATTAATCGCACATTTTTATCTATTCTAAATTTCTCTTGATTTCTCTTTGTTCATTATTTTTTATCATTTTAATGCTCTTATCAACATGAAAAAAGTGGATTGCTTGCTTTGTGCACATTTTTTTTTATTGAAAACAACATAGGCAATACTGTGTTCAATTTCACACAAACATTCTCACTTGGAGCAAATAATTTCTTTGTAACACAATGTAACACTGTCCATCAATAAAAGGGTGAAAGAAATACTGACGAGGCACTGATATTGACGAGGGGGCGGAGAATTCGCATTAGGTGTGTGTGTGTGTGTGTGTGTGCTTGGCCATCATCAAGTGGTATTTCAGACTGGACGTGCTGCGATGATGATAGCTCAGTTCATAACGACAAAACACACATATCACTTTGGTCTAGTCAATGGAACCATTTGGCAACTTTTTAAAAGTAAACTTTCCATTCAGAATCTTATTGGCATCCATTTCGGCGTCTCGCGCTCGTCATCCACTCAAAACGTAACTTTAACCTATTTGGCCGGCTCGCAAGCCCAAACAAGTGTGTGTGCGCGTGCCTGTTGTTTTGTTTCCGGTCTATATCCACTTGCGCTTTGGTCGACGAAGCAACAAAACGTCCTCGCACGGCGCAAGCCCTTGAAATGAATGGGTTTCATAGCGCAGCGCCGCGCATGCCGCGTCCTGTTGCAAAAGCATGTGAAAAAAAAAACTACAAAGTTTGCTAGACCAAAAAGACCGTTAATCTCGCGATAAAAAAATTAATCGCGTTAAAATGGTTTTGCGTTAACGCCGTTAATAACGCGTTTAACTGACAGCCCTACAAAATATTAATTTTTCTTCTGCATATGTTTTACAGTTCGTGTTTATTCTGTATCGGCCAGCCATAATTGCAGGAATGTTGTGTGTTTTCCTGAAGCGAGCGGCGCGGGGTCGAGCGTTGCCATGGCGACGGTGAACAGCAGTCTGGAGCGGATACAGAGATCCTATAGGCTGGAGGGAAGCGTGAGGGTGTGGTCAGACTTCTTGAGGATCCATCTCCACCCGCGCACCATCTCCGTCATTAACCAGTACAACCATGACGGGTGAGTGATTCAACGACTGACGCTTCGCATTACTGAGAACCAGCATTCACAAGTTCAAGATCCAAGATTTTTTTACATTAGACATGATTGATGTCAGTAAGTTGTTCTGTATCTTTCAACACCTTCTGATGTTTATCTGCTGCTGTAACTGATAGTGAAGAGGAAGAGATGAACTGAGGCGCTGAATTTCATTCTCAAATTGTCAGAATTTGAAAGCTGAGACTTTGTTTCATATCAAAAGCACAACGTTTATTGCGATTGTTGAATGGAAGGCGCTAGAAATGCACAATTCTGGAAAAATTACGAATCATGATTTATTTTTTTTGTTTAAAATATAGATCATGATTCTTAAAAGATGACTAAACAAAATAACATTAACAGTAACATAAATGTACATTTAGATATATACCACGCTATAACACAACAGTATTTTAGCTATTTAACTTAGTATATTTAAAAATATGTAATTAATTTGAATTAGCCTAATTTTTTTATTTTTTTTATTTGCTGTAATGAATTATTCAATGGCTCACTCATAAAGACTTCACTTGTTTCATTACTGGAAGAATCAGCGTTTTTGAATGAATCTCTTGAGCGAATGATTCAATGACAAATGCATTTTTTAACAGTCCCTTGTCGCCACCTACTGGTGTAACGACGTAATCGATACAATCTTTATTTTAATCAGCGTCAAGTTACTTTCAGTTACTTTAGTTTTATCACTACTGTAGACATCAGTGTTTATATCTGCACTATAAGCTTTAATCCCAGTACTTCTGTAATTATCTGAATGATTGTAACAGATATAATGATACTGTGTGTTTGAAAGACATGAGAACTGCTCTCTCTGCCTCAGATCTGAATCAGTGTGATCGGACTTGTCAAAGGTTTAATAGACACAGAGCCGAATCGCTGTCATTTAGTAATATGATCACATGGGTGTTTGAATAGTGATCGTGATCTTTTAACGATTAATGGCAGTTCTAGAAGGCATGCTATAAATAGACACTGGCATAATTAAAATGCGTTATCGAAGAAGCACTAAATTAATTTGTTTAGAGCGATGATAAAACTTTTTGGTTGAATATTTTTGGATAGTGAAACTACTCTGAGTGATGTTCCTGTGTTTATTGTGTGTGTGTGTGTGTGTGTGTGTGTGTGTGTTCAGTGAATCTGAGCGTCTGGAAGCGTTCGGCCAGGGGGAGGCGCTCTTACAGGGTCCATTTCTGGAGGATCTGGAGGATCGACTGCACTTCTTCGTGGAGGAGTGTGACTATCTGCAGGTAACACACACACACAGATCATCAAAACAACACAAGGGGAATCTCAGGAAACCTGTCAGCTCAAAATCAAAGGAAATATGTTTACATTTAAAGTCCCCCTGTAGTCAATAATTGTATCCTTTAAACTGTAACTCATCTTTGATCACCAAAATAACAAAATTTCCTTGAAAAAAAAGTTTTCATGCCTTCAAATATCTTGAATGTAACTCGACACCCTTGTCGCATTTAGTATACGCGGTTCTATGAATATGCAAATGAGCCCCGCCTCCACTCAGCTCAGAGATCCACTCGTTGACGATCACACGTTGATCTGATTGGTTACAAGGTAGGTTGTGACGTCAGCAACACCAGCGATTTCAAAGCGTGTTTTTGAGACTGTCTTTAGTTCACTGCAGTTTTAAGGAGAAAATACTCAGCAATGCTGTCGACTTATGAATTTACACATGCTTTGTGTTAAAGCATATTAAAAACACCACATAGACATATATAAACAACATTAAAAGCTGGATTTTCAACACAGGGGGACTTTCACTGGGGGAAAGTTTTTAAGCAATGTGAGTGTGAGTGTGGTTTTGAGATTTATGAAGCTGGTGTTAAAAAAATATGAGATGTTTAGCATTTTTTTAATATCAGCATCGGCTAAAAAGTTTCTCTGTTTGTGTCAGAAACGGGACTTTTATTTTGACGGCGCTGAGAATGTCAAAATTTTAAGAATCAAAAGTTTCTCAGCGGAACTGAAGTTTTATGAGCGAAAGTTTTATCTACATAAAATACATATTATTTTATGTATTATCTTTTATTATATGCATTATAATCTTTTATATAAGTGTGAAACCATCTTTCAAGAGTATAAATGTAAGTATAAGCGTCCCTCTCTGCTTCTGTTTGCTCCCGCTCAGGGTTTTCAGGTGTTGTGTGACCTTGCTGACGGCTTTTCAGGCTTGGGGTCAAAGGTCACAGAGTTGTTGCAGGACTCTTACGGAGGTCGTGGCATCCTCACCTGGGGCGTGGCACCTGTCAATCACCCAGACACGGTGAGAGCATCATTCATCTTTAATTTAACGTCGCTTCATCTATATCTTAAACGAAAACATATACAACAGTTTTATGACCATTTAACAGGCTCCATGTGTTAAAGTGTCTGAACTGGATTTGTCTCCGCCTGACAGAGCTCTGTACTGGACTTGTACCACATGATGAACTGTGCGTTAGGGACGCTCCATATGGCCAATCACAGCTCTTTCTTCTGCCCTTTGACCCTGAGAGGTGGACTGGGCCGACGCCCACCTCCGCCCACTGCTTTCCCACTGCTCAACTATGACGTAAGCCGCTTTCATTCACTGGAAACTGTTTTAGAGTTACAGTTAACTAAATCTAAATCCATAAAAAAACATTTACATTGCTTAAAATTAGGGATGCACCATATCGGTATTGGCCGATATAAGTTCATTTTTTATGTTAGCATTATCGGCCTGATAAGAAATTTTTGCCGATACATAAGCCGATAATTATTGTATTATTTGCTTCAGCTGAGACACTTCAGATGCGCACTGTTCAACATGATGGTTTTGAATTGCTGGAAATATGATTGAAATCCCTTCAAAAAAGAAAAATACAGTTCAGTGCAACACGTGCAGCGTCTGTCATATCGGCTACATACAATTATAATAATGAGAACATTATATCTGTGTGCTTTTGGACATGGCTTTTAATGATGAGACTTTTGTTTTTATAATCAGGCTCTCAAACAAATATTTTAAAAATTTGGATTTAGATTTATCAGCCAATATATCTGTTATTGGCTTTCAAATCTAAAGAATTATCGGTTATCGGTATCGGTATCGGCAAATTTTCATATCGGTGCATCCCTACTTAAATAAATGACAAAAAATGTTAAAAGCCCTGAAATTATCCTGATTTAACACCATCATTTTCATAATTTTAACACCTTTTAAAGGCTCTCCAAAACCATTTTGGCCCCAAACCGAAAAAAGCTGTTTCGACCAAAAAATCTCAGTAGCCAAAATTTTGATGCATTTCTAATAAAAACTAGACAATTTTTTACAAAAACAAAAATGTATAAAAATATGTTACCAAACATTAACTACAATTTAAATGGAAGCGGAACATGTTAAAATAAAATGAATTCCAAATATTAACACTGATCAGTGATACTAAAATATTCAAATTATTCAAATTAATTAACCAATCATACCATTGATCAGCTCTACCAAACTAGGATGTCTTTTTTTCCAGTAATAAACAAACATTGGTAAGTTGTTTTGATTGATACTGTGAAGCAGCTTTGATACAATCTGTATTGTGAAAAGCGCTATATAAATATATTTGACTTGACTTGACTTAAAATAACACTGATGTTTTCATTTATTCAGTATCTGATGGTTTTTTATTTGTTAATTTATTCTGTATCTGCTGATCTTCATCTCTCTCTCTCTCTCTCAGCCGACGCTGTGGTTTCACTCGAGCGCAGTGCTGGCTCTGGCTCTGGACTGCATGACGGTGTCGTATAGACTGGGTCAGGGCAGTTCTCCGATGTGGCAGCTCTCTGACGCGCTGACCGCCTCGGGGAGGAAGGTGCGTGTTTATATCCGTCTAAACTGATTCTCCTGTTAGTGTAAAGGTCTGTTCACTCCAAGGATGAAAACTATAAGTGATCACAGAAGTATTGGGATAAAAGTTTATAGTTCAGATATAAACACTGATGTCTACAGTAGTGATGAAAATAGAGTAAATCGCCTTTTGAAAGTAACTTGACACTTCAAATAACGATTGTATCAGTTACATTCACAGACGCGGGAAGTCATTTTCGACAGTGGGTGCGGGGGGGGGGGGGGGGGTTCCGACCAAGCAATTACAGGAACGTGGTTATAGGAAAAGTCCACTTCTAAACAGATCTATTAATTACTACTAACTAGAAAATCGCTATATAAATGTAACGAATTATTACCACTCTCCCTCAAAACCTTTTTTTCCATTTGCATTCACGCAGGCCAAATGGCCATAGTCCATAGGAGGAGTAAGGGAGTGATGCAAGCACGGCAACGATCTTTATAGTTAAAATCAGAAAACAAATACACACTCACAAAAAAATGGAATATTTTGGCCACTTCAGGCTGAGCTGAGAGCTGATGCAGAAGCTTTTTCTTTCAACAAAATAGTGTCCACAACTCCTTCTCCCCTCAGTGCACATAATTTATTTAAATTATGTTATTATTTACGTTTAACCCTCTGAGGTCGCCGGCGCGTTTTGCTGGATTTTCTTCACATTGTAGCACAATAAACTTAAATTACTTCATCATTTATGCTCGTACAAAAAAAAGGAAATAATTATGAAAAAAAAAAGTGTGATATTTCTACTTATTTAGGCTATGTGTCCCCTTACAATCAAATCAAAACATTGTGCTTTTGTTAAATAAAGAAAATAAACAGGGTGTGCTTTCTTCCTCTCCATCTGAACTTTTTTTTTTGACCACGCCAACGCGCGTAAAATTAGAGTTTTAATTTGATCTCACCAACGCGCGCAAAAGACATTGACATGCAAATCGTCCACAAAAATAGCAATGTGGACGAGGTAGATGTAAATGTCACCAAAAGACATGTTTGGCAAGTTAACGACAGATTTCAGCGGGGTCAGTATAGTTGATTCGGAAGTAAATACGGATCAAAACCCAAAATATCAATTTTCTTGTAATAGCGTTGCTTTTCTTTATCAGATAGATGCGCGATTTTCGTCTGAGTAACGTTAGCAGAGCCCGTTTCTTTGACGTTAACATTTGCCATTTCCCCTGGAATCATAGACAGTAAAGTTAGCTAAACCTGGAATCGACGGTCGGTGGCGCGGGCGCTATGGTCCTAAAGATGGCGGCCACAACAAAAAAGTCACGTGACTGAAACCCATGTATAGGTAACAAAATTAAAGAATAAAGCTTATGCGCTCTTTGAGAACTTTAATGCACTCAAGTGCACCAGAAACACTTGCATCAGCCTTCTGCAAACTTCTTTCCACAGCTTCACAAGGTCCAAACATAGCCTCGTATAACATCATAACATCTTCATGGCTAACTCCGGGAACGACAGAGGCTAGCTGGTCCTGCTCGGGCGTAGGGGCTGTAACGTTACCTCTGGATGAGTCAGTTGGAGAATTCTTCTCGCTAGTCCTCGGCCTCGGGTTTTTGGGGTTGGATTGAAAAAAATCCAAAATTCTCTTTTGAGACATTGCTAACTAATTATCTTGCTATATCGCTGATATTGATATAGACTAACGTTAGGCTATCACTAGCAGTTTTTAGGTGTTTTTTTGTTTGTTTTTTGTGCTGCGTGGAATGAATCGTAATCGCGTGATTCGCGTCAAGACATCTGATTGGCTAATACTACACACTGAAGATAAATTAAATATTTTTTAGTTAAATAATTACTAAAAATATCCCTCTCTTCATCCCACACCACAAACATGACATACAAAATGTTGTGGAACAGAAACTACAACTAGAGATATATTTATAAGCTATAATTTTATTGTCATCACAGTTTGCCAACCTACTTCCCACGTCCATGGTTACATTGTTACACCAGTAGGTGGCGACAAGAGACTGTTAAACGTGTATTTGTTATTGAATCATTCACTCAAGAGATTCATTCAAAAACGCAGATTCATCCAGTAATGGAACAAGTGTAATATTTATGAGTGAGTCAGTGAATCATTCATTCAAACTCATTTTTTAAAAATTATTTAAATGCAGATTCTTTAAACATTTTAAATAAACTGCAGCAATTAACATTTTGTCAGAACCTCTAGTAAATTACATGTTATTTTGAGTAGTTGTCTGCTAAGAATTGTGGGAGAATTTTGATCTCTGTTTGAAACCAAAAAAATGTGATTCTCAGTGTATCCAGAATCGTGCAGCTCTGGCTGATGACGTCACTGCAGATCGTTCCTGACTTCATGCAACTGTGTTTTCCAGGTGGTTTCAGCTTATGGCTCTGTGCCGTTTCCCATGATGCACGGCAGCTGCCTTCCCGAGGCTCTGGATGCTGTTTCGGATGCGTTACCGTGGAAATCCCTTTCAGCGTGTCCTGAGCTTGGCGACGGACGCTGTTTCGGCCAATCAGTGACTCTGAAAGGTTTAGACGGGCAGAGTTTAGTCAGGTGACTATTTTAGTTATATATGTTAAAATGTTATATTTAGCTGTAGTTTGTTTGTTTAACCTCCAAATATCCTGGTGTTGAGCAGCATTGGTTTTAACGTAACATTAAAACATTATTTCTTAATAAATGTAATTAGTTATTCAACATTATTACATCTTATGGAAATACTGTCAAAACGAAAGCAAGCCTGAAAACCATAAAACTGTCCACAATTATTATTATTTTAAAAATTGTGATAAAATGGATGTAGTGACTTGAGATCTTTTCTTCTGCATTGTGAAGTGCATTCAAGTGTAACGTATTATCAAAAATGAAAAATATGTTGGGCGGGACTTGGTTCTGTGCATCAGTTGTTGATTGGGTGTTGAGTTGTGGGCGTGGCACTCATAAGAAAGGGGCGGGGTTTATGTGATTGAGTATGACATTTTGATTAAACATTATTCGGTCAAATATTTCCATGGACAAATTGTTCACAATAAAATCAATAACATGCATTTAGAAATTTTTATTTCATGCCAACTTAAAAAACATCAGTTATATTCATTCATATTAATTTCATTTCATTTAAATTCTGCTCCTTAAAGTTCAGATTTTGCACCAGTTTTTTTACCTTTAAAATTTGGGAATTGAATTGCTGTAAAATGCTGTACCCACCAAATTAAACAATTAATATTTCTATTAATCGAAATAAGGCTGAAATAAAATTAAAATATTTGATGAAAAACTAGACTAAAATTAGAAATGTTGTATTGGAAACCAAGTAAAATAATTTTAAGTATCAATTGGAAATAAATAAAAACTAAAACTGAACTGAAAATAAATTAATCTAAATAGTAATATTTATGAAAAAAATATAAATGACAAAAGCATATAATTTGACTAAAAAATAAAGTAAAATTTTAAATGAAAACTGAAAATACAAAATAAAAGCTAATTCATTTCAATATCAATAAAAACTATAATGGTATATAAATAATATGGTAAAACTTTACTATAATGTTTCATTAGTTAACATGAACAAAGAATGAACAATAATTCCACAGCATTTATTAATCTTAATGCAAATTTCTACATATACTAATACATTTGTAAAATCCAAAGTTAACAGTGGTTAATACACTGCGAACAAATATGAACAAACTTTTAACAATTAGATTTTTACTAACTAACTTTAACAAAGATGAATAAAAATATTGCACATTGCTAGTTCATGTTAACTAATGTTAACAAATGAGACCTTATTGTAAAGTGTTACCAATAATACTTAAAATAACTCTTTGAATATTATGTGTCTAAAGAAGACTAAGAAAAGAAGTAATACTGAGGGGTTTTTTTCTTCTTCTTTTTTTCTATTGCATAAGAAAATGTATATGTATGTGTTAGTTCAAATGTAAAAAATATATAGTTGTTGTGATGATAATAGTGTTATTGTCCTCAGTCCTGTTCTCGCTGGTGTCGAGCCGCCCAGTCCTCTGCACTACGAGTGCTCTGGTGAAGACGTGCTGGCGACGTACATCAGGTCACATTACCCATCATCCCCTCTGTGAGTGATCCACACACACTAACCGTACGGCTCTGAGCGGCTGTCATTGGTCTGAGTCTGATGTGTGTGTGTGTGTGTGTGTGTGTGTGTGTGTGTGTGTGTGTGTGTGTGTGTGTGTGTGTGTGTGTGTGTGTGTGTGTGTGTGTGTGTGTCTGCAGGGCGGTGCAGCTGCTGTCCAGTCCCAGTAAACTCACCGCTCCGTTCCCGCAGATCTTCAGTCCGGCTCTGGGTCGGCAGGGGTTCCTCCAGAACCGGTCTGATCCCGCTGACAGTGAGTGCCGCTCTATAGACATCAGATCAGGGTTCGAAATTTACTTTTTCACTCACCGGACAATTTGACTACAAAATATTTAAGTTACCGGCCATTCACAACTTTTACTAGCCCCCGAAAAAAAAAATATATATATATATATATATTTGTGTGTGTGTGTGTGTGTGTGTGTGCTGTGACGTAGTTCATCTGTTTTTTTTCATTTTTGGGCTAGTAGAAGTTCTGAATGAATATATGAAATAAAATTTGGATTTCATACATTTCTTTCTTATTTTTTTACATCCAGCATCTCCTCCCTTTTTTATCCTCATCCTTTTCAACAAAAATGTATTTTAGGTGGCCAGATCAATACAGTACAAAGAACATCAAAAACATTAAGATTTTAGGAAAATTAGGAAATTACAATGTCTTTTCTATTAACCGAATGAAATGAATAGTGCACGTTTAGACCGTTCTGCGCTTTCGCCACTGTTGGGTTTAAAAATGAATTTCAGTAATATTATTTATTTGACTGCACTGACACTATCAGAGAATAAAACATGACATGAGCTGAGCTTAATAATGACACTACTGTCTTCTGATTAAGGATGCAATTTACATATTTCATAATTGATAACCTTTACAGTTATTGATCTTAAACGAATTTTTTCACCCAAAAATGAAAATGATCCCATGATTTACTCTCCCTCAACTCATCCTAGGTGAATGACTTTCTTCTTTCAGACGAACACAATCAGAGTTATATTAACAAATGTCCTGTCTCTTCCGAGCTTTATAATGGCAGTGAATGAAGCCTGAGATTTTGAAGCCCAAATAAGTGCATCCATCATCATAAAAGGAATCCATGCGACTCCAGGGGGTTTATAAAAGTCTCCTGAAATGAAGAAAAATATCCATATTTATAACTTCATAAACTAACCACTGGATCCGTAGGGTCAGAGGTCATGCATCGGGTCACAGGTCATGTGTTGGGTCTTGTAATGCGCCATCAGAGGTCATGTATTGGGTCAGAGGTCACTCGTAATGCGTCGGGTCAGAGGTCCCTCATAATGCATTGGGTCAGAGGTCACTCGTAATGCATTGGGTCAGAGGTCACTCGTAATGCATTGGGTCAGAGGTCACTCGTAATGCATTGGGTCAGAGGTCACTCGTAATGCATTGGGTCAGAGGTCACTCGTAATGCATTGGGTCAGAGGTCACTCGTAATGCGTCGGGTCAGAGGTCACTCGTAATGCGTCGGGTCAGAGGTCACTCGTAGTGCACCGGGTCAGAGGTCACTCGTAATGCATCGGGTCAGAGGTCACTCGTAATGCATCGGGTCAGAGGTCACTCATAATGCATCGGGTCAGAGGTCACTCGTAATGCATTGGGTCAGAGGTCACTCGTAATGTGTCGGCTGAGAGGTCATGTGTCGGGTCAGAGGTCACTCGTAATGCATCGGGTCAGAGGTCACTCGTAATGCATTGGGTCAGAGGTCACTCGTAATGTGTCGGGTCAGAGGTCATGTGTCGGGTCAGAGGTCACTCGTAATGCATCGGGTCAGAGGTCACTCGTAATGCATCGGGTCAGAGGTCACTCGTAATGCATCGGGTCAGAGGTCATGTGTCGGGTCAGAGGTGTTGTGGCAAAAACAATAATTAAACGAACAGCAACACCGCGTAAGAGACATTCTGATCCGAATTATATTTTAAAAGGTATTTATTCTTGCAAGAATAGGACCCCATGTTGCCCACACAGTCCAGCTGTAGGGTGAGTGAAAGACCAAGAGGAAGATTCGGCTGGCAGTCTTAAAGTGTTCACCTCAAAGCTATGTCTTATCAATTGTTATTTAGACAAGAGGAACAAAAGGAACTTTACGGCTACTCTTTAGATCTCCTAACCGCAGGGGTTTTCTCACCTCTGAAAACAGAGGCCCAACCACCTTCTGTTTGTCTTTACTCATGCCTTCACAGCTGTGTAAACATAATAATAGAAAACAAGGTTCTCTTTTCTCGTACTCCTAGAGGAATACAGATAAAGAGACCATAGGGTATTTCAATATAATGTCTATTATTAATCAGCCAATATTAAAATTTCCACTACAGAGGTCACTCATAATGTGTCAGTTCAGAGGTCACTCGTAATGCGTCGGTCAGAGGTCATGTGTCGGGTCAGAGGTCACTCGTAATGCGTTGGGTCAGAGGTCATGCGCCGGGTCAAAGGTCACTCGTAATGTGTCGGGTCAGAGGTCATGTGTCGGGTCAAAGGTCACTCATAATGCGTCGGGTCAGATGTCACTCGTAATGTGCGGGTCAGTGGTCATACATAAGGTCAGAGGTCACTCGTAATGCATTGGGTCAGAGGTCACTCGTAATGTGTCAGGTCAGAGGTCATGTGTCGGGTCAAAGGTCACTCGTAATGCATCAGGTCAGAGGTCACTCTTCTGCCGAAACTAGACTCTCATACGGCCGTTCCTGGAAGCCAGTGATTATAGTTTATAAAGTTATAAATATGGATATTTTTCTTCTTTTCAGAAGGCCTTTATTAACCCCCTGGAGTCGTATGGATCAGTCGCTTATTTGGGATTCAAAATCACAGGCTCCATTCACTCCCATTATAAAGCTGGGAAGAGCCAGGACATTTTTTTAAATAAAACTGATTGTATTCGTCTGAAAAAAGAAAGTCATATACACCTAGGATGACTTGAGGAGGAGAAATGTATGGGATCATTTTTAATAAATTTTTTTTGGGTGAACTATCCCTTTAATGTCAATATTTGTACTGAGCCCGTAACATCTTGGCCTCTCTCTCTGTCTCTCTCTCTCTCTCTGTCCCCGTTTAATTCCAGTTCTTGTCTTCTTCCCGTGTCTCTCCCAGCTCCCTCTCCGCCGGTCTCCAGTCTCCCGGTGCTGACGAGTCTCCAGTCGGGTCCTGCCGTGGGTCTCCAGCTGTCGGAGCTGCAGAGAGTGTGTTCTGCGCTGGACCTGCGTCGCGTGACCCCGAGCTTCCTCTCGCACGGGCCCGAGTTCAGCGAGCTCACCGAATCCCTGGAGCAGCTCCGCAACCTCGCGCTCTGCTACCGCCAGGACGGCTCCCGTTCTTCATCCGACGAGGAGGACTGAGGGATGCTCTTCGTCGAGTATCAGTCGCTCGGCTGCGTTCCCTCGGGGAATCATGGGATATCAGCTCAATCACCCTTCAAAACAGCACGAACATTTAGAAGAAAGACAGAACTGTGAGAAGTAATTAGGTCTGTGCAGCGATTAATCGCATCCAAAATAAAAGTTTGTCTACATAATATATCTGTGTGTACTGTGTATAACACATAATGTATATATTTAAGAAATATTTGCATACTGTGAATATATATATATATATATATATATATATATATATATATATATATATATATATTTATATTATATATAAATATTTTATGAATAAATAACAAATTGTTCTTAAATATATATACGTGTGTGTGTGTTTATATATACAAAATAATTATACACAGTACACACATATATTATGTAAACAAAAACTTTTATTTGGGATGTGAATAATCGCGATTAATCGATGCATAGCCCTAGATTAGAAGTAATATGTAAACCTCATCGAACCTGCTTTTCTAGAGCTTAACTGTGTAAAAGTCCCCATTAAATATTTTTACTTCATATAAATTATTGCTTAATTTTGCAATATGCCTGTTATACCCTTCTAGAAAGTTAACGGTTATTATTCAGAATGGCACCTTCATCAAAAACTTGTTTAATAAAACCATTTTATTTTGGTTGACTGTAATGTTTTTGCTGTGTGATCTGATTATGAAGGAAATATACACTTGTAAAATTAAGTGAGACTCGTTTATATTGTTTTTCATTTGATTTTAAATAGGTTTTATGTCAAACGTCATATGCACAAACAAAACAGGACTCGTCACATCCGCTTATTGGAGAAAATGACGCCGATATCTTTGGACTTTAAACATTATCAGCTAACATAGCTAATTATTTTTATTGTGCGTTTTTATTATTTTCCATTTCTTTGAGGGCATCTTGAATACAATTTTTATATTTTTGAAATATCTTATTTCATTCTCTCACTGACAGTGCTGTTTAAAAATGATAAATCCTTCGTCGTCGCATGGTAAGGAGCGTATACACTATCTAATTAATATTAATGAGCGTAACCGTTATTGGTACGTGGACACGACGGGAGTTCAAGCTAGCTACAAGAAGTGTGTGGAGTTTGGTGTGTATTATTCCTGTGAGTATTTTCTTATTAACCGTCTAAATACAGGAATTATAACCAGTTATAAACTTTGATTAATTCCACTATCGGAAGGTTTCGTCCTTAAAATATTATAAACAGAATATTCGTATTAATATAGAAATGTTGAGTTATTTCGATACGAACTTCCAGTTTTTCAGTCAGTGACTGTCGCGGAGACTTGAGGGCAAAACTCCATCTCAAAAATAAGAATTATGTGAACAAGAAGCAAGTTTTGGGCACTTGTGATCCATATCAGAACCCGCTGCAGTATTTCAATCACTAATTACAGCGGGACGTTCGAAAATAAGGATTAAATTAAGCAAAGTGTAACGCTAATTTGTTGATCTGGTATTTTATTTATTTATTTTTTTACATAGAGTTGTGTGACACCACATAATTTTAAAAACAGATTAACAAATCGGGGATTACAATTGTCACCTGTTATTAAAACCTAAGATTAATTTTCTCCATGATGGATTGACCAATTAAACAGCAACGATGTAAGTATTCCATTTTCCTTTTCACCACCAAAAACTCTCTCTCTGACAATAGTCATTATTGGTGCAAACCACCCTTAAAATGCCTTAATGTATAAGTCTGAAGGTATAAGCTAAAATAGACATTTTTTAAATCTCCTGATCATTAACTGTGCCAAAACGTTGCATGTAGCCTAAGGTCATGCATGGGATGACATGTACCAACTTAGGTCTGAATACGCTAAAGCGTTGCGGAGATATGGGTGCAAATCATCTTTATCAAAGGAATCAGAGGAAAACATTTATTTTGTTACTAGCCCTTATGGCTCGATAGTTAATAAACGCATAATAGCATAAATGTAAGTGAAAATTTGGACAGTTGGTGGTGCTAGAGGGATTGAATTAGATACTCCAAATCTAATGTGATGAATGTTTGGACTGTCCTCTATCTGTGTACCAAATTTCACAACTTTTTACTAGGGCTGGGCGATATGGCCAAAAATAATTATCACGATAATTGTTTTATATTAGTCGATATCGATAATTATCACGATAAATGTCAAATCTTTATTTCTTTCATGTTTAAAGGTAGATTTTTGCTCCTAAGTTAAAGTTGTAGAAACCAGAGCGTTAATTGTGGTTTTAAACTACTCTTTATTGTCAGAACATATCATGACAAACACTTGCCAAACAGGAGAACATTTCACAAATCTGAGGTAGAACATTCAAACATTTGTCATTTTTCCATAAAATAAATATCTGAATAGAAAAATACATTTCTTAGTTTCTGCATGTGCTAATGGGGGATATTGTTTAGTGTAACGGGACTTTGATGGCACGTATCTTCAGCACAGTTTGCAGTGCAGGCTGCAATATTAATATTACATGTTTTGTCTCAAAATGCATATTTGACAGTGAGTTGACAGTAAATCTGCATCCTGACTAAAGCTAATACTATGTTAAATTTATGTTCATTAACAAAAACAGTAACAGTAAGAATATAAAAATATTCTGACTGTTTGAGTTTTATTAAAATTAGCCATTGGCCATCCGGTATCATGCATTTAGATCATGATAACCACAGATAAAACAGGCATAGCCTATAGCACCTCACTATCATGGCAAAATGTAACTTTATGGTTTCTATGGTATTTATGAAAAACAGTAGTTCAGCCAGACCAGGCTTGTGGGGTGCCTGGCAGGTCAATTTCTATGAATTTAGCTCTAGTCAGAGACATAATCAGCTGGGCAGAGCAGTGACAGCTTCCTTTAGTCATCTTGAGTTTAGATCAAGAGAAGGCCTTTGAAAGGGTTAAGTATGATTTCCTGGAGGCTTGAGCCGTATGGGGTTTGGGCCAGTCTTTAGGGCTGCAGTAAAACTACTCTACAGGTTGGCCTTCATTAGAGTAGGGATGAATGGGCATTGGTGGAACAGTTAGGAGTAGTATGGCAGGGGTGCCCTTTGTCTCCCCTTCTCTTTGTTTTGTCTTTGGAACATCTGTTGGTGGCATTGAGAGCAACGTCTTCTTATGCATTTAAGCGGCTGCTTTTGCTTGACCCTGTTTCTGGCCTCTGATTGTGATTTTGAGGTGGCAGGCAAAATCCTGGATGGATTTTGCAAAGTGTCTGGGGCATGTGTTAACGAGGGAAAGTCCTCAGTCATGTTTTTAGGTCAGTGGGCTGATAGAACGGAGGCAAGAGGGGGCTATAGGGATCTTTCAGTCACGTGACCCCTAGCCGCGTGTCAGCCATTTTGACGGAATACATCCGTCAGCTACTCAGTCGCAATGGATCTATTATTAGGGGAAAAGAGTATAGAAGAAGTTCTTCTATACTCTTTGTTAGGGATGGGCCACACCTAATAATAGATCCATTGCCGTGGGTAATATATATTATTAGTATATTATTATACTGATAATATAATTACATAAAAACGTTTTGACATTGGGCTACAGTGTGTTAGGTAAATGCATTTACCAGTAACATTACTGACTCTGAAGCTAACTGAGCAGTTCCACGGCTCTCTTCTCTACTCTTTACTACTAAACGTTACTTTAATACTGTTTCTAGCTAATGTTGGTAGGTTTTTTTTTCACTGCTACAAAAAAAAGTAGAGAAATGTAGTCAACCCATACACCATTAGAACCGTGAAAAAAAAATGCACAATAGTTATATCATAAAGGGCGACAGCTAAAAGTTTGATTAACAAATGATTTTCTGTATAAAAGAAACAACAAAATATATATATATATATGTATATCGTAAAATTGGGAGCCTGATGTGTCCGGCTAAGACAAGCTTATGTTATGCTGAATGGTAGTGCACACAAACATTGCGGATTTCTATGGCAACAGTGGATTTATAACATTTGATCCCGAACTCAGAGAAATCATTCATTAGTAGGGGTGTAACGATTCACTCGTTTTCTCGATGCATCGATTACGACTCCTGACGATGCATATGCATCGATCTTGAAACATGTATTTTGAATCGTGAATCGTTTATTTCGGTCAATAATCGATTTCAAATGCTAAGAATCGAATAATTTGCCATTCTATAGCGATTCAGTGCTTTACAATATGTAAACATTAAATGACTACATGCGTGAATTAATGGAGGCGTTACTTGTGCGACGTCATTTGGCGTCCTCCCAGCTCTCCTTCACAGATACTCGCTGCACTCTTTACCATCTTTCACTGGATTTCGCTTGCGCTCGGTCCCATATAGCTCTCATCTACAGATTTTTGAGCAGTCTTGAGTCAAACTGCTCAAGCCATTGATAAAGCTGCCTTGTCATTGCGCGGGCACTGCTATGAAACAACGCGTTCGTTGCGTGGAAACGTCGCCGTTATTTTCTTTAAGATAAGATACTGAAGTTTTACGGAAATGGGTCATACCCGTCCTGAGCAGCTGAAGTAAAACCCCACTTATTCAAGGTGCGCATTTATTACATGGAAAGAGCAGACGCAAATAGACCTAAAATACACACGCTTCCTATGAATCATGAATGAAATTTAACTTTATGTCATTAAACTGAATGTACGAAGGAAACTGCTGAAATAACTACAATATTAATTACACTGAAATAAGAGCGCGTGGTTTATCCATCAATCAGATGCGGATTAAAGTTGCATTCGTAATCGTTACTAGCCTATAGCAAAAGTAGACACCCGGCGCGTTTTCTCTCAGAATCAGGAAAATGTTCAGTAGCCTATAAAGAGAACAAAGAGTATTCCATGAGGAATACTTACTATTCCATGAGGAAAGTTAGTCAAGGTTTAGTGGGAAAGTTCATGGTATTTTTAGTCTCACAATGGAAGGATGTACCAGGAACACTTTAAGGTTGTGTATCTATTAACATATCCTACAAAATAGTTAGGCTTTAAAAGTATTGTTAGTTCATCATGCTTTTTAAATCTTGGCTTACATTTCTACAAATGCTAATTTATAGGCTTTGGAAATATTTTTTATAATAATAAATTAATTAAAAACTAGCATGAACTAACATTAACAATAGACAAAATGTCGTTTATTTTTTTTGTCCCCACTCTCTGACCCCCGAAGACCACTGTGTAATTCACACCCTGACTTAGACCCATTGGGGGAAGCATTTAAATAATCCTATGAATGCATAGAAAAAATGAAGAATCGAATCGAATTAATCGAATCGCATCGAACTTTAATGTGAATCGCATCGAATCGAATCTTTCTGAATTTGCAAAAATCGTTCTTGAATCGAATTGAAAACCTATGAATCGTGAATCGAATCGATTCGCTGCCTACCCAAAGATTCACAGCCCTATTCTTTAGCCTTTGAGGGGACAACTTACCTGATCCAAAAAGCCGCGTATGTTGAGTTGGAAGCCAAACATCGGCATCAGTGTTTTGCCTGTTTATTGCCGCCGACCACTTGTTTCTCCGTTTTGTTTCTTTTGGGATACGGTATAAAGATATTCCTTTTGTATGATCACGTATCTGATCGCATCCAGCTGCACAGCATCGCTCGGGCATGATCGAAATATTTCGCGACGAGCTGTATTATCACCGGCGGTATCATTTTCTATTCCGTCAAGATGGCTGCTCCAAATGGCGTGACGTCACGCGGGACGTCCCTATAGCATCTGTGCAGAAGGGTTGAAAATCCTAGGGGTCAGATTTTCTATATGCAATAGTTCTAAGGAAAACTGGGACGCAAGATGCATGTATTTCCTATTATCACTGTAAAGCTGCTTTGAAACAATCTAAATTGTTAAAAGAGCTATATAAATGAAGGTGACTTGTCTTGACTATTCCTTTGAAGATCGATATTATCGTCTTTTCCTATGTGGCTCACCTAACATACCAGGAGACGGTGCATAAGGCTACGTTTTTAGCTCAGTTCTGGTTAGTCTTTCCTTTGAGGTCTTTGAGCAATTGGATAGGGAACAAGGCCCTGGTCGACAAACAGGACCGAATGTCATCAGAGAGTTGCAGACTTCATTGCCTGGAAGCCTTTTTGTCAAGAGCAGTCTGTGATCTTGGAGCGCAAACCTCTGTACCATAGATTGAGGGGATAAACTAGTGGAGGTTGTGGAGAAAGTAGATTGCCCATATAGAGTGAGTTGTACTTTGTTGCAACCATCATATATAACATGTTTTTGGCTTATTTTTCCACCTGAGATTGCCACCACTAACCTACGACCAGATATTGTTTTGTGGTCTGGATCAGCACGCATTGTTCAACTGATAGAGTTAACAGTGCCATGGGAGGATGCGGTAGATGAGGCATATGAGAGGAAGAAATTGCGGTATGCTCATCTGGCCACTGAAGCAGAACAGCGAGGATGGAGAGTCCAGGTTTATCCAGTGGAAGTGGGTTGTCGAGGTTTTGTGGCACACTCTACAACCCGGTTCCTCAGAGACGTCGGATTCAGTGGTCAAGAGTTGCGTCGCACAGTAAAGAACTTATCTGAAGCAGCAGAAAGGAGCAGCAACTGGCTGTGGTTGAGACGGAAAGATTCTAGCTGGCTGAGTAAAGGCCGCCATGCTACGGTTTCGTAGAATTCTTGAAAACTTGAAGGGTGTTGGTTTATTTGTATAGGTTGTATAGTATTTACAGTCATTACGTTCCTGTGTATATTGCGTGAATGACGGGATGTTGGGCAGATATTGTGTTTTGCGGTAGGTGGTATGCCATACGGAACCGTTGCCACTGAAACTGCATATTAACGCACCAGTGGGGCTCGACAGCCTTAGTCAAACGGGTTTGCGCGTATGGTTGGGTTGCGGAGAGATTGTGAGATTGTGGTTAGGTCTCAGCAGCACTGTTGGTTTATTTGTAGAGGTTGTATAGTAATTACAGTCATTACGTTCCTGTGTATATTGCGTGAATGACGGGTGGTTGGGCAGATATTTTGTTTTGTGGTAGGTGGTATGCCATACGGAACCGTTGCCACTGAAACTGCATATTAACGCACCAGTGGGGCTCGACAGCCTTAGTCAAACGGGTTGGCGCGTATGGTTGGGTTGTGGAGAGATTGTGAGATTGTGGTTAGGTCTCAGCAGCAAGATGGAAGTAGAGGTCAGTAAGCTGGGCTGAGTTGAGTGGGGGACGGAGGGGGGTGACTCTGGGACGCCAGAGTCACTGTCGAGCCCTCTTGAGGTGTCGTGGGCTAGTCGACGAAACACTGAGGACGGAAGGTGCCCACTTGAAGACCCTAGAGATGTTCCCTACTCCGCTCAATCCAGAGGGTTATTATGGGGGGACCGCACTGTGGTTGCAGCCGTTGTGTGTGCTGACGCGCAAATACACTATTAACACCAGACAGAAGGAGATTCACGTCACCAGATGGAAAGAAGCGTAAATGGATGGAGAAGCATAGGTTACTGTAAAGCTACGTCTTAGTTGGTGCTTATCTTGGCGAAAGCCGAGTACAAATCAGCATGAAGTTTTAACATCTACTCTCGTGTAATGGAAATCTTGCAAAGATCTAAATTGGTTAACAGTTTTGGGGCAGTTACCAATGAGGGAGAGGTTGTATAGACATGGTGCAGGCAGGCCACCAAAGTTTAATTGGTTGCGGTCAAGAAGAGACGATAGGGAATGCTTTTGGGTCATTCCCAAAAGAAATTTCGCTCTGGAGGTCATGGGGAGGGCTGAACAATACAAGTAACCTAGTGCTGTTTGGGGTGTGTTCTAGAAGGCTTTAAAAAAGAGCGTAGGAGAGTAATTTGGGGCATGATTTCAGAGGGAAAGCATGTTCTTTGGGAATGTGCTTGAGGAAACATATTCCCCGTTCTGAGAGATTATTCTCACGATTGCTGGGAAAAATGTCAGCCTGAGGTCAAAGTCTTCAAAGATTGTTATCGGGAAGAGGTGAAAGGGAGGGTATGAGGGGGTTACAGCGGGCTGACCATATATTAAATTGATTTTTGGATCAGGGAGATAGAATAGGGGCTTGCTCTGTCCACTCCACGCATCGACCTGGTATTGAAGTATCTCCAGGAACGGTGCACCCCCATCTGGGAAAAAGACCTTTGTAGAACAGCAGAATTAACTGAGTAATCTTTGAAATGATTAAGAGTTTTTCAGATTTGTTAGAACGGTAAAGTAAAATTCGGTTGTCCATTAATTCTGTGATTGTTCCTTCAGATTCCATATTTATAATGGTAGTTGGTGATAAATAAGCGTCTTTTAAGTGATAAGCAAGTTGAGTTCAGTTCAGTTGATTATTATGCTTTGTTTAAAACAATTTTGTCTCACAACAAGAAAGAATATAAGATCCAATTTTTCTATATGTGTGAAATGAGCATGACTTTTATCAAGGTATATAAAAAAAGACAATGTTCTAAATAACATTGACTCTTTGGACATACCATACAAATTTTCAAATTAATGTTGACATGTTATGCATGTCATGTCATGCATGATTTCATGTCTTTTATGTGGTTTATAAAATAAACGTTTGTGTACCACATAAAGAAATACCAATTAGATTAGCCCAGACTAACTTAAATGCAATCACAAGAAATTTTCAAGTACTTTCACCTATTTAAACTTACTTGCTTAGTCACCCATAAGTAAGCAATCGATTTCTTTAATTCACTGAAAAGTGAAACACATTGACTCTGTGGTGCTAACAAACATTGCTGTTTATTTCGCATCCCAAGGAGATTTATCCTATTCAGAGAGAGCTATGCATTTTTGCATTAGTATTTCCATCAATCTCAATAGCAGTGGCACCCACAAATAATAGTCAGCAATCCATGTAAAAAGCAAACTTTACTTTAATAACAGTTCCAAACAAAGATAATTCAGTAGGCCTACATGTTTACCCAAAACACATTTGTGTAAACCCTTTATTAGTCTACTGTAATGTAGAATTGGCAAATTGCATTGAAAAGAATGGTTTTACCTTACATCTTTGTTTGCAAGATGTTCTCTTCTTCAGATTGCAGAGTTCACTTTGTACAAAACCTTATTTTAGACTAAGAAGGCACAACTAATGTTTGTTTGCTAAATTATGCTGGTCACGAAATCAAGGATTTATTGTCAGAAAAAGAACTCAATCTCAAGCACTATTCACAGTGTATTACTCACAGCATTTTTTTCATCCTTAACACACAAAAAAGGCATCTGCTACTGTATTACAAAGTCTATTGTTAACATCAGTTATCAACCCCAGTACCAGCTGTTAAGATCATTAACTACTCTATAGTTCTTGTTTCTTCTGATATGATCGCAAGCTCGACAGGCGTGCTCAAGACCAAAGACGCCTGCACTTGAAACAAAATGTTCCCTCCAGGTGAAGTACTGTCTGTACAAATCATCATTTTGGTCCAGAAGCTTAAGATGTTCAGCTAGTTCTTTGGGGGAGTTAAAGTCATCCACATGGATAAAGGCACTTCCTGGAATGAATTGCTCATAGTTCTTTCTGGGTGGGCCGAGGACCACGGGAACAGTGCCGAGAGATAGAGGGTTGTACAGTTTTTCTGTAATATAGTCTTTATGGATGGAGTTCTCAAAGGACAGGTAGAATTTACAGCTGGACACCACATCTGAATAATGTTGATCACTAATGCGCCTGTTGAAGTGATTTCCGTAGGTTTCTACACTGATGTGTGCCTTTAACTCTGCATAGTATCTTGACCGCTTATGGTTCCAGTTCCAGTTACTTACAATCCAGCAAACAAGTTTATTCTTACGCGGGATTTCATCATGTTTCTTTCCACCAGTGTTCTCTGAGATTCGCCCGTAAGGGACCATGATGTCTGAATCTTGTCTGTAATTTGCCGTCAGATTAAACAGATTGTTTAGATTTGAACGCTGTGGTGAATTGCTGGGAGATTCCATGTTCATCCAGACCCATTTCTGGAATGGAGGTCGTGGCAGTTTCGGCATGTTGGATAAGTCCCCATAGATGTCTCTGTGATGAAATAAAAGGCCTTGTGCTCTGTTAAACTGACTCTTGTCGACTGTCAAGTGGCAGCCGTGGATGTCGTACTTTGAACTACAGATTCCTAAATCAAACTGTTGCCCAAAAGGCCACATCCAGATCAGGAGAACAGTGTCTCCCTGCGATGAAACGGCTTCTGTTTGTGTTAACTGGTGTCTGAGAGAGGTGAAGTTCACCATACAGGTGTTGTTCACTATTTGGATTTGATTTGGACTCTTAATAGCGTTGGTGCAGATGTTTTGGCAGACATCATGTTTGGGAACGGCTGGACATTTTAACCAGTTTACTGACGGCTCAAAGTACACATAGAATATTGCTGAGAAACATATCATCAAAACCACTGCGATGAAGAGGTTCTTACAGGATCTGGAGGAGTTTTGGGACTCCATCTTTGACCTTCTGTGGAGAGAGCATGAGTAAGTGCTGGTGTTTAAATATCTTTCTAGATTTGTGTCAGAACTGCTCTGATTAGCTCTATAATTCATAACACAGGAAGAATATGTTCATAACCCATAAAATTCCACTGAAGGTAGGGGAGCGCGGGGCACAACCTAACGCGGGGTTAAATGTAACGCGGACCTTTTACATAATTAGTCAGGATCAAGCGGGGTGTGTTTCCGCTCTTTTTCTGCTGCTGCCAGAAGACGCTCTCCCGCGAATTTGTGGAAAGTTTTGATAAGATTTCGTGAAGATACTGGACAAAGAGTGTTTTGACACCATGCAAGTAAATTTTTTCATCATAGGTTTTTTTCGGTTTCTGAGTGTGGTGTGTACGTCACCAAATCTAACTTTATCTGACATTAATCACTGTCTTGTTGGCTAAAACATAGCACCATTTTGAAACATGTCAGCAACTCCTAGCAACTGTTAGCTAGGCTTAAAATATTTTTTACACAGCGGGGTTAGTTGTAGCACAGTGTTACAACTAAGTCGCCAAGTGTACAATGATAATCAAATGAAAACGGGAGCCACACAACGTTTCAGGTTTGAGTATTTATTTATATATTTAACTTTGTTGGACTTTCACAAACAATGTTGGAATTATTTTTTTTTTTAGTTTACTATGCATTGATCACTTGTTTAGCCTGTTTTTAATGCAATAAACCATCACATTTTTTATTTTAAGCTCGTTTTTATTATTTTTACTGTTATTATTAATAATAATAATAATTTTACATGCAGCTGCCACACACAAATGTAATTCAATTGCAATTACAATATTTGATGATTTTATTTATTTATTTATTTATTTATTTATTGCAAAACTGTGCAGCCCTTTCCTATATCTCTATCCATGATATTGATCCATAACAGAATGATGATTGGATGAGGGATGGATGTATGGATATCTATCTATACAGATGCACAAACAATATCAAACTATACAGATACAATAGTACTGAATGATGTGTGTTTCACACAAGTGTTACAACTAACCCCTCTGTCTGTTACAATTAACCCCGCATGTGGGGTAAATTGTAACATTTGCACTTCTGTCACTTTCAGTGCAACTGTACGAAAATGGTAGGTCCTAGAAAAAAACTTGTAAGTGTTCATTTGTAGCAGAGATGTGTATGTTGCTTGTGTTAAAAGAAAGATGAATCTAACTTAATTATTTTTTTAATAATTGAGCCAAAACCAAAATGTGTTAGGTTGTGCCCCCACAGTTTTAAAGACAGATATAACCCAGTTGGCAATCTATAAGGACCAAAGATTGGGCAATAAAACTATAGGCTGTCATTTGTTTTTCACACCATCGCACAGGTTTTTTTATTGAACTTTTTTACTAGGGTTAACAATTTAGTGTGTGTGTGTGTGTGTGTGTGTGTGTGTGTGTGTGTTTCCAGCAAAAATGAATGGTCATCGAGTAATTAAAAGCAGTTGATTGAATGGATGTGTTTATAAAACAAAATCCTTGTACTTAAGCAAGGTTAACCTAGCATTAACAGGGGTGTGAATACTTTTTTACTTTCAATAGTTTTGATGGGCTTTTTTGAACACTTTTATTGAACATTATAATACATTCTAAATTTGGTATATGACACAATTGCACTGAGGGCTGAATACTTTTTCATTGTGTAATGCCCCATCCACACTACTACGTTTTAGTTTAGAAACGCAGACCTTTTGCTACGTTTGCACCTCCCGTCCAGACTAAAACGGCAAAAACGAAGACCTAAAACGGGGAAGTTTAGAAACGCTGCCGACCCCGTTTTGCGTTTTGAATCTCCGAAGGGCGTTTTAGTGTAGACGGGTCAAAACGGAGGACTTTAGAAACGATGACGCAGAGGCACACGCTCACGCTGGATGTCATCATACAACGGAAGAAAACATACAACAACAGCCTGGACTACCAGTTACGCTAGTGCAAGTAAATTCTGCGTTTTACAATGCTATAACTGCCTACATGCGCCGGAGGCAAGCTATTATTCGAGTGATCTATGACAATTCCCGTGTGCAGCGGCGGTATCGACCGTACGTGGAGCGTCGGTTTTGGGTTAAGCCGGGAAGAACCAGCGCATGGTGGGATCATTTGATCAATGAAGTTGTAGTTCCTGAAGAATGGTGCGAAAACTTTCGAATGTCCAGATCGGCACTTATCAACCTCAGCGAAATCTGAGGAATAGTCAATCTGATTCCTGTTTACACCGGCACGCGCATGCCCAGTGTAGGTGAATGGTGAGGTGATCCGTGTTTTCAGTCGTTTTAATGTGGACGGAGATCAATTCTAATACGCAGCTAAAATGCTGGTGTGGACAGAGATCGTATTCGTTTTAATTCTCCGTTTCTAAACTGAAACGCAGTAGTGTGGATGGGGCCTAAGACTGGAGAAACTAGAAGAACTGGAAGATAGCGCAACTCTCTGAGAGAACAAAGCAAATTAACATTTGAATTTTCTCTTGTCCACCATTCAAGACGCAAGTCTCACCTAAGCAATCCTAATCTACATCTTTTCCCTTGACCCCCCACACACACACACTCCTTCTCCCTTTTTTCACCCAAGAATCTATATAGTTTAATGTGAGTAATTATCATACAGTATCACACATGCTTGATATCATTTGAAATGTCTCAGTGCGACTGGTACAAAGGTCTCATTCTCAAAGTAGTAAACCAGAAGGTAATAAGGTATTTAAGAGTTTAGAAACAATTCACATACATAGGAGGTGTGTCTTCCAGGCGTATGCGAAATGGTAATGAATAGCAAATGGTTCCATGTAAATCAACTTCTGCCCCCATTAAGTCTGGGACGGTGATTAATATGAATTCTCACTGTGACCTCATGTTTACATTTGAAATGAGGTCTATAATGAAACGCAACTAGAGCTCAGGGCGTTTTGTAACTCAAAATTAGCCTGTGATGCAGAGTGGATGCCGGCACTCCGTATCATGTATTTCTAAAAGTCGGGTCGTGATACATTTACCTGACATAATAAACTATAAACATTTGATTTTATTCTAATCGATTTGGACATTATTTTAAGTAAAGAGTTAAAAAAGAATAGTCAAACATTCACACACACACACTTAATGATGCCCAGATATCATTAAAACCTTTTTCAATTATGGAGTCAGATGAAAAAACGAGTCAATACATTAACGAGTTAATAGACCTTCACCCGCTGATCGGAAAACCTTCTTTGGGACGATCCAGCCGGGATTTGCAATGGAAATGTACTTTTGACTTGAGATGGCATCTTAAATGCAGATAATGTAATTTTATGTAAATGTAATTGATTGACAGAGTTGTTTTTACTGTCTCGTCTGATTTTCATCAATTGACAAATGAGCTTCAGAAATAGTTTCAGCTCATAATCATACTTGAACTCCAACTGATATATAATTAAATTCATTATTGTTCACTACCGTATAAGGTTTGAGTTAAGATTTTAGTGTTTACGCAGAGTTTCAGTTTTGTGACCCACTCCACAAATTTTACATATTTCCACGGAAATATTTTCTAATATGGTGAATTGACATTTTTCTTTATCAACAATTGCTTGCAAAATGATGGACAACGATTCACATTTTGCGCGCGTCATGTCCCGTGATAATAAAATCAAGAAAATTATTATGAATAAATAGTAGGAGTAAAGTACGTTAAATTACTTCCCTTGGACTTGCGGCCGGCACCCCCACTCCAAAAGAATGCCATTTTGTAAAGGCATTATTTTTAAAGGCAAGTTATTTCATGGATCCGGGATACTATGCATCCTGATAAAGTTCCTTTGGACTTTGGAATTAAAATATCCCACATCATCACACACCCTTCACCATACCTAAAAATATGTCTGTCTCTATGGGAATTTAACATAGGGGTGTCCTGACTTATGCACCCTGTATTTTAAGGAAGAACATTCATTTATTTACGATACATTATTTATTCACAAAGAAAATTGGTGTCCTTAAAGATTGGATTTTTCCTCATTTTTTTAAATTAAGGCATTAAGATCAATTTCCAAAAGTTTAATTTTTATTCCTCTTTTTAGTCAACTTTAGCATGGGTGTGTTCACTTATGCTAAGCACTGTATCTCTGAAGTATATTCCCATTAATGTTTACCTTTTTTAGTACACCAGGATGAATAGGAACATGAAATTGTCTATCTATGACTTCACAGGAGTTTAAATATGAGGAAACACAAAGGCCAAATTCCCTTAATCATCCATCACAATGAGTAAAACCAAAGAATATAGTTCTGATGTGCATCAAAAGATTGATGAGCATCACAAAATAGAAAGTGGCTGTAAGAAAATGGCTAAAGAATTGAAAATCCCCATTTTGACCATCAGGGCAATAATTAAGAAGTTACAAACAACTAAAGATGTTATGAATATGCCAAGAAGAGGACGTGTGTGTCTATATCATCTTAATGCACAGTGAGGAGGAGAGTTTGAGTGGCCAAAGACTCTTCAAGGATCACAGATGGAGAATTGCAGAGATTACTTGAGTCTTGGGGTCATAAAGCCTATAAAAAAAAATTAAAAAAAACGACATCACCACATGTTGTCTGGGAGGGTTTCAAGAAAAATCCTCCTCGCTCGTCCAAAAACAAACTCCAGCATATTCAGTTGTCAGAATGACTGGAACTTTAAACGGCACAGGGTTCTGTGGTCAGATGACACTAAAAACAGAGCTTTTTGGCAGCGAACACGCTAGATGGGTTTGGTGCACACAAGGATAAAAACTACCCCATGTGTACAATTTAATGTACTGTTGGATCTTTAATGTGTGACAGTTTTACAGTTACATTTTGGGTCCCATTAGCTTGCAGTATGTGTATTAATTAATCCTGTCACTAGGGGGCGCTCTAGCCCGTGAGATGCCTAGTGGCATAAAAAGGGCAGAAGAGAAGTAAGGAGTAGGAAGTATGTGTTAACCACATGGAGAAGCTTTCTCACTGATGCTGTCTTGCTTTTTTCCCCTCATTTGAGGAACGTCCTGGTTGCGTATGCAACCCACCGTTCCCTGAAGGAGGGAAAGGAGGACGTAGTCGACGGTCGACTGAATTGGGATCTCGCTAGAGAGCCTGTCTTCTTCGAGTACTATTGAACGAGCCAATGTAATTGGCGTGCGTGATTCGCATCACACACTCCGCCCCCGCGGCGCGGGTATAAATACGGAAGTGGATGCACGCACTAGTTGCTTTTCGCTGAGGAGCCGAGAGTAACCCGGGGTCAGCGGTGGTCCAGCGGTAGTGGCAAGGGGACTACGTCCTCCGTTCCCTCCTTCAGGGAACGGTGGGTTGCATACGCAACCAGGACGTTCCCTTTCAGTCGAGAACGTCAGACGTAGTCGACGGTCGACTGAATTGGGATCACCCATTGAACACGCCACTAACGCTGTGCCTAATGCTAATGCCTAAACCAAAGCCTCCTGATGCCCCCGCAAACTTAAGGCGGGGAGGAACAGGGCTTAGGCCAGGGAAGTCACTGCTGTTCCTACAGGACCACTGGGAAAGCGTTCCCCGTACGTTGGAAGGAAGGGACGCTGCGGAAGCCACATCCAACCCAGAGGGAAGTAATGTGGAGAATACACACATGAACTGGGCGGAAACCGGGCAGTCTAACATATGGAATGGGGGCACTGGATGGGGAATGGGGGCACTGGAACACTGGGGTGGCTCCAGCCTAAGACGGGGGGAGACACACCGGACAGTGACGGCAGAGAGACTCTGCCGAGGGAAGACACGGGCTCACCGCAGGGAGCCGTATCGTGGAAGAATACACATATGGGGTCACTGAAGGGACCGCAACATATGGACCCAGCCTAACACAGGTTCCACACTGCTTACGAGTGGCAGGCCTAACACCAGACGTTCCGCACGTCCGACGTCGGAGGGGTGTGGAGGAACTCAACAGGGTTCAATTTTAAGGGAACTCAACTGGAGTAGAAAGGCGCACGTATCCAGTCCATAGGAGGGGAATGGCGCAGCAAGCCGACACTTGAACCGGGCTCACGGTGAAACTGGCTTCATGAGAAGGGAGCCCACGTGAGGCAGCGGTTCAACTAGGTGTTGTCCAGCCCCCAACTCTAGAATCTGTTTTAGCAAAGCATATCGTCAACGCCCAGGCGGAGCACTTTACACTCATCATAGAGGAGCTCAACACCTAAGTGGACATGTTGCATCTCGGATCTTTGCCGAAATGAAGGCAAGCACTAAGGCAACTTTGCATGGAAACAGCCTTCCCTCTCTGCTGAATTCCAACAGATATTTGAAGAGCTGGTCTGAGGTCTATGACTTGCATTCTGTACACGTTCAAGCGAACGGACAGAGAAGCCAGGGCTGGATCTGCCTCCTCCAGGGCAGCGCTTGCAGGCTCACCACCTTCTCCTATTACGGGAGAGGTAGGAACCTTGGGCACAATCCGAGCCGGGGTCTCAGCTTGTGAGAGTTAGCCGGCCCAGACTCCAGGCACAATACGTTGACCGAAAGCGAGCAAGTCCCTACCCTCTAGTAGAGACCACGCGAGCAGGAGAACTGATATAACAGAATTTTTGACTCACTGCCTGCAGTGGCTCAGGGGCAGTCTCTGCAGTGCAGTCGCACCAGGGACAAGGCCCAAGAGGATAAAGAGGGACACAAGGATTTACAAGACCTTGCTCCTCAGGAACCTGACGATCAGAATGTGCTTCTGCATACTTCTGCAACACGATGAGCGTCGTTTAAACACCGAGGCAACATCATTTTGAGGGTGAAGGAAAACAGCCTACTGCAACCCCTTTTGCAGGAAAGAGAGCACTGAAGTGATCGAAAGCTTTCAGGATCTCCTCTCGAGAGAAGACGCACTCAACGACTAGGTTCCACTTCTAAAGGCGTAAGCACGCTACCCAATTCTAGGGGGTGCTCGCAGAAGTGATGGTAACTATCACATGTTCTTGTGATAGCCACCTGAACCTCCGCGTTCAGATGTAAGACCGCCCGGAATCTCCGGGGGAAGAACGCGTGTGCCATCGTGCCCCGTCCCCGAAAGAGTTTTCAGGGGAAGTCAGGAAGGCTGTTGAAGGGAACCAGGTCTAGTTGGGCCAATAAGGGGCAACTATGAAGACCTGTTCCTCTCCTGACTTGGCACGTAGGTGCAAGCGACGGGCGCAAAAGACAGGAGCATTGCTCAACACAAAATGTGAAGATCACTGGGCTTCAGGAGCATTTTCTGCTCAGCACTTGGGTGTGACAAGTTCACTGAGCTTCAGGAGAATTTGATAAACTCACTGAGCTTCAGGAGCATTTCTGCTCAACACTTGAGTGCGAAGAACTTCACTGAGCGACAGGAGCATTTCTGCTCAGCACTTGAGTGTGACAAGTTCACTGAGCTTCAGGAGCATTACTGCTCAACACCTGAGTGTGATAAACTCACTGAGCTGCAGGAGCATTTCTGCTCAACACTTGAGTGCGAAGAACTTCACTGAGCACCAGGAGCATTTCTGCTCAGCACTGCGTGTGACGAATTCACTGAGCTACCTGTGATGAACTCACAGAGCTACAGGAGCATTGCTGCTCAACACCTGAGTGCGATGAACTTCACTGAGTTTCAGGAGCAATTCTGCTCAACATGAAGAGTGATGATTTCACTGACTTGAGCAGGCGCAAGGCGAGCACGAGTCGCAGTCACTTTTAGAAGGCTCACTGGGGTTAAACGCACTTCTGCGGGCCCCTGGGGCAGCTGAGACCCAGTGTTTGTCCAAGGGTAGTCCGCTCGGTTTACCCAAACACTGGCGGAAAAATAAAACCGGGGGGGCAACTGAGCGGCCCCGGAATGGTCATGACCCAGCCGGACCCAGGGGATGGAGTCTCCACTTGCCCTGGCTATAACTGTCGTGAGGCTCGATGGCGGCACGATTGAGTAAGCGGGAGGAGTGGAACAAGGCGCCCTCAGAAGCGTCTGACTCCAAGGAGGAGGTGACGGGTGAGTTTGTGACATGCAGGGGAAGCTTGCGCAACGGTCGCAATGTCTAACAACTCGAGGCACGAATGCCCGTGTAGTCGGGGGTCGCCCAGGCCCCCGTTAAAACACGCCCTTTGTACATGGCCCCTCTGTTTGGCAGCAGACCAGGATGAACTATAGTCACACAGGGTGAGCTGCTCTGCCACGGTCACCTCGGGACTCGATCGTGAAGCTAGCGCTGAAGCGGTCACATATGGAGGAAGCCAAAGGCTGCGACTACCATATACCCCAGGAGCCTCTGAAAGTTCTTTCAGTGGGACCCTTTCTCACCTCAACACCAGCTGAACACATTCTCATTGGAGAGACATGTTGGACCGAGTACCTCTCCAAAACTAAAAAAGAGATACTCAGCCCGTGGGCGAGATTACTCTCTTCCAGTTGACCTGAAGACCCAACGGGCTCTGGAGCACTCGAGGGGAAGGACACTGTACTGATACTCCACCCTTAGACGCAACACACAGGATGGCCTGCGGTGTGGGAGGTAGAGATCTGAAGCACATGTCTTTCAGGTCAAAGCTGCAGACCAATCTTGGGCCAAGATGGTCAAGACCCACCACCTAGTAGCACGAAGAACGAGTTTACAACTGGCCTTCGTACCGGCTGGAGGAGCGGCTATATCAAATCCTTCGCCAGCAGGATAAGATAAGCACGCACAAGTCAGGAGCACTGCTCAACACTCGGTGTGATGAATATCACTGAATTTTCAGGAGCATGTCTGCTCAACACCTAATGTGATGACTATCACTGACTTGAGCGGGGTAGCCGAGCCTGAGGTGGGGCAGCAAAGTAGAGAGAGTGGTGTTAGTGTGCTGTGCAACACTTACCTGTCTCCACAAGCGGCAGGGGGCGCGTGAGAAGGCGGATGACCGGGTCCTCGAACGCACCAAGCTGCCTGCTGGCGACCAAGGGGGAGCTGAGGGGTGTAAGGCTATACAGGGTCACACCCGCCAGACTGGCCCTCTTGGGACCCAGGAACAGATGAAATTGCTCTCTCTTTGAAGTGTGGGTACCGCTTGCTCCGCTTTTTTTTTTTTTTTTTTTAGGGAGCCAGCGGCGGAACAGACACACACACAAACAAAGGCTCCACCCGGCCCTCACCCGGGGGGAGGGAGTGATCGTGCCACTCCAAGAGCATCTCATCCATTCCTGGGCGGCCCGCTCCGGAATGCTTTCGCTGTCGCTTGCCACCTGGCTTGGCAGCGCCTGGAGCGGGCTGGGCGTCTCTACTGCGGCCGGCTCCATGCTGAGGCCTGGGTGGAGGCTGCTGCGGAGGGCCAGCAGGAGCGGCGGCCGGGGAACGCCCACGGCGACGAGCAGGCGGAGGAGCTGCCACCGGCGGCGGGTGGAGGCAGCAGCTGGCCACCGGGGCAGGATGTGCCGGATGACCTCCGTCTGCGCTTGAGCGGCAGAGAACTGTTTGATGCAGTTCTCCACCGCGTCGCCGACCAGCCCAACCTGGGAAATTGGGGAGACCAGGAACCGAACCTTGTCCGCATCCGCCATACCAACCAGGCTGAGCCAACGAAGGCGCTACTGGACCACCAAGGTGGACATCGCCAGACCGATCACGCACGCTACGACACCCGTACCCCGGAGGGTGAGGTCGGATGCAGTGCGGTGCTCACCTATGAGCGCACGGTCTGGATTACCCTCGTGCATGCCATGGGTGCCCTAGCCTGCAGCAACGCCATGGCACGCAAGAGGAAGGGGCTTGCCCACAGGCTTTGTAAGCTCTGCCCGTCGGAACAGACGAAACTCACAGGCCTTAGGGGGGAGACGAGGATCCCCCCAAAAGGCAGCGGCCGCCGGACACAGGTGCACCTGTGTCGACAGACCGCTCCAATGGAGGGACACCTCGCAACCCTTCACCGTTCCTCCATCAAGGGTAATGAGGGGGAAAAGCTATTCAGGCAGTTTCTGGCAGAGAAAGATGCTGTTCACCACCTGATAAGCTCTCCATGCATTTCGGGAAAGAAAGGTACTGGGGCGGCGAGCTGAGAACCAGCGCGGCCCGCCCCAAGATACCAAACTCCAGATTCCAACCGAGACTGAACGGGACACGGTGGAGGTTCCACTCGAGCCCGGCAGCCTCGGCGGCCCGTTTCAGCATAGCTGATAATTCTGGATCCGGCTCGGGCGACATTGAACTCCCGGAGGGAGACAATGCAGCCGAGTCATCATCTCTAGAAGTCAGCTCACCCTCCGATGCTGCAATCGGCGTCCTGTCCTCTAGGGGAGCCCCGAGTGAAACCGCTGGCCCACCCATTACAGATGGACCAGCAGACATCACAGGAGGCTCCAGTGGTTGCAGTGGAAGTGAGGAGTGAGGAGCCCACAGGGAATGGTTACCGGGCGGGACATCCAACACTATCCTCCGGTCACCCATCCCACACAGCACCCGAGGGTGGGGCATGGTAATGGGGACTCGCTCTCCGCGAACGAAGGCGAGTCTCGCCCTCAACACTGCGACAGTCATGTTCCCACAGTGAAAACATGAGCTGTCCACAAAAGCTGTCTCAGCGTGCTGTAAGCCAAACACGTGACACAACAGTTGTGACCATCAGAGAGAGACAGGGAACGACCGCACCCAGAAACGCACGGGCGGAATGACATCTTGAAAAAGACGCAAACGCACCCGTGTTGCTCTTTCAGAAAATAGGACCGTCACCAGTGCCGGAGCACACAGGGGAATGACCGCGGCAACACTGAACAGAGAACTGAAACAGTGAAGCACTCACTTTTCCGCCCTCTAACCAGCCATCAACACACACAAACATTTAGAAATTTGTTGCTGTTAAAACAGCAGTTGAGAGCTCAAAGCTCGCGATCACCGCTGCACTCGCGCTGTAGAACACCAGCACTGGGAGAGTCTTCCTGAAGAACACCGACACACTCGCTCGTTGTAGACAACAGCACTCTCAGAGACATCAAACGATCGGCTCCGAAGCGAAAGGCAACTAGTGCGTGCATCCACTTCCGTATTTATACCCGCGCCGCGGGGGCGGAGTGTGTGATGCGAATCACGCACGCCAATTACATTGGCTCGTTCAATAGTACTCGAAGAAGACAGGCTCTCTAGCGAGATCCCAATTCAGTCGACCGTCGACTACGTCCTACGTTCTCGACTGAAAGGGAACCTGAGGTTCTTAAGCTCAACTGTAAGTACTTTTATTGGTACTTAATTTGTTTATATGATGTTGGGTAAGCTTTATGTAAATATGGGATGAGTAAATGTGTTAACGGTGGCACTAAGTTAATTTGTTTGTTTGATGCAGAGGGTTCAACGTGCAAGGCTGAGCTGGTAGCTCAACTACCAATAGGACATTGGCCAAAAAGGGATTAACTGTCTTCGTTTTGTCCACAACATCTTTGTGCCTTCTATGATTCACAAACTACAGTTCACATAACTGACAGTTACTTGGAATCTCAGAGGTGGCCTCATCAACAGGGCACTTAAGTACTGTTTCATTTTACTTCTTCACTTAATGCTGAATTTTTAGTAACCAAAGACACTGCTACAAAAGACTGAACTGTCCGATATTTTCCTTGCAAATGAGTGACTATATGTACATTACAAGTTACTGACTGTATGTGGTTTTGTGTTGTAAATACACTTGGCTCATTGAAATGAGAAAGTCTCTGGTCCCTTAATTGTGTAGCATTAAAAACAAGTGTTACAAATGTTGTGGGCATATTTTTCTGCTGGAGGTCCTTGACTTCTTGTTCAGATACATGGCATCGGGGATTCTACCAAATATCAACAGATAAAAAATCAAATCCTGAACGGCTTCTGCTAGAAATCTTATAATGGGCCGTGGTTGGATCTTCCATCTGGACAACGATCCAAAAGAAACATCAAATTCAACACAAAAATTTGTTAGGAGCACAAAATGAAGCGTCTGCCATGACCGTCCCAGTTCCCTGACCTGATGAGTGTGTGAACTGAAGAGGAGAAGCACCAACATGGATCTGGGAATCTGCAGGATCTGGAGAGATTCTGTATGGACGAATGGTCTCTGGTCTCCTGTCAGGTGTTCTCCAAACTCATCAGGCATTATAGGAGAAAACTCAGAACTGTTATCTTGGCAAAGGGAGATTGCAAAAAGTATTTAATAAAAGGGTGCTAATAATTGTGGCCAACATGTTTTGGAGAAAAACATTTATTTCATAATGTGATTTCCCCCCACTTTCAAATCATTTACTTCAATGAAAGGTCAGATTTTTGGCAATTTTTTTAATGAAAGATCAAAAGGATAAACAATGCAGATTTATTTTTTACAGCCAGTTTTGATCATATTTACCAGGGGTGCCATTAATTCTGAGCACGACTGTATATGCATTAAATATGCAAAATTTGCTTCATGGTAGAATTTTTTTAAAGGGAAAATATTGCCATTCCTACTTGCAGAATTCGAGAAATAATTTTCTGTGGGTCGTCTCCCGCATAGATTATATCAAGTGGCAATTTTAGGTTTGGTTAAAAAGGGAAAGACCCTCTAAATTGTAGCTCACTTCGTCATATCTTTGCTCAATGTGGATTGTAAAATATTGGTAAAGGTTTTAGCCTGACAACTGGAGAACATTCTCCCTTCCATCATACACTGTAAAAAATAAACCGTAATTTTTACGGTAAAAAAACAGCAGCTGTGGTTGACTGAACTTTACCGTCAAAAATATGGTAGCAACATTGTTGGTTTTACTTACTTAACTTGAAATTTACAGTAATAACCCGTATTTCATTATCTGATATAGTGTAAATATTATTGAAGTAGTAATATCTGTTTTGTACCATTGTAATACACTGACAACCAACAATCACAGCGGTTATGAGAGTCACATGATCAATCAAAAGCTCATCACAAACACCACGTCAACAAGAAAAACAATACTAATTTATAGAAGCTGCACAGTGTCATTCACACAAACATGAAACGCCATCATGATAACACACATGGAATTTTAAAAATGCAATAAACATTCATTTAACAACATTAAATGTAACATAAAACCCTAATGTACATAACGGATTAGAAAAACACTATGAAGAAACAGTTATTTCAACAAAAATACATAAAATGTGAAGTGTCACGCAGCGAATTGTGGGAATGTCAATTAAAACTTCTACTATCCAGGGTGTTATCCAGGGGATAGAGAGTAGGGTTTATATAAGGTAAAAAAATAAGGTAAAAAAAAAAAACTTTGATATTATTCACATTTAGTTTTATTGCAAAACATTTAAAGCTCCAGTAGGTAACTTTTGTAAACAAATATTTGTTAAAACTGTCATTATGTCCTGACAGTAGAATATGAGACTGATAATCTGTGAAAAAATCAAGCTCCTCTGGCTCCTCCCAGTGGTCCTATTGCCATTTGCAGAAATACACCGCTCCCGGTCAAAAACAACCAATCAGAGCCAGGAGGAATGTCTTACGCGTTGATCACCCCTCTCTTGCACAGCGCGAGCGCGTACCGTCGTTCAAACTCAAGATTGCCGGTGTGCTGCAGCTGTGCTAATGGCGGAGAAACAACCTAAACTGCCAATTTCTCGAGTGGCACCTGCTCATAAAACAAAGAGGTAAAAGGAAAAAAGACAGATGACGATAAACAAGCGAAAAAGAAAGAATTAGACAGAGCCCATTGACTCGGTGTCAAAACTCTAGCAGCATAACATGTAGATAAAATGTCACGCACTGTGCTAAGCAACAATTGACACCTGCTAATTCACTGGCTTGTCATGTTGCTGAAATAATTTACTAGCAAACCTTATCTAGCATTACATATCGCTAGAATAATTACTTACATACTGTAACGTTTTTTACCGTTATATTAACGTTATATTACTAGCTATTTATAACTTATAGAAAGAGTGCAACGTTATAAAGTTACATGTATTGCAAAATACATAATGATTTGAGGACCAAGTTTGTAGTCAAAGTATGGGCAGGCCATAGTCAATGTAAAACATATTGTTGATGTTTCGTCCCTATTAGTGAATATTCCATAACTGTTTATAATCCGCCGTCATCAGTGGCCCTGCTTACTAGCCTGCGCGTTCACGCACGGCAAGCTCCGCTGTGGGGGAGGAGCTGTGGAGGGAGGAGTTGTGGAGGAGGAGCTGTGGGGGAGGAGCTGTGGAGGAGGAACTGAGGAGGAGGAGTTGTGGAGGAGGAGCTGTGGGGGAGGAACTGTCGAGTAGGAGCTGTGGAGGGAGGAGCTGTGGGGAGGCGCTTTGGGGGAGGAGCTGTGGAGGGAGGAGCTGTGGGGGAGGCACTGTGGAGGAGGAGCTATGGAGGGAGGAGCTGTGGGGGAGGCGCTTTGGGGGAGGAGCTGTGGAGGGAGGAGCTGTGGGGGAGGAGCTGTGGAGGGAGGAGCTGTGGGGGAGGAGCTGTGGAGGGAGGAGCTGTGGAGGGAGGAGCTGTGGGGGAGGCGCTTTGGGGGAGGAGCTGTGGGGGAGGAGCTATGGAGGGAGGCGCTTTGGGGGAGGAGCTGTGGGGGAGGAGCTGTGGAGGAGGAGCTGTGGGGGAGGAGCTGTGCAGGGAGGAGCTGTGGGGGAGGAGCTGTGGAGGGAGGAACTGTGGAGGGAGGAGCTGTGGGGGAGGAGCTGTGGAGGGAGGAGCTGTGGAGGGAGGAGCTGTGGGGGAGGAGCTGTGGAGGAGGAGCTGTGGGGGGAGGAGCTGTGGGGGAGGAGCTGTGGGGGAGGAGCTGTGGAGGGAGGAGCTGTGGAGGGAGGAGCTGTGGGGGAGGCGCTTTGGGGGAGGAGCTGTGGGGGAGGAGCTGTGGAGGAGGAGCTGTGGAGGAGGAGCTGTGGGGGAGGAGCTGTGGAGGAGGAGCTGTGGGGGAGGAGCTGTGGAGGAGGAGCTGTGGAGGAGGAGCTGTGGAGGAGGAGCTGTGGAGGAGGAGCTGTTGGGGAGGAGCTGTGGAGGAGGAGCTGTGGGGGAGGAGCTGTGGAGGAGGAGCTGTGGAGGAGGAGCTGTGGAGGAGGAGCTGTGGAGGGAGGAGCTGTGGGGGAGGAGCTGTGGGGGAGGAGCTGTAGGGGAGGAGCTGTGGAGGGAGGAGCTGTGGAGGAGGAGCTGTGGGGGAGGAGCTGTGGAGGGAGGAGCTGTGGGGGAGGAGCTGTAGGGGAGGAGCTGTGGGGGAGGAGCTGTGGGGGAGGAGCTGTAGGGGAGGAGCTGTGGAGGAGGAGCTGTGGAGGAGGAGCTGTGGGGGAGGAGCTGTGAGGGAGGAGCTGTGGAGGGAGGAGCTGTGGGGGAGGAGCTGTGGGGGAGGAGCTGTGGGGGAGGAGCTGTAGGGGAGGAGCTGTGGGGGAGGAGCTGTAGGGGAGGAGCTGTGGAGGAGGAGCTGTGGGGGAGGAGCTGTGAGGGAGGAGCTGTGGGGGAGGAGCTGTGGGGGAGGAGCTGTGGGGGAGGAGCTGTAGGGGAGGAGCTGTGGAGGAGGAGCTGTGGGGGAGGAGCTGTGGAGGGAGGAGCTGTGGGGGAGGAGCTGTAGGGGAGGAGCTGTGGAGGAAGGAGCTGTGGGGGAGGAGCTGTGGAGGAAGGAGCTGTAGGGGAGGAGCTGTGGAGGAAGGAGCTGTGGAGGAAGGAGCTGTGGAGGAGGAGCTGTGGGGGAGGAGCTGTGGAGGGAGGAGCTGTGGAGGAAGGAGCTGTGGAGGAAGGAGCTGTGGAGGAGGAGCTGTGGGGGAGGAGCTGTGGAGGGAGGAGCTGTGGAGGAGGAGCTGTAGGGGAGGAGCTGTGGAGGGAGGGCTGTAGCGCAGCAGAGATTAAGGGGGTTGGACCTGTAAGTTGTGCTTGTTCAAATTTTCAGGCTAAGTCAACATTTTCTCAAAACTCCCTACTGCAGCTTTAATAGCTGAATAGCTATCATGAACAGAAATCAACAGACTAAAGAACACTTACACAAGGAGCGTTTGCCTGTGGTTTAAAAATACTAGCCGAACTAATATAAATTTCAAACATTATTAAAGACGAGTAAACACTCAGTAATAAAAATAAGCAATCACAACAAATATATACTGTACAACTGAACAAAGATACAATTGAAATAAATAGCGTTTTAAGATTTTCAGGTACAGAAACTAATCAAGGGTAAAATAACACTACACTTTAAAATATACATTACATTAGTTATTCAGTCAAGAGCGAGTGAATGTTCTCTTTGTCTTCTGTTGTTTGATTAGTGTTATTATAGAGTTACTCATACACACGCTTGCATCAGAGAAAGCTGATTCGTCTCACGGAAACTCACATGGAAATGCTCACAAAGAAATCGATAAGTCGGTTTTATTACCAGTATCTGATTCCTGACCTCAAGTATTTGATTTTTGCTTCCCAACCCTAATAGAGAACACAAATTATCGATATGCGTATGACCTGCTTTTATTTATCACGGATCCACATTACTCTCTTCCTCATGTCGCATGTCTGCACTTCAGCAACATTTCAGGGTATAAACTTAATCAAGAGTGAGCTATTTCCCATAAATCAAGCATACATTTTTTTTTTTTTTTTCTGCTTACTCATTTGGTGCATGGCCGTTCTTAGTTGGTGGAGCGATTTGTCTGGTTCATTCCGATAACGAACGAGACTCCGGCATGCTAACTAGTTACGCGGCCCAGAGCGCTAATAAAAGTTTTTTAATATATTAACTTGCAAGTGCCGATAGTGTGCGGGAGTTCCTTGTTTGCAGTGCTTACTCGTTTAAAATAGTCCCAGACAAATTCACATATCTGTTGTTTGGAGAAATATGTATGAACTATACAGCTCAAATTGGCTCCCTTGTGTAAACAAACCAAGATATCCCTTGAAAAATGGTCTACGCTCCTTTCCCTTTGATTGAAAGGATCACTGGGATTAAAATGAATATCCAATGCCAAGCTGGCAAATATGAATTCTATTGATTCCACCGAGATGAAAGATCTCTCCTGCTACACTATAGGCCATATGTTTGGTTATGTCCTAGTTTGTAAATATTTTGTAAAGGCATTTTCCAAACCCTGTAACTGCCATCTTTGGTATTGTTTGTGAAAAGACCACTTTGTCAAAAAGTGAAATGGTACACAATGTAAAGCACAATAAATATATCTATTGTTGCTGATTGTTATTTAAATAGAAACGTTAAAATTCAACAAAAAACAAATAGGTTGCTAGAATTTTTACAGAAGTTTATGTTCTGCTAATGAAAATAAATTTAAATCCGCATCTCAAGCTACTGTCAAATGTGCATTTCCAGGAGATAAAACATGTAATATTAATAATTATTATTATTCATTAACTGTTCTGAAATGCATTTAGGCTTCACGTGATCCTTCAGAAATCATCCAAAAATGCTGATTTTGCTGCTCAAGAAACCTTTCTGATTATTATCAATGTTGAAAATATTTTTGCTGCTGGACATTTTTGTGGAAACTGTGATGTTTTTCTCACATTATAAATGTCTTAATTGTCTCTTTTGATCAATTTGACCAACACATCCTCGCTGAATACGTTTTTATTTTTAAAGATTTATATATTTATAAATATATATAAATCTTAAGGACCTTAAACATTTAAACCATACTGTACATTTACTTTTTTTATTGTTAAGTATATTTTCTGGCACGTTTCTTAAAGGCATCATGACTTGATTCATCTGATGTTTAAAGTGTTGTGGATTCAAAGCAGATTTAGTTTTGTTCACATTAAATGTGCATTAATTGTTCCTAATGAATAAAAGGTCCTTCAGAGTTACAGTAAATCTGATGATATTTTTGAGGTTTTGGTATAAATGAGGAGCTAAATTAAAACTTATGGAGACTCACCTGTGATGTTCGTCAGATAATCCCACAGTATTAAATCATCTTTCGTTACAATCCCACACAATCACAAGTGCGAGTTCTTTGCCTTCTGCTTTTGTTCTCCAGAAGTATACAATGTTGTAAATGTTAATAGATTTTCAACAGGTCGTCATCTCTTCGATGTTTAATCCCTCCCACATCACATTCACCACGAAAGAACATGGAAAAAATTGGTTAAAATGATAACATCTAAATTAACTGGTTTTATTCAAGTCAAAAATATCGTTAGATACCACTGAATCAACCTAAATTAATTTATACCAAGCGAAATTATGGTTTTAATCAAGTAAAAACAACTTTCTGAGTCTCCAGTTTTTACAGTGAATACGGCACACTTGTTCAGTTCAGTTACAATTATAATAAAGCAACACAATCCTTGATTTAACTTGAGGGCGTTTCTTAAAATATATCAGTGCCATTGTTTTGTCTCGAGATGCACCTGTAATGCTTTTTCCAAGGCATGTTTATAACAGCTAGCCTACTTAAATGTCTTAATAGAACTAAGGCCTAATCCAGGGTTTAGATACATTTACATGTAGTCATTTAGCAGACGCTTTTATCCAAAGCGACTTACAGATAAACCAACATTTGTCCTTTGTACACCGTTTTAAGGAAACGGATATAACTCAAAATCTCACTCAGTTTGGACTTTGCATTTCTCATATTGAGTTTGTTGTAATGAGTGTTAATTTGATTTTGTCATTCAGTTCAGGTGTGTCATTGTCCTTGTTGGCATTAAGTTTCTCTGTTCGTTGCTGCCAGGTCTCGTGTTGTAATGCTGTTCTCTTCGTGTGTGCCTGTGGCGTTATTAAATACTTCCTTTTGCATTCATCATCGTGTTCGTGTGTTCTACAACACAGTCTGTGAAATTTTTATTGCTATCTTTAGGACAAAGGTCGGGCAATAAAATGCACCTCATTCTCACACCATCGCGTGTGTTTTAATGGTCACGAAGGAAAAACAGCTTTGTTCATTTGGAGACAAATAGGACGTGTTTATGGAACGATATCTTGCACTCAAGCAACTGTATAGGCTAGTAAGAGATGTGCGGTAGATGGTGACGGCGTTCAGCCTGTTTACACTGTTTACATCATTTTTTACATCAATAAAAATAATTTAGTTCAGTTAGAGAACACACTACAATTAAAAACTGAAGGCGTCTGCGCAGTCAGTGCATCGTGAGCCGAAGAGAGTCTCAGCACAGATCAGCAACAGGAGTTTGAGCTCATGTATCGAGAGTGAGGATCTGACTGACAAGACCTTGGCGGAACATTTGGTGTAAAAGCGCCTATTTAAGCGAGTTTGTCACTGTACTGTTTTGTTGTTGTGTTTTTCATTAAGAATAACTACCATTCAAGCAATTGCTGCACCCAAATTGGCGCTAATTGGAAAGTCATAAGGCAAAGTAAAATGCGCACGCGCCTTCATAGCGGTGCGTGTCCACTGGCGCAGAGCTAACGTTTTCAGTTTATTCCTATGGAAGTTAAAGGATTAGTTCACCTCAAAATGAAAATTTCTTGATGATTTACTCCGATGCCATCCAAGATGTTCATGTCTTTCTTTCTTCAGTGGAAAAGAAATTAAGTTTTTTGAGGAAAACATTTCAGGATTTTTCTCCACACAATGGACTTTAACGGTAACCAAATTGTTGAAGTCCAAATCAATGCAGTTTCAAAGGCTCTGCACGATCCTGAGGAATAGTGTCTTATCTAGCGAACAAATACAGTATATATACTTTTTAACCACAATTGTTGGTCTTGTGCTGGTCTGCGACGCGCCAGGCATTACGTAATCCCGTTGGAAAGCTCACGCTGGACGTAGACGGAAGTACGTTGTTTACAAGCGTGAGAAGGAGGATCGTTCAAAATTTGATTGTATGTTGAATGACATATTTATGTCTTTGTGTCAGTTTATTGTTTAAAATGGTCCTTTCGTGTGCGTATCCTGGATATTTAAATCTTTTGAAACCCAAACGTTTTCTTACGCCTATGTCCAGTGTGACCTTTCCAACGTGATGACGTAATGCCTGGCGCGTCGCAGACCAGCACAAGACCAACAATTGTGGTTAAAAAGTATATATACTGTATTTGTTCGCTAGATAAGACACTATTCCTCAGGATCGTGCAGAGCCTTTGAAACTGCATTGATTTGGACTTCAACAATTTGGTTACCGTTGAAGTCCATTGTGTGGAGAAAAATCCTGAAATGTTTTCCTCAAAAAAATTAATTTATTTTCCACTGAAGAAAGAAAGACATGAACATCTCGGATGGCATTGGGGTGAGTAAATTATCAGGAAATTTTCATTTTGAGGTGAACTAATCCTTTAACTTTTATAGGAATTTATTGAAAACGCTCGCTCTGCTCCACACCTTTATGAATAGCGATTAACGATTTAACATAGTAGCTAGCAACTGATGTTAGCTACTGCAGTCTTTAGCGTTCTTATTAGCGCCTCTGCTTCCCACGCCGGAGACCGGGGTTCGAATCCTGCTCGGAACGGGGCGAGTAGGACCGGTTACATTTGGAGTGTCGAACCCAGTGATACGCAACTGCAAAAAAAAAAAAAAAAAAAAAAAAACTGAAGAACTGAAGTTTTCTAATCGCTGCTGTGTCTTCCTCCGCGTATGATGACGGGGTTGTGCGATGTGTGAATAGTTCACAGCAGGAATTTGTCCGTCTACCAACTCAAAGTCGTACAGTCTCAATTTCTCCAATACAACGGTGACAACCTGTAAAAGATCAACCAGGAAAGATACGTTAAAAGTTAAATAAAGGAATATTTCCAGCCCATATGATTATTCAAAAATAACTGAACGAGTGCAATGAATGAATAGCATTATACTGTAAAAAAAAACTGATGGTTAATCATAATAAATATAATGCAAAAATAAACAAAATAATATTAAAAATAAAAGTCTGATTATTCCTCTGACTGTAACTTGAGCAGCTCCTGGTTTATGTTTCTATTTGTTTCATGTAGCTACAAAAATCCAATTACAAAATTATTTTTTGGATCTGGCAACCTTAATTACCTCCACTTCTTCTTATTGGAACAACATGATGATATTAAGGGGCTGTATGTATGGTCACTCCCTTTCTTAACAAATATTGTTCAGAAGCTGAGAAGTACGCCTATTGACACATTCTGCTCCTTTTTTGACGTTTCTTGTGAAACTCTTGGGCATTCGTTTTGGGAGTGTCAGTCTTTCTGAAGGAACAATGCCTTGATTGTCCAAAATGTGTTTTGTGATTTTTCCTTATCTTATAGACATTCTTTTGGGGTTTTATATGGATGACAATCAGTGGTGGTAAGTAACGAAGTAAAAATACTTCGTTACATTACTTAAGTATTTTTTTCGGGGATCTGTACTTTACTTGAGTAGCCTATGTTTTATTTGCATCTACTTTTACTCTTACTCTTACTCCACTACAATATTAAAGGTAAAGTTTACTTTTTACTCAGTTACATTTCCCCATGCCTGCTCCAAGTATTTATTACACTGGCTTTCCAAACCAATGACAAACTTGGTTTTATTTTGAAAAAAAGAACGCGCGAGCTCTTTACCAGCATACTCTCTCATAGCAGCCAGTTCGCCATTGTGGAAGATGACCGCAGAAACAGGTGAAGGTAAAGCAATGATCCCGAGATTCCCGCTACCTTGTATCTTTCACGTCTTCTGTTTGATGCAGCTGATGTTATGGAACATGTCTATTGCAGAGCTTCCAACTCTCACTCATTCAGACACACGCAATCGACACTTTCCACACGCTTTCACGACACACATCCATTTTCTCACGCAGAGAAAAATCACGAACCAAAGAGGACATTGACACCGACAGACAAGACAGAGTGGGTTACTTTAGATATGAAATAAATTCTCAGCTCTCAGATTCTGTCAATTTTATTACGAAATTCAAACAATAAATACCGTTTTGGAGCTTTTAAATGTGACGTGACAGATAGCTAGCGCCTGCTATGCAGGGTGCCATTAATCTCTTTACTACTCTAGTTAATTGTAAATAAACACAAATGAACAATAATAGGTAGCCTATGTTGAAAGATACAGTACAACTTACCGAAATGTATATAGCCTACCTTATACATAATATCAATAAATCAGTGTTTTTCAACTGCGGATAGAGATCAATAAAACAGCTGGAGAACAATGTCACATAACGTTACATTTAATGACCACAGCACGTTAGTTGGCTAGAAAAATTTGTATTTTATAATATATGTAATATTAGTATAAATTAGTATTTTGTTAAATGTGCACTATATATTTATTATATTTTTACTTATATCCTTAAAATATTATAAAGTTGTTATTATAATAAAAATCACATGTATTTTTAACATGTAATAATACCAGCTGACAGGGCTCTCTGTAGCCTATGTTTACAGAATTAGGTGAGATTTTCTTAATTTAAAAATTAACATGCATCTACTGTACCAAATATTTATCAAAATGAATCTATATTGAATCAAGATCGGAATCAAACCACAATAATTGAATTGAAATTGTAAAATTTGTATCAAAGAATGGCCTACCAGTCATTGTACCATAATATGCTGTCACTAAACTTAATGAAATTGTTTAGAATTGATGCAAGGTGCTTCATTGTCTCTTATGATTGCAAATCTAACAAATTCTTAATTGCAGTATCTAATAATTTGTTCAATTAAAACATTGCATATCACTCCCAAAACAATTGATCTGTTTAATTATTTATAGGCTATTTACAGTTTGAATATTTACTTTTTACTTTCGGTACTTAAGTACGTTTTAAATCGGATACTTTTGTACTTTTACTCAAGTGATGTTTGAATGGAGGACTTTCTACTTTTACTGGAGTCATTTTTTATTTAGGTATATATACTTTTACTCGAGTATAATTTTTGAGTACTTTTACCACCCCTGATGACAATAATCTAATCAAAGCAAGTTTTTGTATAAAACTTCTTTTATTTCTTAAAAAAATTGTATATCCATAAATGTATAAAGTTAAAGTAACTTACCCCCCCTTAACATAACAACAAGCATTGAATTTGTATTTAAATGCAATCTCAATGTCAATTAATAAAAAAGCTAAAATATCTAGAATTCGTGACATGTTTAATATTGTTTCTTAATATGCTTTAATCTTCCACTGGTGGTGGTTGAGGAGAAATTCCCTGATACAATTGTAAATTGCTTTGGGTGTACAGTAGTAGCCTACATATGAAAGCGCTATATAAATGCGCTATATAAACCCTAACCTTCATTCATTCATTCATACATTCACGTGTGTAATTTTTCTTCTTTCTTTCTCTTGGGAAATATTTTCAATAGGTTATATATTAAGCTACTTTTATATAATTTCTCTTGTCAACTATTACGCCATAACTTGTTTATTTGAAAGACTATTTGTATTCCTATCAAAACTGGCGTCCGTTGATTGACAATAACGGAGGCGGAAATTGGTTAGTAATCGGAGCGGACGTGACGACATCCGGAATGGTTTAATTCAACTTTTGAACAACAGACCTGGATATTCCTCTGAGGAAAACAAAAAAACAAGAAATTATTCCTAAAACTGTCTGGTGATATCGTTTTGTTAAGGTGAGTTAATTGAGTCTTATATTTAATGTTTAATTGAGAGCACATTGTTATTATTTTGTCTTCTGTGCCATTGTTAGATTACAGCAGTGTTTTTGCACGTGGCCTAGATGTTTGATAATATGTTTGGAGTTTTAATATTGCTCTGTAGGGTGTATAGATGGACAAGTAATTGTTTATCGTCGTCATTAATGTTGAGGTTTGAGAATTAAACGCTTCAGTCAGTGATGTTGAACATGCAGTACCGCATCTAACCACACTAGACGCATCGAGCGAATGAAAGTGTGTAAGAAGCTTAATATTCAGCGTTATTTTCTGAATCTGGTGAGTGAACTCAAGCAGAAATACTTTAATGCTAAATAGTGAATGTTTCGTGGTTAACAAAGACTAATAACGCAGATAAATAGTCTTTATTTTGCTCTGAGTCTATGCTCGTGTTTGATTGGCCGATGGAGTCTGTGCTGGTGTTTGATTGGACGATGGACTTTTGCTAGTGTTTGATTGGACGGTGGTAAACTAACGGATGAAGAAGAATCCGCATGTTTTAAGGGGTTTTTCGTCTTGTTATTTGTGAGAATCTCCGAGTTCCTCTCAGTCTCTGAGCGGGACATTACTTCTCGAGTGTGTGTTTGTAGTTTGAAGTGTTTCTCCTGATATGAGACCGTGTGACCGTCATTGAGGTGTGTGTCGCGCTGAGTCACTCCTTCAGCTCGAACACATTATCAGTATCGCTTCTCGGCCTTTTGGCTAAGATCAAGTGTAGTATCTGTTCTTATCAGTTTAATATCTGATACGTCCCCTATCCGGGGACCATATATTAAATTGATTTTTGGATCAGGGAGATGGAATAGGGGCTTGCTCCGTCCACTCCACGCATCGACCTGGTATTGCAGTACCTCCAGGAACGGTGCACCCCCTCACGGGGAAACTCATGTGTGAAATGAGGAAGATTAATCATAGTTCATGAACAAATTCAAGTTTATGGGTTTTTATAACCGCAATGGGTCGTACTCTAGGTGGCGATGTACGATAATTATTTTACATGTAATATGTTGAGTTTGAACTTCATTAATTTTATTGATTATGCTTTGATTAATATTTATTGTTAAATAATTTCAATAATTTTCACTTTTTCTTTCTGGTGTGAATTTAGTGATGTTTATCATGCTGTATAAATACGATAATATTCTAAATAGCATGTTATGCATCAAATATAAATATGCTTTTGAATCAAATTCAGTTTATAAAAAGGATCTTAAATACATGATAAACATATTACATGCAAGTAAAAGTGTTTACTTTAATGTTTCGAATAACTTTTTTTAAAAATAAAATGTTATGATGAGTGAAATAATGTTCCAAAATGCAAAATTGTCATTCGTTGTAATGGTCCGCACTTTGATTTTGCCATTACATCTTGATCAACAAGGATGGCCCAGTCTGTTGTGATTGGTCTACCGCTCACAGCGTGTTTCTTATTAACTGCAGTGCACATGCGGGAACTGCATCATTAACTGTATCCGACAGTCTGACCTTCGAGGCCTTTTGAAGGACACAGCGGCTGCGTCCGAAATCGCATACTCTCTTGAGTTGGTACTTATTTTGATTAATTACTTCATGACAGCTAAAAAATTAATATGTGTGGTATGAATGAATTGAAATCTGGATACGGTACATTCGCCATGTTGCCCTTATCAAGTGACCCACCAGTTGTCACTTTACTGCCATTCACAAATCCTCTACCGTGGCCTCATGGGATAGTAGTGTCCATCATATACGCACTTCAGAATCCCGCTGGAAGTAGTATGTCATTTGGATACTTTTTGACACAGTACTTTTATGAGAAAGGGAATTCTGACATACTACTTTTGTCACATACTGTTTTTTTTTTTACTTATAAATGTTGAGCCTTCCATGCCTGTATTTTTTTGTATAACTTTTTTATGCCATTTTGTTGTATTCAGATTTTGTATTCATAAAATAAAAAGAACAGTTCCATATGCTTTTGAATTGCTCTCGCACGAGTTTAAAATAAACTGAACACACTCGAGTTAATTAAACTGACTCTTAGTTGTTCAAGAATGACATCTTCAAAATACTTGTTTTGTCTGTATACAGTAAGTTGCAATCTGCGATAGTGCTAAGGTATTGATAATGTATTGCTAGAAACCATATTGCAATAGGGATGCACCAATGTATCGGCCGCCGATATTTATCGGCCGATTTTTGATCAATTTAACGCCATCGGCATATCGGCAAAAGCATGAAAAAGGCAGATACCGATGGTTCATTAATTAATTGCTTGAAGGCAATGAGTTGAATGTCTGTTGCATATTCAACGTTTTTCTCTGGGTAAAGTAATTAAATGCTTGCCTAAACAAAATGAAATCTGTACGTAATAAAATATAGTTTGTCAGATGTGGATCGGGGGTGGGGAAGTTGTAAATCACATGAGTGATTACTCAATTCACGTGAGAAATGCGCGCTGAATAGGAGTCTCGGAAAAATGTCTGCGGTCTGGGCCTTTTTCAAAATCTCCAAAAAAGACCAAATTTGATGGAATTTATCGCACTGGACGATCAGCCGCTTTCCGTCGTGGGGTTTCGGATTCTCATTTCTCTACCCAAGCGCGAATCGATCACAGAGAATGTCGATTCATTCTCTATTGTTTCCATAATGGTGTAAATCTCACAATATTATGACATCGTTATTTCATTTGAAATGTGTATGGGGAGCATATCTTGATATTTTAAATGTACTAGCAATTATCACATTTGATATAACAAGTAAAAATGACATTATTGTATATTATATGAAATACAATTATAATAAAATTCAAAGTTATGAGTATTGTATACTGTACTGTCTGTTTTTATTTTTAAAACGGTGTGAAAAATAAAAATTATCATCAAATAATCCACTAATCTGACGTGCCTCACGCAGCATCCTGGTTTTGACGCATGCTGCCTGAACCCGTTTGTTTTGCGAATAGTTTACACTAATTTCAGGCAGAATCACGGTAATCTCATAGCCAGCACACACGAGTATGTTTACAATTGGGTTATTTCATTCATCAACACCATTTTTGCTAGCTGAATTAGGTCTCCAATATAACTGCTAGCCTACTTGCCGTTTGACTAACGCTAACTCTAGGCTTGCAGTCCCTTTTATGACGTCACGCCCGGCCTAGTGGGAGGGAGAGGGAGTGCTTAAAACCACTGTAAAAACTACCAAATTTTCATATTTTATTCAGCATTTTGGTATAAAAAAACATAGAAAACAATGGTGGGCGGTTCTTATCTTTATGTTTAATAAGCACATTGCATTATCTTCGTGAAAAATTTAACCTGCAATTTACACTTTAACGTTTGTCATGTCATATTTTTAATCTTTATGTTAAACAGATCTATGTTCATTTGAAATTAATGTTTAGTGTGCACCATGCACAATGACTAAACTGTTCATGAGTTTTTAAGCTAAATTGTTTTAAATATGATTCAGTCGTTAAGAAGGAATGTTTTATTGCAAAAAAAAACTCTTTAAAGTTTGTCATGTCATATTTTTAATCTTTATGTTAAACAGATCTATGTTCATTTGAAATTATTTAATGTTCTAGTCCAACATGCACAACGACTGAATGAACTGTTCATGAGTTATTAAGCCATTTTATCATAATAGTTTTAAATATGATTCTATTGTTAAGAAGTAATCAAATATGACTTCATGTTGTTAATTAAAGAAATATTGGATGGCAAAAATCACCTCTGAAAGTTGTCATGTCTTTTTATCTTTTATCATTAATTTTTTATCTTTGTGCCTCTCTTATAATGCAGGTCAGATGAATGTTAAATGGATCCAATCCATGTTCAGTCAAAATAATTTGATGCAGAAATAAACTAGCTAGTACTGAATAGTACTAGAACAAATATCGGTATCGACCAGTAGTTGTTTGTTGAAATCGGTAGCGGCAAAAAAAAATCCTATCGGTGCATCCCTAGCAATGTATTGTTTTTTCAATTTGTCCTTGTGGAATTGGGCTTTGTCTAAAACATTTTTTTTTTAATAAATATTTTGAAACCCTAATAAACAGTTAAATGCACCGCTGTCAAACACATCTTATGATACTTTAAGACAAATTAACTACAAGCACACTCATCACAAAATCTTGTATTGAAGGGCAACCCAATGATGGTTTATGCAAACCCAAACTATAAGTTCTGGCACTAATATTGTCATAGAAAATCAGATTGTGCCTCCAGCCGCATAAAAACAGTCCATGCTGCATTATCCTGCAAAATCATTTTCAGAGTAGAACCCTTGAAGTTTTCCTCTGTCCACATCCCCAGTATCCTTCAGTCTTTGTAGCCTACATATCATTGCATTGAATGCAACGGGAGATCAGATAGGGAGGTCTGTCGGTCCTCATATGCTCCTCTGAAAAGGAGTTCCAGTTTACCACTCCTGATGACAAAAGAAGAGAAAGGTTCATGTGTAAAACATGTTCGCATTTTTTTCTTTTTTTTTAATGTGAAATTTTCTGGTAGCAGTGTCTCCTCGGTATTCATTGGTGTGCCACCACAACAAGAAAATTTAGCACTTAGGCCGCGTGTCCACCAAAGTGTTTTTAGCCAGCTGAAAACGCTAGACGCTCTGCTGAAAACTCCTAGCTGTGGCGCTTCAGAGCGTTTTGGCAGCGCAGCGTTTTTTTTCTTCAGTTGAGACACTTTTTATTGTTATGATACGTAATATCCGCGAATGTGTTACTAGTACCTCATTTATCACATATTTTGTTTCTGTGTTTAATATTAAAATGTTGATACAATGTAACGTATTTTCTCTGGTTCTTGTTTTAAATTATTTTGTTCTGTTATTATGCTTGTTGACGTTGAACAAGCAGAATGTGGCGGTTGGTCGGTGTGATATTAGTCCCGCCCCTCCTCCACTGTGATTGGACGGTTGGGTAAAAAGTGACAGTGATGAGCGCTGTGTTTTACCCCAAAGTTGAACATTATTCAACTCGGCGACTAGTAAAAAATGCTGGGCGCTTCATCGTGAAAAAAACGCTCAGCGCCTTGTTGCGCTCATGCCGTTTAAACAACGCGGCGCTCCCATTGAAAACAATTGGAAAAATACGCCAGCCGCGTGAAAAAACGCTTTGGTGGACACACAGCCTTAAAAGAAACACTTATTGCCTAAAACAAAAAGCATTAGTCTAGTGTAGATTATATTATGACGATTAAAATAATTTTAGCACTAGAACCTCATAACTTAGGCCCACACATACATAGATTAAAGGACAAATGTAGAATCGTCACTCAAAAGCACCACAGCTGTACAAAAATCAGAGGAAACAGTCATACACTGGTATAGAAAATAATGAATTAGGCAACATCTATGTACAACATGCATTTACATTTTAATAATGGCAAGTGACCACTCCAGGGACCATCTAATGTGCTGTGTTGCTGGCGTCTGCGGGACACCGATTGACAAGCTCAACGCTTTCCTCTGCCCTTTCTGCAATGTAAAAAGCACAAAGCCGGCATGTCCAAGTTGAGTGCTCCTTGACTTTCACCTATAGCTCAAGAGGTGCTTTACCTCTACAAATATGTGAGGAGGGCAGAGGGAAAGAGACATAACCTACTGTCTAGCCAGCAGAAGTGTGCTTCCTTCAGAAAGGATTCCTCTCTCACTATCCTCCAGAAACGAGTGCATGTGAGAGCAAGGCTACGAATTGCAGGATCACCATCTTGTAGCACCACAAGGATGAAGACCATGTGGAAGCTGTGAACATAAAACATGAGTCACTACAAAATCAGTAGGCTCAAAAACGGGTCTCCATCATCATCATCATCATCATCATCATCATCATCGACCAGGAAAGGGTGAAGGGTGAACATGCCTCTTAATTGGCATGTTCTGTAGCCTGCACATTTGTGTCCTGCTAATAGCATATACTGGAGGTCTTCAACCCTGCTCCAGGGGACCCACTGTCCTGCTAAATTTATTTCCAAGCCGCTTCAGCACACCTGCCTGTGATTTTCAAGCGATCCTGAAGAGATCAGGTGTGTTTGATTAGGGTTGGAGCTAAACTCTGCAGGATAGTAGGTGCCCTGGAGCAGGGTTGAAGACCTATGTCTTCATATCAGGGGCGTGTCTAGAAGGGGGGCACTGGGTTGCACTGGCCCCCCCTGGAATATGATTGGCCCTCCTGGTGCCCCCCCAACATCATTGGGCTAGATTTACTGTCAACCGGACAATGCCCAACGCCATTGGATCAGAGCGCTGTCAATCACTGCTTGATTTGCGATTCGCAGAGCGGAATCACAGGTCCGCGTTTTTCAAACAGTAGAAGAGAGAGACACCTCGACACGTCACTGTTTATGGTTATACACACTCAATTACAGTATATATTTTGAAATATCGCACTATATGTTAGTCTGATTACTTTCATGTGTGACTGATCAAGCCAGTAACGTTAGATTAGCTAACGTAACTTCGGCAGACTGAATAGAGATGACTTGTCAGTGTTATTCCGCGGCAGCGCACACGACTACATAAATATAAAATAGATACATAGTACTTTATATTTTGTTTTAAAGACTAAAGGCACTATAATCTTTTTCCAAAAAAGCAGAGCCGTGGTAAACATTAAAATGTGAGAACTTCACATGCAACTCAGTGTAATTTATACTGAATGGGTTTTTGTTTATTTTTACACCACAACTAGTGGACATCCAAAGGTTTCTTTAATAAGAAACCATGTCAGAGACTGATTTCATGCAGAGAACATTCGCCAACACACACACACACACACACATTCAGTGTTTGTGTTGAGAATAAAGCATGTTAAATGACTAATTAATGCCTGGGTGATGCTTTTTATTTATTAGAACAAAACTGTGTGATCCAATCCATGTAAAATACAAAATGATTTTAAGGCTCTTGTTCAGTGCCACATTTAATGCCATCTATATTAGGTCACTGAGCATTGCAAAGATTTTTTAAATTGTGCTTAATATTTTCTAAACCAGTATTTATTTCCAGTTGAATTTTCTGATTTCCCATGGCCCCCCCTGACTGGTTCTTGGTCCCCCCTGTGCCCCCCCATTTATAAAATCCTGGAATCGCCCCTGCTTCATATATGTAGTTATTTGATGCATGTTGGATTAAGCTACAGTATGTAAGAAGTGGCAAGCTGGCATGTCTACATGGAGTGCACATATAACTAACTGTGATCATGTGAGTGAGTTTAAACTATGGCTCATAGATGTGCTTCACAGATACATCCCTGCAAAATGCCAATTCCCTCCGGAGAGGACTCGACACATGGCTCCTTCGCCTGGCATGGTTTTAAGGGGACAGGTTCCTTTAAAACAAGGGAGTGAGATGCGTGTTACCTTAATGGTCTAGTACATGTAAAGCACAAGAAAGATGATTACTTTAGACCAAGTTTTTGGGCCTGTAAAAATTCTGCCATAATTCTTACCATGGTGACCTCATCATATTTCCTCTTCCTATTGGGTCCAGACTTCCCCTGGCCATCTGTATTCCCTGCTTGGTAAAGTGGGCCATGGCTGTAGTAAGAAGTAAAAAAAAAAAAATACCTTGCTGCCCCAGATTACTGCTAATGATATTTCGAATTTATCTTCTTTTTTTTTAAAGACACTGGTACCTTTCAATCTCAAGATTCTCCACCAACATTGTGCACCACCACCTCCTTAAGCACGGCACGTCATGCTGAAGAAGAGAACGGAGTACAATACATTTACAGTTCAAGTTGCAAGTTAATTTTGAGGCCCAACTCCCTTTTCTAGTCCGAAAGGGCTTAACAGGCTAGGGCTGCTCGATTATGGAAAAAATCATAATCACGATTATTTTGGTCAGTATTGAAATCACGATTATGTAACACGATTATTTTACATGACTTTGGGAACGTGTTGCATTTATTAAAAGACACCTTTCAACAACTCTTGAAAAAAATCTAAATGTGAACATTTATTGCACTTTTTGAACTATTAAACCGACTTGCAAACTCACAAGTGGTGAAAAAGGTGACATGTTTACAAATTAATTTGTTGTAGGGGGTCACCAGGGCGTTTTTTGCCTTTATAAAGGACAATTTATTAAACCTTACTAAATATATGTGTTATGTCAAATTCTTACATTTGATCAAATTCAGTTGTAATAAAAAGGGCTGGTATCCATTCAAATAATTTACACTGCAAAATTACAACTTTAAAAATATTATGAGATTAAAACATAATAAAATAAAAAATAAAATCAATGATACCTTTAAACAATAGGACAAGTGACCGTCTTAATAAATGAATCATTGACTCATTCATTAAAACGATTCGTTCAAAATAATGAATCATTCAGTAACAAAACACAGCGCTTAGTGTTGCTTTTCTTTTGTAACAATTTTCGTCGGTGAAATAGAACAAAACCAGTCAATATTGTGTCTAAAATGTAAGTTACTAAATATAAACTAGTCTAGCTGCTACTTGTTTACGAAACTATAAATTCAATGTAACATTTGCAATCGTGATATAGAACAGCCCTTATGCCTGGTTCAGATTACACGATTTTAGCCCGATTTTGGCACGATCCGTTTGACGTAGGGTGTCGTGGGGATTCGTAAACGACAACGGGCGTCGGGACGCAAGATTCGATCGTATCATCTCGTATAGTGTGTCATAGTGGGCGACAACCTACGTCGCGTCTGCGATGCTTCACGACATCACGACAAAAAGACTAGCATGTTTAATTTTTTTAACGGTCGTCCACGACGGGTTCCGTCACATGTATGAGGTTGACCAATAGGAGCACAGAAGCGTTTCCGTACACAACTTTCAAAAATGGCGAAACGAAAGAGAGATGATGGTGCTACTAGGTGGAGTTATGAAATGGAGGAAAGGTTCGTGGAGCTGTGGCAACAGTACTCCTGCCTATATGATGTGTCATCGAGGGAGTACCATGACAGAATTCAAAAAGAAAAATGCTGGCGAACGATAGCGGAAACACTTCAGCAACCCAGTGAGTACTGAAATTAGCATTTAGCTAGCTAATCATTCATTAAATTTTCCTTCGCTATAGAGCAAATTGTTGTGTGATTATGTATGTAACGTTGTTATGTGTATGAGTGAGTGCGTGCGTGTGTGTGTGTATGTGTATGAGTGAGTGAGTGCGTGAGCGAGTCTCTCTGTGTGTGTGCGCGCGCATATGCCATGTATGTGTAAATGAACGAGAGTGAGTGAGTTTAGTGTGTGTGATTATGTATGTGTGTGATTATGTATGTGTATGAGTGAGTGAGTGAGTGCGTGCGTGTGTATGAGTGAGTGAGTGCGTGAGCGAGTCTGTGTGTGTGTGTGTGCGCACGTATGTAGGCCATGTATGTGTGAATGAACGAGAGTGAGTGAGTTTGTGTGTGTGATGTATGTGTGTGTGTGATGTATGTATGTGTATGAGTTAGTGCGTGAGCGTGTGTGTGTGTGCGAGTGCGATTGACAATTACAGAGACTAGATTTTACATTTGTAATCTGATTTCTTACTTACAGCCGGTGAGGTCCAAACAAAAGCTGCTTCCCTCCGAACACAGTATGGGAAAGTACTCCGTTCAAAACCGAGTGGCAGCGGCGACAAAGAATTAACTTCCAGACAGAAGTGGATTTTAAAAAACCTGCAGTTTCTACAGCCTTTTGTTGTACAACGCGTGTCTCAGTCTACACTGAATGTAAGTTTGGGGTAAAGGTTGTTACAGTACTTTCCAACTTTTAAATACATTTGTGAGCTTTCTATAGTATGCTTCCAAACATGTATTGTGCCATTACTTGTTATGCCTGATATTTCATACAGCTTGTTTTATCGTAGTTGGATGACTTGGAACACAGCATCACAGATGAGGGTGGAGAAGATCAGGAGACAGAGGAGGATGTGTTCGAGTCATCCACCTCCACCTCCACCTCCCACCACACATCTGGACCATCAACTCCACAAACCTCACTTGAAGCCTCATCATCCCACCAGCATCGTCAGGTTCCTGAAAGAGCATATTACAAACCCAAACAAAAGTTACGAGACAAATCATTAGATGAACTTGAAATCGAGAAAGTAACCATTTTAAAAAATGTATCTGAAACACTGGTAAATGCCGGTACGGATGTTGATCAAACATTTGGCAAACAGGTAGTTACTGAGATTAAGCTAATTAAAGACCCACTGACCAAGATGAGACTCCGTCGTAACATCCTTATGATGTTATACGATGCACATGAAAATGAGGCCAGATTAGCATTACATCCTGGCCCCCAAACACCTTGGCAGGGACACACAAATTTGAATCAACCCTACCAGAATACATCCATTCATGTACCCTCTGTAACACCTCCAGTGAGCTACCTCAGGGCAGTAGAAGTGGCATATGACCAGGAAATAAATGGGGTGTAAGTTCAAGGATTGATCCCTTTTTTGTGTGTGGTGGTGCTAGACTGCAGTCACATTGTGTCTTAAATGCTGTTTGTTGTTGGCACTTTGAATGCGGTTTATGTTTAAGCTGTTTTGCAATATTTGTACATTTTAAAAGGGTTAATGTTTGCGAGTCATTTACACTTTGTTCAAAACTTACGACTTATGAAATGAGTCAAGAAAAGTGTTATTTGATTTCAATAAAAGATTTTACTAAAGAAAATGTATCTTGTGCATTTTTAAAACACAAATCATATTACCTTCTTTAACCATCACACATTCTACAATTTTTTTAATTACACATATATAATTAAGTCTTTAAAGGGTTAATTCACCAAAAAAAATTATTCTGTCAGTATTTACTCACCCTCATGTCGTTCCAAACCCTTCGTTCATCTTCGGAACACAAATTAAGATATTTAAAAGTATCTTAATTTGTGTTCCGAAGCTGAATGAAGGTTTTACAGCTTTGGAACGACATGAGGGTGAGTAATTAATGACAGAATAAATTCTTTGGGTGAACTATCCCTTAACATTTTACTAAAGTTTTCAACCTTTCTGTTGGTTGTATATTGTACTAATTTGTATAGTGTAAAAAAAACAAAAACAGGACGTCTTTCTGAGCGAGTGTTCTATACGTCTTGCAAAAATGGTCAATATGAAAAGATTTAACCAGTTGGTGTTTAAATCATATTTTCCTGCCAGGAAACAGATCCAGCAGGTGAAAGAAAATATGCCTTTAAATTGTCTCTCTGATTTTTGGCGGCGGTTGTGGCATTCCGTGCACTGCTTGCTGCCACAGAGGGGAGTTCTCCATCCCTTCTCCAAGCTCCAGGAACCATGTTGTGATCGTCATCTTCTACATCTGCAAAGGCTGAAGGCAGGTACACATCTGACGCCTTCTTCCTCAGGAAGTTGTGCACACAGAGTGCAGCTAGTGTAACTGTTGTCACTTTCTCAGGCTCCAGTGCAATGTTGGAAAGAAAAACACGGAGTCTATTGGCCAAAATTCCAAATGCGTTTTCAACTGTACGCCTTGCCCTTGATAGCCTGTAGTTGAATATTCGCTGCCCATGGTCCAGATTTCGGAAGGGGTATGGCTTCATCAGGTCGATTCGGAGAGGGAAAGCTTCATCACCAACAAATGCATAGGGCAAAGATATGTTACTCCCTGGTAGTGGCTCTGGGGGTGGGACATTCAGCAGATCTCTGTCCATGGCAGCTCGGAGGTCTGACTGGCCAAATATTCCTCCATCTGACACTCTTCCTTGCACGCCAACATTTGCATAAATAAATCTGTAATCTGCGTCGACTACTGCCATGAGTACAACAGAAAATCTGGACTTGTAGTTGTGGTAAGTACTTCCAGAGTTTGCAGGTGGCTGGATGTAGATGTGCTTTCCATCTATGGCTCCTAAGCAATTAGGAAATTGCCATTTGTTTTCAAATCCCATTGCCACCTCTCTCCACTCTGCCTCCGTTGTAGGAGTCTGAAAAAAGAAACACCATATATAATTAATACATGTAATGTTCTCTCATTTTTTACAGAGGTTCTAATGTACTTTTTTTTTTTAAGTATTTTTTCTAAAGTCCACTGATTATAATTTAGAAAATTATCCATGATCTACTCTGGTTTTGACTCTCTGGATAAAACACGTGGTTTTGGGACTTCTCCAGTAAAGGCTTCTCTTTGTGTGTCCACCCACTGTTGTGAAATGTACATCTGTCTTTTATTTACATCAAATGACTTACCTTTAAATGATCATCCTTTAAGACTCCATACAAGGCTTGACAAGTCTCCATTACTATCTCACTGATGGTACTACGGCCGATCCGGTACTGGAAGCTCAGAGATCTAAACGTCTCTCCTGTGGAAAGGAGCAAGTGTATAAGGTGCATAATACACCATGGCCTGGTTTTACAGAAATGGCTAATTAAGCAAAGATTAGGCATTAAATTAATTAGGGCATCTGAGTAGCTTTTATAAACTTGCCTTAAAAACATTACTGGTGTGCATCTTGAGACAAAACAATGTCACTGACATATTTTAAGTGCATAGGCTATTGCTTTCAGTTTAAACAGCTCAAACTTGCAATTTAGTCTGGGACTAGCATACATTTTGTCTGTGAAACCAACAATATGATTTTTTTTAAATGGACTTTTTACCGGTAGCAAGGAATCGTAGCGTAAGTGACAGCCTCATTCTTGCACTGATTGCTCTTCTCAGTTTTGTGTCCCTTCTTTGGATACATGGTGTGACTTTGCCAAGCAAGTAGCTGAAATCCTCCACATCCATCCTAAGCAGATCACGAAAACCCTTCCTGTCACTGTCCTACAGTGTAAATAGGGGAAAAAAAACATGGTGTGGTTGTTTGGTTTACAAAGGCGAAAAATAATCACACCCAATTAAAATGTATGTGCTTTTCACAATACATATAATTTCAAAGCAGCTTTACGATAATGTTAGTGTTTGTAATAATTTAATAGATTAGAGTTGGTCGATAGCATAGTTTACATTTTGTATACTAGTATAATTTACAACACAAAATATTATTATTGAGAGTGAAAAAAAACTCCTTCCCTTAATGTCTTTAAATATTTATTTGTGTACAGTTGGTGACTTTAAAGACATTAAGGGAAGGAGGGGTTTTTTCACTCTCAATAATAATATTTTTGCGTATAATGGTATTGCAATTTTTATAATTAAGATTAAGCCTATAGATGATGGTGTTATGAATCAATCAAAGGCATTAAACCATTGAACTGATATTTTATGTTAAAGGCTAAATTACCCCATGTGACTGCATAACGAAAAATGTTTACTTCTGAACATTAGAAGTATTTAATTACATTGGTGAACAATTACAATTTTTAACAGTCTGTTTTTGTAATATGTTATCGTTGTGGCAAGCAAGCAATATTATTACTTGTACTACTGGCTAAAGTAAAAATATTTAAGAAAACAATATTTTACCTCAAGTTCTCTTTGGAGGATTGACAGCCCATACTGTCCTCTTCGAGCAATCCAGGAACGTGTCCATTGTCGGGTTTTCTTTCTTTTTTTATGTTTTTCTGAACACAGGACAGCCAATACAACACTCACCGCTTCATCCATTGTTTGTTTACGTTCGTTTCCGGAAGTCACTCGCTACTAGCAGTTTCGCCTTCTCGATGACGTCACGCGCATCGTTAAAGACGGCACGCGATGACTGGTCAGGAAGCAACGTGTAGTCTGACATGTTTCTTGTCCACGACACGACAAGATTTTAGGAGTCAAAATCGCGTAATCTGACACAGTGACTATCGTAACAGACAAAAAAATCGTGTAATCTGAACCAGGCATTAGTCGTTTTATGTTACTTAACTACATATGTTAAAAAAAACTCAACACATACACACTCAACACACTCATACATGTACACATTTCTACCTCATTATGTTTCTTCTGTGAGTTTTTGTGTGAGCTGTTAGGCTCAATTGTTTTTGATTTCTCCACTAATGTCTCCCTCACAAATAGACAGGCAGCGCAGCTTCCAGAAACTATCCATTACCGATCTCTGTTTACACTCTGACTGTATAAGATCAAAACCATCTCGCGTTTCGATCGGTCGGGCAAGTAAAACTCTTTAACTTCAAACTTAAAAATCCCCTTTTCCCGGACAAGCAGACAAGTGTTGATGTCGCTCCCTGTGTTCATTATCGATTTGTTTCGTGCTGTAAAGCGGAACAGATGATCAGGTCATGTGCGCTCGCGCTGCCGTTCGCTTTAACTGAGGCGCTACAGTGATCGAGCAGAGATCTGCGACAGCTCAAGATACGTCTATGGTCTCACTCCAGTCTATATTAAATTAGCCAATTGTTATTGTGAAGTTTATTGTGCTTGCAGTTTATGACTGAGAGAGTTTATGGCTTCGGGAGAGGCGGATGTGCGCGTGCGCGAGTCATTCGGAACACAGGACAAAATAATCGTTTTTAGTCGATTGTACTATTTTGGAGATCGTTGGGAGCCAAAATCGAAATTGAAATCGAAATTCGATTAATTGCACAGCCCTATAACAGGCCCACTTTATATCAAGCAAAAAAGGACGACAATCCCTGACTTAAACCCTCATAGAAGTAAGAAAATAAAAACTCTCCCAAAAAAAAAAAAAAAAAAAGGTAAAAAGGGAAGAAATATCAGGAAGGACCACGTACAGAGGATTTCCTGGACAAAATCAAAAACCAAATTCCAGATATTCTAACCATATCTTTGAGCATTGAAGTTATACTTAAAATTGTGAAATCAAATGGAGCCTCCATGACAGCAATCCAGGAGTACTGCAAATATAGCAAAGCTGCGTTTGTACTAAAGTTGTAATTCTTTTTTTGGGTGCATGAAAAGAAAAAGAGAGAATCCTCTTTCACAACAGTATGATTCCCATTACATTAACAAAAGCTGCTTTAGGTGGAACTGAGGAGAAGGGAATAAACTAAAGCGTCGTCAAAGAGCGCTGACACTGTGCTGCCATTTTACTTAGGCAGTGAGAGCATGAAAGTGTGTCTCGCACTAAATGTGTGATAGTTGGCAACCCCACGGTGTGAACCTTAGTCCTTATGCTTTAGCTACAAAAAGTATGCGTCGTTCAGTGAAGTGGCAAAAAATAAGTGTACTTAACACATTTGTATTAACACATTAAATGTGTTAAACGCTCAATAAATGTAACTCTGCATTTTATACATTTAACCTTTAACAAGTCTTTACCTACTCAAACATGTATGCTTGGTCAGTGATGGGTTAAGTTGTCATCAATGGGTAACTACAGTACAGCAACACACACACACACACACACTGTAGTTTATTTGAGCGTTGCAAGGAAGTTTGTGCTACCCAGAGAAAGCTATACACTTTTGCATTCTATTTCCATTGATCTCAATAGCAGTTTTTCAGATAGGACAGACACCCACAAATAAAAGCACTCCAGTAAAAGCAAACTTTACTTTAATGACAAGAGCAACAAGGATGATTCAGTAGGCCTTCATGTATGCATTTAGACCTATAATGTTGAACCGACAAACCGCATTAAAAAAATGGTTTAATCTTACATCTATATTTCACAAAATGTTCCCTTCATTGCAGTTTGCTTTGTATAAAAACCTTATATAAGACTGTGACATAGGGCTGCTCAGTTATGGCATAAATCATAATCACAATTATTTTGGTCAATATTGTTTTATTTAACATGATTACGAGTGAGCCATATGACCAAAACCTTATACAAGTAATTTATTTAACAATAGAGATATATTTATCAAGTATATAGGCTATTTGCCCGAAATAAGGTTGCTATATCTAAATTTTACAAACCGGAAAAATTTCACAATCCTCAATATCAATTTCAATACCAAAGTAGAATACTAGGCCTATCTTCAAAGTATTACAAATAAGTAAACAGTCAGTAAACAAAAAACAAATAAAAAAACAGATATAACAGAAAAATTATACATATGAAACAAACTAAGTTTGCTGTAAGTTGTTCCATTCAGCTCTAAGTATTCAGCAACCTACACCAGATATTGAATAATCAAATGTAAAATTTAAACTGTATAGTCTCCACTGTAAGAATCAAACTTGCTTTGATTCTTATTAAAACTACAAAAACTATTCAGTCAAGAGCAGTGCGTGATTTTCTCTGTCTTTTGTTGCCGTGTCCACAGAAAGCCATCCGAGGAGCAGCTTGAGTTCTCTTTCGTGCTCTTATAACTGTTTATATTATAAAGCACGTCCCATTTAATGAAAGTCACGTTACATGATTTTACTGATTCGCGTGTTAAGTTAAGGGCTTTTAAGGAGGAGCGAAAATGCACCGCTGTAAAGAAAAGGAACTGAATGGGGCACAGTTATCATTTTATCTCAATTATCGCATTTGTATAATAGTAGGAAGCCGAAATCGATGAATTGCACAGCTTTACTATAGCAGCGTTTCAACCGCAGGAACTTTCCCCAGGAACTAGGCACTTTGGGGTGGTACTCGGTGTGTTTTGACTGTAGGAACCAGGGTCTAATGATGTTCCGGGTAAATATTTCCCCCTCCGAAAGTCCCTGCTTGCGAGGTAGTACTTTTTCAAAGTTCATGAACTTTCGGGGGTGGGACTTGGGCAATGGTTGACTCTACACAGCATTTCATTTTAACCACTATTTTTAGAAATCTGTTGCAGTGAGTGCAGTCCTACATCACCAGACTAATTTGCTTAATCTTCACTTCACTTTACTTTAGACTGCGGTGTAAACGCAGAAAGTAACTGGTCTGGGGGGAAAAAAGTTCCTGGGACAAATTGTTCCAGGTAATTTCCATGGAAACGCGGCTTATGACATTAATGTTTGTTGCTAAATTATGCTGGTCAAGAAATCAAGAATTTATTGTCAGAACGAGAACTCAAAAAAGAAACAAAAAACTTTGCTCAATTACTTTTTAAAGGTGTATCCCTCACAGCCAAGTTTTCATCCATAACAAAAAAGGCATCTGCTATGACTGAAGTCTATTGTTAACATCAGTTGTCAACCCCAGTACCAGCTGTTGAGATCATTAACTACTCTATAGTTCTTGTTTCTTCTGATATGATCGCAAGCTCGACAGGCGTGCTCAAGACCAAAGACGCCTGCACTTGAAACAAAATGTTCCCTCCAGGTGAAGTACTGTCTGTACAAATCATCATTTTGGTCCAGAAGCTTAAGATGTTCAGCTAGTTCTTTGGGGGAGTTAAAGTCATCCACATGGATAAAGGCACTTCCTGGTATGAGTTCCTCATAGTTCTTTCTGGGTGGGCCGAGGACCACGGGAACAGTGCCGAGAGATAGAGGGTTGTACAGTTTTTCTGTAATATAGTCTTTATGGATGGAGTTCTCAAAGGACAGGTAGAATTTACAGCTGGACACCACATCTGAATAATCTTGATTACTAATGCGCTTGTTGAAGTGATTTCCGTAGGTTTCTATACTGATGTGTTCCTTTAACTCTGCATAGTATCTTGACCGCTTATGGTTCCAGTTCCAGTTACTTACAATCCAGCAAACAAGTTTATTCTTACGTGGGATTTCATCATGTTTCTTTCCACCAGTGTTCTCTGAGATTCGCCCGTAAGGGACCATGATGTCTGAATCTTGTCTGTAATTTGCCGTCAGATTAAACAGATTGTTTAGATTTGAACGCTGTGGTGAATTGCTGGGAGATTCCATGTTCATCCAGACCCATTTCTGGAATGGAGGTCGTGGCAGTTTCGGCATGTTGGATAAGTCCCCATTGATGTCTCTGTGATGAAATAAAAGGCCTTGTGCTCTGTTAAACTGACTCTTGTCGACTGTCAAGTGGCAGCCGTGGATGTCGAACATTGAACTACAGATTCCTAAATCAAACTGTTGCCCAAAAGGCCACATCCAGATCAGGAGAACAGTGTCTCCCTGCGATGAAGCGGCTTCTGTTTGTGTTAACTGGTGTCTGAGAGAGGTGAAGTTCACCATACAGGTGTTGTTCACTATTTGGATTTGATTTGGCCTCTTAAGAGCGTTGATGCAGATGTTTCCGCAGACATCTCCGCAGACATCATGTTTGGGAACGGCTGGACATTTTAACCAGTTTACTGACGGCTCATAGTACATGTAGAACATTGCTGAGAAACATGTCATCAAAACCACTGCGATGAAGAGGTTCTTACAGGATCTGGAGGAGTTTTGGGACTCCATCTTTGACCTTCTGTAGAGAGAGCATGAGTAAGTGCTGGTGTTTAAATATCTTTCTAGATTTGTGTCAGAAATGCTCTGATTAGCTCTATAATTCATAACACAGGAAGAATATATTTTTTCATAACCCAGGAAAGGCTACTTAAGGGCACATGCTTTTTAAGGACACAGATATAGGGTTTTTTAATGGAACTTTTTAGGATCACCTTTGAGTGTGTGTGTGTGTGTATGTGTCTCAAAGTATTAATGGTCATGAAGTAATTAAAAACAGCTGATCTGCTCATTTGGAGATCAACAAATTGGATCTTTATGAGACAATATCTTGCACTTAAGCAAGGTTACTACAGGTTACACATTGCGTTGACAGTTTTTTGTTTTCCTTTTTTTTCCCTTTTACTTCAAGGTCAATTGGTGCTTTTCAGTACAGCTACAAATGGAACACTAAATGATGTACTAAATTATACATTTAGACATTACTTTTGCGCTTAAGAAACAAAAGCGACACACACGTCAATAGCGGAGTGAAACATTGCTGCTTGTTTGAATCTCGCGCCATACGGAATTTATTAGCTCGACTCAAATGAGAGCAAAGTGCAAGCTCAGAACGAATACATTTACTCGCTGACCGTCTTGAACACACCATCACACTACCAATAAACAGCGCAGTGAGAAGTGTTCGAGTTCAGTGCAGTTCTCCGATACCAACCACAAATGTCTCGGTGATTTAAACAAGTTTGAAGTCAGATGAAACCGTGCTGACATTCTCAACACTGATGTGGAAATCAGGAGAAACATTGTGCCACATACATCCATTCAGTTAGAATGCTTTTCAACCCACAAATTTAATATGGATTTACTGTAGTAACACTAACTGTAATCATGGTATTGAGGCAGAAATGTGGCATATACATATTGAATTTTATTATGTTATTGTCTGTCAGGGTCCTGCCCTGACAGTGTTGTCTGTCATGTCTCTGTTCAATGTTTCTTTGTTTGTCTTGTGTCTGAGCACATGGCTCTGTCTCTGTTTGTATTGGCCATGTGCTCCTCTTGTCCAGTTCTTCAGGACTATGGCTACGGGCCTTGATTACGAGGATGCAGCCGTGGGAGATGAACTGTGGGAGATGGAGCAACTGAGGATTTTGTATTTTTGGAATTTTTCCAATTATCTGCACCCCCGCAAGGATTGGTAGATCCTTGCACCTGCAGAGTCCATCTGCAGTGACTACCCTACCATCCCTCCTTCGTTGAGTCAGGACCGTGGTTTTCTGACTCCCACTGAAAATCACAGGTTGAGGAGGAAGAGGGTGGTTGAACGTGCTGCAGCTCCCCCACATATGGCCGATCCATAGATTCCATTTTTTCCCTCACAGACAGCGTAGCTGTTCCTGTGGCGTCTATTCTTCTCATGGCCATTAAAGTGTCAGCTCCAGCCTCTGAGCGCAGTCCAATGTCAGTCAAGTCATCCCAGAGTCAGTCGAGTCCGCTCGAGTCATCCCAGAGTCAGTCGAGTCCGCTCGAGTCATCCCAGAGTCAGTCGAGTCCGCTCGAGTCATCCCAGAGTCAGTCGAGTCCGCTCGAGTCATCCCAGAGTCAGTCGAGTCCGCTCGAGTCATCCCAGAGTCAGTCGAGTCCGCTCGAGTCATCCCAGAGTCAGTCGAGTCCGCTCGAGTCATCCCAGAGTCAGTCGAGTCCGCTCGAGTCATCCCAGAGTCAGTCGAGTCCGCTCGAGTCATCCCAGAGTCAGTCGAGTCCGCTCGAGTCATCCCAGAGTCAGTCGAGTCCGCTCGAGTCATCCCAGAGTCAGTCGAGTCCGCTCGAGTCATCCCAGAGTCAGTCGAGTCCGCTCGAGTCATCCCAGAGTCAGTCGAGTCCGCTCGAGTCATCCCAGAGTCAGTCGAGTCCGCTCGAGTCATCCCAGAGTCAGTCGAGTCCGCTCGAGTCATCCCAGAGTCAGTCGAGTCCGCTCGAGTCATCCCAGAGTCAGTCGAGTCCGCTCGAGTCATCCCAGAGTCAGTCGAGTCCGCTCGAGTCATCCCAGAGTCAGTCGAGTCCGCTCGAGTCATCCCAGAGTCAGTCGAGTCCGCTCGAGTCATCCCAGAGTCAGTCGAGTCCGCTCGAGTCATCCCAGAGTCAGTCGAGTCCGCTCGAGTCATCCCAGAGTCAGTCGAGTCCGCTCGAGTCATCCCAGAGTCAGTCGAGTCCGCTCGAGTCATCCCAGAGTCAGTCGAGTCCGCTCGAGTCATCCCAGAGTCAGTCGAGTCCGCTCGAGTCATCCCAGAGTCAGTCGAGTCCGCTCGAGTCATCCCAGAGTCAGTCGAGTCCGCTCGAGTCATCCCAGAGTCAGTCGAGTCCGCTCGAGTCATCCCAGAGTCAGTCGAGTCCGCTCGAGTCATCCCAGAGTCAGTCGAGTCCGCTCGAGTCATCCCAGAGTCAGTCGAGTCCGCTCGAGTCATCCCAGAGTCAGTCGAGTCCGCTCGAGTCATCCCAGAGTCAGTCGAGTCCGCTCGAGTCATCCCAGAGTCAGTCGAGTCCGCTCGAGTCATCCCAGAGTCAGTCGAGTCCGCTCGAGTCATCCCAGAGTCAGTCGAGTCCGCTCGAGTCATCCCAGAGTCAGTCGAGTCCGCTCGAGTCATCCCAGAGTCAGTCGAGTCCGCTCGAGTCATCCCAGAGTCAGTCGAGTCCGCTCGAGTCATCCCAGAGTCAGTCGAGTCCGCTCGAGTCATCCCAGAGTCAGTCGAGTCCGCTCGAGTCATCCCAGAGTCAGTCGAGTCCGCTCGAGTCATCCCAGAGTCAGTCGAGTCCGCTCGAGTCATCCCAGAGTCAGTCGAGTCCGCTCGAGTCATCCCAGAGTCAGTCGAGTCCGCTCGAGTCATCCCAGAGTCAGTCGAGTCCGCTCGAGTCATCCCAGAGTCGATTAAAGCTGCCGTCGGCAACATTTTTTTTTTATCATATTCAGTGAAATCGACACTATAATCCGACAGAACAACATAAGTAAAGTGGTTTCAGAAAAAACCCAGAGCTTCTAATTCCACCTGGAGCGTGTTATTTGTTTTGCAAAAATCCACCGCTCCCGGATCATCGGGTCAAATCAGCGCAGGGGGGTGTGAGATCTGACTGTCAATCACAGGTCGTGCACACGCCACCCCTCGCGGTGATGACGAAAAAGAGGGATGGCAGAAAAGATTCCAATTCCTCGGTTAACCTCAAGAGCTAGGAGGTCAAAAACAACACCGGAAAAGAGAACACCTGCTGAAAAGAAAGAAGTAAAGAAAGAAAGCGACCGTGCACGTAATATAACCAGGATCAACATCGGATCGGCATTTGAAAGGTGGAGAGATTTACGTGATTTAATTGGGTTCAAGCTGGATGCAGAGCTTGTAACATTTCTTCTCGACTGGTAATTGTGCTTTATCAACCGGTTACTTTATTTCTTGGTGTTATGTTAGTAATCTATGTTTGCCCAAATGTATTCACTGTTGGTATGGATAGCTAACGTTAGCACTTGTTGGGCAGGTTCATTAGTTTGTTTGCACTGAAATCCGTGTGAGCGTAACGTTAGGTGGATAAAAATGTGAAGGGATAAAGTTCGGCTTTTTGGAAGAATCAATGCTACTCTATCTTTCTTATGAGAGTAAGAACAGTAGGAAAGCTACTGTTATTGTATGTGCTATCTGACTAACGTTAGCTCTGTTATATAAGCAATAGAACAATGTACAATGATCATGTCTGCCGCATATACCAAACACAGGTGATCCATTCACAAATTGTCAAGAGTGCTTGTTTTAACAGACGCACGCATATCTTATAGCCTACAGATCCTAGATGAAAACGGCATCGTTGTTCGTCGTCAGTGTTTTGTTTCCATAGCACATTAACAAAAAGTTTAATGACACTAATAACACTAAAAACAATACAATTACTAAATACTAATAATAATAATATCACTAAAATGATATAGGCCCGTCTTTAGTTCACGAACACAGCACAACTCTGCCATCTGTGAAAATCAAAAGTAGCTTCAAACACTTGTTTAACAAGAAGTATTCTTGTAATTTTTTCACTGTCATTAATGTAGGTCCACAATAATAATATTAAGCCAGTAAATTAAGATAGTTGCTATATCGTTATATCCATCGTCGTCTCTGAGAGAATGCGGCGTTAATGCAGCGACAGCCGAAAGCTCAATCCGTTTCTACTTTCACTTTCAGGAATGAGCGCGTTTACATGCTCGTTCTTAACCCGATTATTCTGAATAAATAAATAAACTGACAATGCATGTGGTCATGTAAACGCATTAACCCGTTTTCCTTTATCTGAGTCAAGTCATAAGTTTAAGTATAAACCGATCGACTCAGCCAGATTTCTGCCCCTTACTCTGATTTCTCCCGGCATTTAAAACACAAGAACCCGCGTTCTTTGGGCTTATTGAAGTGCGCATGTGTGAAGTGCATCCAGACAGAGAGAGCACTGGTGGGAGGACATATATTGCAAACTCTGACTCTTTCTTGACCTTAGAAATTCTTAAAACGTGTTTTCATCTCGTGCAGAAGTACAGTCAAAATGCTGCATCTGTAACGGCATGAGACGATCATGTGTTTCCGTAAATTTCCCGCTGACATGTTGAAATACTCTGAGTCAGATACAAAAATGATTAGGATCTTTTTTTACCTCACTGTACCGGGAAATAACCTGATCTAGCCTAGTAATAAACACTCCACCTTTGCTAGCAAAATAGAAAAATATTCTCGTATAAAATGAAGTAATAAAACAAGCAAAATAATGAGTAAATAATCAAGTTAATAACTAAATAAGTAAGCCCCGCCCCCTCACGATAATATCGTGCATCGCCGATCTCACAGGCTGACGATAGGACGATATGAAAATGGAGCATATCGCCCAAAACTAGTTTGACAGCTTTTTTTTAGCTTGTTTGCTGTACACCCTGTGTAACATAGCAGCTTTTAGACATTGTTTTTTTTTTTTTGTTATAAGTCAGAAATGACAAGGAGGCAGCTTCAAGCAATACAAAGTCAATGGAGCGGGTTGGATTGTTACCCAACAGACCCCCCCCCCCCCCCCCCTCGGTGTGGGCGTGGCCTAAATGTGGTCTTGAAGGAACCTGTGACTGGACAGCCTGAATCATTTACCAGTCCTATCATGTCCAATGTGTGTGTGTTCGATGTTTCTTTTTTTTTCCTTATGTCTGAGCACAAGATGTGAGCCATGTGCTCCTCTTGCCCCGCTCCCTTGTCTAGTCCTTGTCTAGTCCTTGTCTAGTCCTTGTTTTCTTGAGTGTGTTCACATTCACTCTGCTCCCTTTATATTGTGCCCCTTTCCCTCATGACCTTTTTGGTCATTTGCATTCAGTTTCCCTTGTTCCTGTGCTTTTACTCTAGTAAAGTTCCAGTCTTTTGCTCCAGTTCTCACTAACCTTATTTTGTTTCTCTCTAGTTTTAGTCACTATTTTTCTCTCTAGTTTCCTGCAGTCTTGTAGTTTTGTTTTTTATTTGTCTTTGTTTTTAGGTCCAGTCATGTCTGTTGCTACATCTGCTAGCGCTAGTCTGGTGGTACACCAATCTCATCACCCACTGTCAAGCGTCTGGTTCCCAGAGCCGCTGCCTTGTCTCCATCATTGGCCGTCTTTTATTTGGAGTCTCAACCCTGACCAGCCAAGTGTGCTTTCTCGATTCTTATTTTTGCATCCTCGTTTCCTTTCCTTTATACTTGATCACTCAAGCGTCACTTAGCAGCGCTCAAAGGATCTTCCATTATGCTATTATGTAGTTTGGTTACATAAGACAGTGGTTTAAGTTGTACCCCTATACAAGTTAGGTTTTTACAATTTTTACAGATAATTAATGTTTTGTTAAAGGTCCCCTGACATGAAATTTTCACTTTCTGAGTTTTTTTAACATTAATATTAGTTCCCCTAGCCTGTATTTGGTCCCCTCGTGTCTAGAAATTTCAGTTGGTGTAAACCGAGTTTTGGCTATCGTTCTCTGCCTGTGAGAAACGGGCTGATCTTGAATCTCCCCTATATGACGTCATATAGGGGAAAGGTTACCTCCCCCTTTTCTGCTTTGCCCGCCCAGAGAATTTGACCCGCCCATGAGAAAACGAGCTAGGAAGTACGAACGCGCGCGCGACTTTAGTTTATCCTCGAGAGATATCATGGCGTGTGACCGATCGAAGCACACAAGTTGAATAGAGAGATATAATGGCTTGCAAACGAGCGAAGCATGGCAGTTGATCAGTGTTCGGATGTACAAATGAACACAAAAGTATTTTTTTAGTTCCTTCATCCGAGCCTCTGAAGAAACAATGGGTTAATTTTATTTTCTCTGGAAATGCGCCGATACAACTTCCCAAAGTTTTGGATGGTCCAAACATTTCACCGACGACTGTTTCCTCAACTTGGGCCAATACAGAGCTGGCCTCGATGAACGTCTGAAAATAAATCGATCGAGCTACCAAGCAACAATTCAAGTTCAAGTTCAGACAGGTAATCTTTCTCTCAAAATCGTTCAATACTGTTAATGCATCAGTAAGTCAAGCCAGTGACTAAAATATCACCTTCACATCGTTTATTTTAGTAGGATAAAAATAATCTTATTTAAATTGTGAACAAATTATTTACAGAAATCGATCAAAGAACAATTTTTCACACAGCACGAGTTTATCTGGACAACTCGTAATAAAATCAATGACGCACGTGACTGCACAACGAAGCTCTTACTGTATGTAGGCCTACATCATCGTGTTTGCATTGGTGCAAGCATTATGGCTCGTTTCCACTGAGCAGTACGGTACGGTACAGTACGGTTCGGTTCGGGTCGGGTCAGTAAACCATGATCCGGCTAGCGTTTCCACCGCCAACAGTACCCTACTTGATAGGCGTGGTGTTTGCCGGAAAGAAGCGGTCAACGTCATTTTCGCGCGAAGAAGAAAGCGACAAAGTAAACACCAATGGATGGCATACAGCAGATCTTGTCCTTGCTTCTCGGCATGTTTGTCACAAGAAGACAAGCGCCGACATTAGGCATTTCTCAATACCAAGTATGTAAAGTTCTCAGCAGAATGACTCCTGAGGACGCGAGTCCGGTAATTCTCCAAATGGAACAGCGCATTCGTGAAAGCGTCACTCATCTCGCTCTGCATGTACATTTTAGGCAACAATAAAACGAAATATGTTATAAAACACCACTCTGCCTCTTTTCGTTTTCATTTAAATACATTTTTATTTAAATTTAAATCCTGATGACATTATTCACAGCATGTTTAACGGTAGCCTATAACAAAACGAAATATAAAACACAACCCCGCATTTCGTTTAAATTTAAAAAAATATTAAACATATTCCAGGCAATATGTGCATTTGTACAAATGTTGCAATAAACAACATTACAGTGATAATCTTGTAATAAAAAATGACAAAACTCAACCCTATCTCTTTTTGTTAAATTTCAGTTTTATCAATAATAGCCATTATAAAAGTATAAGTAAAAGGTAACGTTACAAGAAGCTATACAATAAGAAATAAAGCAAACATTTCAGTCAAACATACAAATTCAGCGCTAGTCTAACGTTAACGTTACAACGGAAAAGTTATAGCCTAAATATATGAAACTTCACTTGGCCCTCAGCCAAAACGATTGGCCAGGGAATGAATTATCGATTCACGAGACCAAAGAACACCCGTTAGATATACACAAGACGAATTACCACTACAGAGTCAGCGGTAAACGTCAGAACGACTAGCCGAGGAAAGGCTGTTCCAGGCGGGAGACATGAGCGCCGAGCGCCCGGTGATCGCCTGGAATGGATCAAATTATCATAAATCCTTATAAATAAACCGCAGATTTGAGCTTTAAACAACTACATTCTCGCCTCAAAAACTCTTAAAACTACATTTCGTGAAAGAATAACCGTAGTATTATATTCCAACTGTATATTAAAAATGGCGCTTCTTATGTTGTCATTCCCCTTGTAGCTCGCGCAAGTGACGATACTCTGTCAACCAATCAGCGTTCTGCAGTGAGTCTAGCTCCACCCTTTAGTACCGTTCCACTGTGCTAGGTACCCCAACGGAAGGGTACCCAAAAAGTGGTACGGTACGGTTCGGCTTTTTGGTACCATTCACAACTTTTGACAGTGGAAACGCAAATAATTGCGTACCGTACCGAACTGTACCGTACCGTACCGCTCAGTGGAAACGAGCCATTAGAGAGAGTGTAGAAACTGCGTTGCAATGATAAGATCTTCAGTCTCGCGATCTACAGACTGTCATCTGCTTGCTCAATGCTCATCACAGCAACATTTTATGTGATGGGAATAGATCTAAATACTTTAAAAACTTCTCACGATTCGTTAATCTCGATAGCTGTATTAGTAAAAACGTATAATAGCAGTAGTAAAGGTATTCGAGAGACGTTCACATGTAATGCGTAGCTATTTTAATATGCACGCATGTTAGCCAATCACAGCAGTGGCCGCGTTTACACTGAATCCCACAGCAGACACGCCCCTTCAAACAGAGTGTTCAAATCAGAGGCTAAAATCAGGCTAGGAAAAATGCCTTTTATTTCTAAATTATGACTTTTTTTAATCTAAAAAACATACTAACATTATAAGGGCAACCCAGGAAACATTATAAAATAATAAAATAACCCCATGTCAGGGGACCTTTAATGAAAAAAAATTAACATCCGCATCTCAGTAGCCATTTACATGACACCATTTTCAACTAAAAACTGATTTTTTTTATGAGTAATACAATACCCATTCATTTACAACGGTGTTTTGGTGGCCTGAAAACCAAACTTTTAAAAAAAGATTCCAAAGTGCAAGTTTTTGAAAAAGATACCGATATGCCGATACGTGTATTATGAGCGAGTGTTCTGTATCTGTAAAAGAATGCGTATGTGCGCAGGCGTGTAGTCTTTTTTTTACAAAATGACATCGCCAATTACTGGCCTGGCATTTAAGTCGTTTTTTGCAGATCTGTTTGAACAATTTTTTTTTTATGTTGTCATCTGTACAAAAATAAAACTTTTCCATTTTTACTACATTGTTGTCGTGTAAACATACCCTCAAGCTACTGTGAAATATGCAGTTCCAAGAGAAAAAAACATATAATATAATAAATAATATTATCATTAATAATTAATCATTGTTGATACTAAACCAGATGCTAGTGCCACCGTATTGGCACCATTGGTGCTACTGTTAGTTTCAGCCCTGACATGATCCTTCAGAAATCATTTTAATATACTGATTTGGTGCTCAAGAAATATTTCTGATTATTATCAATGTTGAAAACAGTTTTTGCTGCTTCATATTTTTCTGGAAATCGTGACATAAATTCTTTAAGTATTCTTTGATGAATATAAATTTCAAAAAAGCAACATTCATCTTTTGTTACATTATAAGTGCATTTATTGTCAAGTTTAATCAGTGCGTCCTTGCTGAATAAGTATTAATTTATTACAGTAATCATATTTTTATTTCTAGCACCTTAAAGTCATCATGATTTGATTCATCTGATGTTTAAAGTGGTGCGGAGATTCAGATTTAGTTTTGCTCACATTAAATAGGCATTAATTGTTCCTATTGAATAAAAGGTCCTTCAGAGTTACAGTAAATCTGATGATATTTTTGAGGTTTTAGTATAAATAAGGAGGTACATAACTTATGGAGACTCACCTGTGATGTTCGTCATATAATCCCACAGTATTAAACCATCTTTCGTTACAATCCCACACAATCACAAGTGCTTTGCCCTTTGCGTTATACTCCAGAAGTACAACAAAAATGCTGTAATTGTCAATGAGTGATAGAAAGATTTACAATAGATCTTTTCAACTCTTAATCCCTCCCACAGCTCGGCATCACATTCACCACAGATGAAAGAACACAGAAAAAATGATAACCTGAAAATAACAACTGTCAAAAATAATATTTAATATTACAGAATCAACCTAAATCCAATCTTATTTAATTGTCTTTTGCATTTAATTGTATTACGTTTACTCTGCTTATGTTTGTAAAATGGAAGTTATCTTAATCTTTTTGTGTTTGGACTACATGAATAATAAATGCATAACTGAAACTAGTCTGCCTTGGATGTGTTAGTTTGTCTTTTTGAGGAAGAGTAGAAGAGTAGGAATTGGAAAGAACAGCACTTGATAAATGCGCAGTAAAGTTGGAAATATAAAGATGCAGGAGTTTTTGTGTGGTTATTGTGCTGCAGAAGTGTGAGCTTGTGTGGTTAGTTTGTAGATTGGTGTCGTGACAGAGCGGTGAATTCAGTTTCCATCAAAGAGAAGTAGAAAAAAATAACTTCCTACTTTTTCATTGCATTTGCATGCTAAAAAGTAAGTTAACAGTGAAATCTAGTGCGATCGCAAATGTGTCTATGCCAAAGACTGAATATTGGTGGATGTTTGTTATCGGTGGTTTCTGAAAGTGCGACACTGAGTAAAGGGCAATGCAGTTCACTTTGGGTAAAATAAAGAAATTTTATTTTAATTTTGTTTTATTAAATAAAAAACACAAAATGTTTAAGATGTGAGTAAGAGACGGCAGATTAAATCAGTCAACATGCAGAATTTGATCCACGCTAACCAACTCAACGTTTGCAGTGAGAACTGAAGAACTGATCAGTGCTGTGGTTGTGTGTTCCTCCGTGTGTATCTGATGACGGGGTTGTGCGGTGTGTGAATCATGGTCGTGTAGTTCACAGCAGGAAATTGTCCGTCTACCAGATCAAAGCTGTACAGTCTCAGCAACGTCGACCAGATTGTTTTTATCTGCACGTAGGCGAAATTTTCTCCAATGCAACGATGACGACCTGTAAAAGATCAACCAGGAAACACCACAAGTATTTATTAACATCTCAGTCGTGCCTTATTAAAGGTTTTACTGTTAATTAATGACAGAAAAACACATTTCACATCAAACCTTAACTAGGCTTATATCATCAAGAGTCATGAAATATCATGTTACATCATTAATTTCCACAAGAGGTCGGCAAAGACTCTCGATGTAAGATATTTTGAGCTGAACTAAATTAGGGGTTATGTGTGAAATGTGCTCAAATTACTATTTATTTATTATTTATTGATCAAACCTAGTAACTTAAAGGTACAAAAACTAATTATCCAATGTAGGGCTGAGCAAATATGGGCAGAACTAGTACTTCAAAAAGCCTTTTAACCCTTAAACAGGCAAGAGTGGAAAATGCTAAGCAAAAAATAATTTCATATATATATAAATAAATTTTTTAAATTTTGATACTGTAATTTTGAAACTGTTACTGCCACTGCATGTTTAAAACAATTATATCCCATACTTCACCTGATCTAATGTTGACAAATGATATATCATTCGAAAGCTTGCGAACTCAAGATTCAGCCCGTGAAACCCGTTTTGGCGTTGCGTTACCATAGAAACGGCTCTCTAAATTCTTTTATCGGGGTCCTCCCCTTTTGGGCAGCGTCATGTTTCATAATTTATGATCAAAACCTTTGCTAATCTTGACAAAACACGTATTGTCAGAAAGGTCTGAGTCTCAAGGTTCCATATTTTGTGACAGACGTGATATTTGGACAGAAATGTATTAATTTATGGCAGAATGCATACAATTAAATTCAATAGAATGTAAGTCACCCGTTGGCTACTTTTAGTATTACGCCTAAACAAAATCTCATGGGAACTTCAATTTTTGTGATATCAACTTTAAATTCGAAACACAACTTGGTTAGGTATATGGCTTTGATTTTATAGTAAAAAATATTTAGTAAAATACATATTTTATAAAAAAGAGAAAATATTAAGTACAGTATATTTGATTTACTGTAAATTTAAACTTTTTCGAACTTTCATTTTTTTGAAGTGCTTTCACTTCAACAATAATCTGCTGCCTGTTTTCTTTAAAACAAGACCAAACTTAGGTCTACATTCCAAAGCATTCTTGAATTACAATAATTTAAGTTTGAATAGTGCATTTTAAATGGAGCTAGTTTAATCCATTTTTTATACCCTAAACAGGCAACGTGTCTCAGGAGTTACATACATTTCCAAACGTGCTAAATAACAACATGAACAACACATTACTTAATTTTCTCCTTCAGTACCTTAAGACAATTTAGGTTTTGTTTTGTTTTTCAGAAGAAAAGTAGGTTTAATATATATTTACTTATCTCAAAATCTGAATGTTCTGCACCACTGGCAGCCATGTTGGATTTAGGTCAGGCTGACTAATTGATCACAAAGAATTTGAAGCAAATGTGACCAGCATACTCAAGACAGACCAGGCTGTCATAAGTGATAAAAGGATTTGATGAAAAAACTCGTTCTTATGCCCCCCAAAAAGACAATAAAAACGATGCGTCTCGTGAGTCACGTTGCCTGTTTTAGGGTTAAAGGTATACATGTGAATTAAATGTGGCACAAAGGCCTTCGTCATCACAGTCTGCTAAAGCCTATCTAGTGCAAGGGTTTCATCAACATGCACAGGACGGTTCTGTCGAGAGAGTCATTTGCACCTCAATGTTGCTTTCAACTACATACTGTTTATTTACTAGTGTGTTCTAATATGTAACTATGCCATGTTTGGTGTATAAGCTCTTGTATAAGCTCATCTGACCGCTTATACACTGAAATGAATGGTGGTGAACTTGATAGAGATATTAAAGTATCCTAACGTACAATCTAGGTACTATTGGTTAAACATATATTGAGGAGAACATGTTGACGTTCTTCACCCCCTCGTGATCACCACACATTTGCATCTTTCGGTTTCCCGTCGGTCGGTTTCTGTGTTGGTATTACACTCATGCTTAATAACAATGCTTTGGTCAGGGTATAGGAAGGAACGGTAACTGTTGATCTAAACATGTGACTTAATAAATAACTGTGCCTGTTTTAAAGGCTTTGAACATCTTTCCTTCATCACTGATGATGTTGAAAGCTAAAGTGATTATAACTTTTGTTATCTAAACGTTCAGGTTAAATCCTATGTTTTCCTATCATTTCTAAAAAAGACCTTTACCTTTAAAGAAAAGAGGTTAAAGAATAACAACTTTAATGGAGATTAATTATATTGGGGTCAGATAAATATTTGATCGATACACGTCATTCTTCAACTGCCTTTTGTTCCGATTATTGGTTCAAAATAGCAGCGTAAGCTTCCAGCCTTACATCCAAAAAAACTGCATTAAAAGATTAAATAAAATCAGCTTTCTGGACAAAAAAAGAAATGAAGTGTAATTTTAGGGCTTCGGGTCATTTTGACCCACGAGGGAAAGAAGAGGATTAAACGGCCTGTCCGTTCAAACCCGCTTTATCTCACCTGCTCCAAACGGGATGTTTTTGAAGGTGCATTTTGGCATGCATTTATGCACAATAAACCACGAAAAGACCTCAATTTGTCTGAATTACTGGCAGCTTTCTGTGCGAGCGCTTTGCGTGTTTGTGTTTCCAGTTCATGAGGCCTGAACCCCTTTAAACGACCCGCTAGTTCTCTCACCTGCTCCAAACGGGATGTAAGCGAACTTCTCTCCGGCTGCAGGGTTGTCGTTTAGGTATCGGTCCGGGTTAAACTCCTCACGCTCTTCCCAAGTGTCCCGAAGACGGTGGTTCACTGTAGGAGACACACACACCTGGTGTCCCGGCGGGATGATGTATTCCCCGACTCTCTGGTGAGGAAGCAGAAACATGCCGGTCAGTCCAAAGCAGTTTATGCCTTTAAAGGGCACCTATTATGGAATTTTGAAAATGACCTTTCATGTAGTGTGTAACATAGATCTAAGTGAACGAAAACATCCTGCAAAGTTTTAAATATGAAAGTTCACCGTATACAAAGTTATTGTCTCTCAAAAGTAAGAGTCGACTCTGAGTCGCTGATATGAATCGATAGACGAACGATGCTTTTTCTCTATCTAGATGACGTCAACTTGACAATTTATTTGAATAAGACACGCCCACTCATTGCGCGCGCAGACACCAGGGAAAACTTGAAAACATCATGTCGACAACAAGACTCTGTGTTCTTTTTCACTGCCCAGGGAGGAGCATTTGAAGACTAAGTGTCTACAGTTCATATATACAACTATACCACACAAGTATAGGGCGAACCTTGTGCTGTGTTCGCGTTATTCTAATGACGTGTGCTTTACAAACATAAATGCTTTCAAGTGTGGATTCGCGAGCCGGTTGATACTGAAGGAAGGTCCAGTACCAAGTTTATTTAGATCAGCTTCCTCCTCCGAATCACAACCTGTAAGTACTATTAATAATTGTTGCTTTTATGTGTTTTGTAGCATGCTCAATAAGTATTTGTGTGTGTTGTGTAAGTTACGCTCAGCGCAGCTTTCAGGTCTCCAATTGTCAATTTTTTTTTTTTAAATATGTGAAATGTTTGTCGTTGTCATAAAGAATAGAGCAATAACTTGTAGTACAGCAGTGCTTTATCAATATGTTTATGCGTTGGGCTAACGCAAACAATAACTGATTGGGTCATCTGACCAGTCACCGCAGATTAGCGTCACGCAAAGGAGGGGTTTGGAAAAATGAGTCGTTGAACGAATCATTTGGGAGTTTTATTAAAAATAAATGCATATTATAAGACAACGAAAGTGTTTTTTGTCATTGCATGCATGTAAAACTGTTGTTGGGGACTCCCAAAACAATATTAGGAACATTTTAAATGGCATAATAGGTGCCCTTTAATACCAGCAGGGTTTGAAATGAACTTTCTCACTCACCGGCCAATTTGGCTACTAAATTTTTAAGTGACCGGCCGTTCAGAACTTCTACTAGCCAAAAAAAAAACTAAAAAAGATTAACTACATCACATTTTATATATATATATATATATATTATAAAATTTGGATTTCATACATTCATTTTGTTATTCAAATAAAATCCTGTGATCCAGCATCTCCTCTCTTCCTCTTTCATCCTTTTCACCAAAAATGTGTTTTAGGCAGATCAATACAGTACAAAGAGCATCAGAAAATGTGGGATGTTGGAAAATAACAATGTCTTTTCTATTAACCGAATGCTTTTTAATCTTCACTTTTGCTTCAATGCAAATGAACAAGTGCACCGTTATTTGTTGCGTAGTGACGTGTGTGTGTGTGTGTGTGTGTGTGTGTGTGTTCAAGCAAGCCAGATATGAGCAGATTCTGTGCAATGCGCTGTATTTAATATATCATGATGACTCACGAGTATTTTCACTAAATCTGTGCAGATTTGTCTTACACAAACTTCCCCAGCAAACTGAGTAAAGATAATAAGTAAACCGCAAAATTGGCTCGTGATTTGACAGCGTAACCCAACAGCTGAGCATTTCACCCACATTTGGCGGGTGTTAATTTCAAACCCTGAATATCAGTAATGCAGCCACTTTTGGTGTATGCTCGTACCTGAGGCGTCCTGGCCATCCTCATCATGGTCATTATCGGGGGTCGCAGTCGCAGCGTCTCCTTCAGACAGTTGTCCAGCAAACTCAAGTCTTTCAGCTGCGGCACAGACCACAACAGCTCTTAATATCCATCTGGGTCAATTTATTCAAAAATGCATTCAAAATAGAATGAATGCATACTGTACAGCTACTTGAATACTTCTCTTATATGATGATGAGCATGCTTTTAAACTCGAAATTATTGTTTTCCAGAGTTCTTTAGATGCACCAGTCGGCTGGCCGTCACATGATCAGCAAAAGCTTATAGTTCAGATATAAACACTGATGATTACGGTAGTGATTAAAATAGAGCAAATCACCTTTTGAAAGAAACTCGATGCATCAAATAAAGATTGTATCGATTACATTGTTACACCAGTAGGTGGCGACAAGTGACTGTTATAAAAATGTGTATTTGTCATTGAATCATTCACTCAAGAGATTTGTTCAAAAACGCAGATTCATCCCGTAATGAAAGTGAAGTCTTTATGAGTGAGCCATTGAATCATTCATGCAAACGGATTAAAACGATTAATCAAATTGATTAAATATGTTTTGTTTTAGTTCAGCGATCATTTATTGATTACTAAACTGATTAATAAATCGATTAATAAGCAGCGTCGGACACCGCTGAATGAATTCAAGGTGCACATTTTCATTATGCAAAACTCTGTCGTTACCAAAAGCAAATCTCTTTTGAACTTCACTAAAACCAACGTGTGTGTAAAAAGTTATCACATGTTATCACTGCGAGAAAAACAAAAAAATATTTATATTTAGAGATTACTGCACTATATACAAACATATAATGCTGTATATATAATTTAATTATGGTTTATTTATGATAAATGTGGTCTAAAAAAATCTACAAGTATGGAATTTGTATTTTTTTATTTATTGAAAATGTGTCGGAAGCCCTAAATAACCCTGATTCCAGGGGATATTTAACACTGATATAGGATTTTACTGTTTACCTGTTGTTAGTTGCATAATTCTGAACCGAATCCCACGTTTGAACTGACAAACATGCTTATATCTGATGCTTGTTTTGTTCCTATCAGTCGTTTCCGGTCTTTCCTGTCAGACCGTTGTGAAGTATAGACTAGATTGTGACACGATTAGTGTTGTCTGCCTGTGCAAGGCTAACCACAATGATGTTGGTGTTTTTTTGGGTCATTTATCTCGGTGACTATCACAGAGAATGACGACTTGCACACTTGCAAAAAACAATTGTTTAATTCGAAACTGTTTAAATTCAAACTTTTCTACTTAACTCTAAAAAAAAAAAGTCATAAGAAATGTCAATAATTAACGATACCGAACGATATGAAACATATCATGATCGCACAGCCCTAGTTCTGATGTGTGTGTTGTTCATCACATGACGCCTATCAGTTGTTTCCGGTCATATTGTGCATAATAGACCACCACGATTATTACCCATGATTATATTGTGAAATGTATACTAGATTTTGACACTATTAGAATAAACATATTAGGGCTGCAACAACTAATCGATAAAATCGATTATAATCGATTATGAAAATCGTTGTCAACGAATGTCATTATCGATTAGTTGGTCTGCTTACGTCACGGGGAGCGTTTACTGGTACGCACACACACGCAAGGTCTCTCTCCCTCAGGCGCTCTGCCGAGCGCGCGCGCTACACGGTTTGGAGCAGTCTCTTCTGTCTCGCTTGCGCGCTCTTGCTTGCGCGCTCTAGATTTCGAGAGTTTGAACTAATTCGCGGGCATCAGGGAGCCGCAATCAATATGCGGGAGACTCCCGGGACTTCCGGGATGTCTGTATTTTGTCTCGAGCATCAGGTTGCGCAATCAGTTCGCTCGCAACGTAAGTGATGGATTAAAATAGCGCTACCGCAGAAATAGGTTAAATTAAAACGGTCTTTACAAAGCGAAGCACTAAATATAAAGGCAGTTAATAACAGCAGCAGTAAAATATTGTTTTTTAGTCACTGTACTCAGTGTTTTCAGCGAATGCTTGTGCACTAATGCATAATTTCTCCTGTCCTTTACTCAAGCCTGTTAGCTTGCTGGGTAACGTTACCTCCATTCCGTTCTCTTTTTATAGCATTTGTCTACTAAGTTTTAATTGTTTTTCAAACGCGATCTACTGCGGCTCTACATTCACACAATTGTTTCTAGTCTTTCTATATTTATTTAATCAATTTATCCTTATATTATTCTTTTATATATTATATATAATATATATTATATTTTATCCTTATATTCCTTATATATAATTAATTTTAAATAAAAATTAAATGAATTATATATTTTAGATGTTTTTAGTTTGTTTTTAGTTCAGATATTCACATCTGAACAACATGTCTGTGTAAATTTGTTTTAACAAAAATTGTGTTAAAACATAATATGTTGGATATCATTTTTTTAACAATAATCATGTTTGTCAACTTGCCATCAGCAATTATCATTAAAAACAATGCAAATATTGATATTAGTAAAACTCAATGTGTGGCTTTTGCACTTTTTAAAGTACACTTTTACACATAAATACCCTGATTTACGGTTTTATTTAGTTATAATAAAAAAAAATCTAATTTAATTTCTATCCGATTAATCGATTAATCGAAAAAATAATCGTCCGATTAATCGATTATCAAAATAATCGTTAGTTGCAGCCCTAAAACATATCATGAGTTTTAACAAGACCTGGAGTAGGCACACAAAAGAAAATGAAGACTCACACATATTTATAGAAGATTTACCTGTAGGTTTTTCAAATGTTATTTAATAAAAATATATTTTTTCCATCAAAATCTCTTTTTTTCCCTCTCCTCTAACAACCCCCCCCCCCCCCCCCCCCCAAAAAAACAATCGAGGTTAGTAATGAAATGGTGTGTTTGGTGTATCGTTCCAGCGCTGACTCTGAAGTGTTCGAGGTTTGGTCAGCGCTGATGAGTGACGGCACTAAAGGAGAAATCACCTGGTCGTAGTGTAGAGGAGGAAGGTCTTCTCCACACACACTTTTCTGCTCGTTATAACAGCGTTCCTGCATCGCTCTGTCCCGCGCCAGGAAGAAGCCCATCCATGCGCTGGTGGTGGAGGACGTGTGCTGACCCGCCAGCAACAGGCCAATCAGCATCCCGGCGATCTCATCGTCACTCAGGGGACGCCCGTCTCTGCAGGATTACATTCACACTCACTTCCTGTGTAATCATTTGCTTGTGTTCACAGATTCACCACAGGATTGCAGTGTGTTCGTGGGTGTTTAGTTCACTAAAGTGTTTTTAAACAGATTTTTGAGTCCTGACCGGTGGATTTTAAAACCCAAAACTCAAAGATGGAGTGTGTTTGTGTCTGTGTGCAACATGTTTGTGTGTGTGTGCAACATGTTTGTGTGTGTGTGCAACATGGAAATGAGTGTTAAGTCAATTAAATGTTTATATCTTTATGAATATTAGATTTTTTTATATTAAAAAGTAATTACAATAATCTTTAGAATTATAAAATGTAATAATAGAATACATTATATGATTTTATAATTTCATTAATTTTATAATTATTATTTTTAAGTTTAATTATATTTGTATATATATTTGTAATATATATGTTCCCTTACAGTATAAACAAGTGTGTGCACAACATTAACATGATTTATTATAAATTAAAAAATATATAATTTATTTTTATTTTAGAATAATAAATAATTGTATTTAATATTATATTTGATATTACTTTATATTCATTGTGTGTATATATATATATATATATATATATATATAATTATAATATTACTATAAATTATTAATAATTACCCTGCTGTAAACTGTGTGATTAGGGTTTAAATGGTCAGTGATTTCTCAGTGTGTGTGAGTGTGTGTGTGTGTGTGTGTGTGAGTGATGGTGACATACTTGTATGTGGCGTCTATGAGCGTCTGCAGGATGTCGTCGTTCTTCTCTTGGGCTTCTCTCCGCTTCTTGATGACGTTATAGAAGATTTTCTTGATCTCTAAGTGTGCCTGATCCCGCCGCCTAATAAACACAGCAGAAACACAACGTCACGTGAACGTCTGAAGCTGGGCAGAAGCCAGGCCTCGTGTGTGTGTGTGTGTACCTGAAGCTGGGAAGAAGCCAGGCCTCGTGTGTGTGTGTGTGTGTGTGTGTGTGTGTGTGTGTGTATACCTGAAGCTGGGCAGAGGCAGGCCTTGTGTGTGTGTGTGTGTGTACCTGAAGCTGGGAAGAAGCCAGGCCTCGTGTGTGTGTGTGTGTGTACCTGAAGCTGGGAAGAAGCCAGGCCTCGTGTGTGTGTGTGTGTGTGTGTGTGTGTGTGTGTGTGTGTGTGTACCTGAAGCTGGGCAGAGGCAGCCACCCAGGCATAAGCCAGGCCTCGCGTGTGTGATGTGTGTGTGTGTGTGTGTGTGTGTGTACCTGAAGCTGGGCAGAGGCAGCCACCCAGGCATAAGCCAGGCCTCGCGTGTGTGATGTGTGTGTGTGTGTGTGTGCGCGCGCAGTGCTTTAAGTGGCCCAAAAGAGGTGCCGGTACTCTATTATTATTATTATTATTTTTTTATTTTTTTTGCTGACTTTTATATACAGCAGTCAACAGACGACCTTATAAAAGAAAAATAATAAATCCTTTTATTAGTTTATGGATCTGCTTGAGCTAGAAAGAGCTACTGAACATAAATAAAATGTGCAAAAGGGTATTGGAAAAATGTTGAACAAAACGTACATAAAATAAATTATAAAACATAATAACCATGGTGTTCATTGTATTTGTATTTTAACCGAGCAGCTATGGTTGCGTGTTTCACACTCCCTCTGGACATTCTAAAACGCTTAACGTGAAAAACGCTTAACGTGGCTTACTGCACTAAGACAGTGATATTAAAAGACGAACTCAGAACTAATTTTTTTATACATGATGTGTACTGAGTTTGGTCTTTTAATATCACTGTCTTAGTACAGTAAGCCACGTTAAGCGTTTTTCACGTTAAGCGTTTGAGAATGTCCCCCTCTCGGGACCACGTTGGTTGACACTGACAGCGGCAGAAGCGACGCATGCGCTTTTCACTTGTAAAACTCAAGGGTGTATGGGTAATGTAGTCTCTGCTCTCGGTGGGACGAATTAGGAAGCGTGCATTGTGAAGGGCGCTATGAAAAGTGGCAGCGCAGCCAAATGATTAAAACAGATGTGCAAATGAGCGTACTGGTACGCTAAAAGCACGTTCTGGGTGCACGGAGAGGTGGCGGTACGCTCAAGAGCTATATTTGGAAGTGGCGGTACTGAGTACCGGCGCGTACCGGCCCACTTAAAGCACTGTGTGTGTGTACCTGAAGCTGGGCAGAGGCTGCCACCCGGGCAGAAGCCAGGCCTCGTGTGTGTGTGTGTGTACCTGAAGCTGGGCAGAGGCAGCCACCCGGGCAGAAGCCAGGCCTCGTGTGTGTGTGTGTGTACCTGAAGCTGGGCAGAGGCAGCCACCCGGGCAGAAGCCAGGCCTCGTGTGTGTGTGTGTGTACCTGAAGCTGGGCAGAGGCAGCCACCCGGGCAGAAGCCAGGCCTCGTGTGTGAATCCTCCGTCCAGATCGGCGTAGAGTTGAGCGACTCGCTCGTCCAACATGTCCCGGATCTCAGAGCCGTGAAGACAGCGACTGGCCGTCAGGATGATCAGCTCGGATAACGCCTCGAACAGATCTGAGGACAGAGCGTTTAACACTTTATAAGTACTGTCTCCTATTCCTGTTTGGGTGTTTATTTTTCTTAAAGAGGACCTATTCTGCTCTTGACAAAATCTTGTTTTCAGGCTCTACTAGAACAGGTTTTCCTGCTTGAATGTTGATTATTTTCCTCATATTCTCCATTGTTGCGGCTCCTCTCTTCCCAGTCTGTCAGTAACGCTCTGTTTACTTCCTGTCTCTATGAAGCCCCTCCTTCTGAAAAGCACACTGTGCTCTGATTGGTCGGCTGGATCATTGTGTTGTGATTGGTCAAGCGCTTCAAGCGAGTGTGTTTGGGAAAGTCCCGCCCCTTACCATAACCGCCAGTTTAACACACTACTGACTAACTCACCCAGGCCCCGCCCCTTTATTCTGCATATTAATTATTATAATGAGGAATATTGTGACGTGTTCATTCCCGGAAGAAACTCAAGACTACAATGGAGGCGTTTCAGGAGTTCAGAAACACTGACACTGATATAGAGAAGAACTGGAGCTTTCTCATGATCAAACAGCAACATTACACACTAAACATTTAATAGATGCTTCAGGAAAAGTAACTGATGTATTTATTATGTTTCTGTCTCCTTACTTTTCTCCCCACTGTCTCCCCATCGCTTGAAATAATCTTTGGTTTCTTCTTCGATTATTTCGATGTGTTGTTTGAACTGTGCAATGTTCAGTCCGGTCTTCAGCATTTTCTTCTGCTCCAGAAATAACTGAATTTACAAACACAATCACATCAACAATGAATGAAAGAGAAATGTAGCAGTTTGCAGCTCAAAACGACTTCAATGTTTTCAGTAACAGGAACTAGTAAACCTAAACTAACATTTTAGGTTTTACAGACTTAAATTTAAAAACTTTAACATTATATCAGATAATGAAATATTTACTGATCTATTGAAGTGCTAATATTTGTTTTATACCATTGTAATACACTGACAACCACCAATCACAGCGGAGATGAGAGTCACATGATCAATCAAAGCCAGGGGTGTGAAGTAACCAATAAAATAAATACTCACGTTACTGTAATTAAGTAGTTTTTTTCAGAAATTGTACTTTTTTGAGTAGTTTAAAAATTGTGTAATTTTACTTTTACTTGAGTACATTTTAAGTGATGTATCGGTACTTTTTCTCCGCTATTTTCCTTCCGTTTGTGGTCGTTACTCGTTACATATGCTTGTTTTAGCCTAATTTCATTTTATTTTTATCCATCAACGTGATTGGATTGAGTAAGCGGTCTTGTGACTGTCATCAAATCAAATTAAGCATAGAAAACTTTAACCGCCTATTCCTGCTGTTACTCGTGACTGCTGTGGAAGTGCATTCTTCACGCATCAATTCAATCCAGATATCAGCGTCTTCCTCTAATATGCTAAAGGTACATTTCACATTTCTGCTTATGATATTTATATAGGCTGGCCTGTCTAAATGGACTAACATTTGGTCTGAGGTTGGGGGTATTGCGTGACGAGTTCATAATGCGGTGAATTCCCGCTCCCATTTACTTCACAATCACATTATGCACTTACGTTTAAATTACACTTACGTGCACTTACGTTTAAATTGTAACATATTTAATATCATGGAATTAAAGTGTGTAATTAGTGTTAGCTCACTATCTTAGCCTTTTTCAGTGCATTAGGTGAGGTAATCTGATAATATTAGTGATTCTCATTTATCAAAACACTAACATTGGTACCGTTTTGGAGAGAAATTGGGTATTTTTTAATCTCTCTATTTAACCCATCTCATGGTGTGTGATGCTGAACTATCATATGAGTTTCTAAAGGTTTTTGAATTCTTTGCAGTTATGAATATTGATATTTTATGTGCAACAATAGCATGCTCAGGCCCAGTTTCTTTTTGCCTAATTTTAAATGCTTTTCCCCCCCAAAATAATATGATTTAAACGGTGATGAGTGTACTGATTTGATGCATTTTAAAAAGATGGATTGATATGTATTCTTCAATCCTTCTGACAAAGAAGAAAATATAATGTGAATTACAGTATGTGCAATTTTTTTTAATTTATAAATTGTAGTGCAGTGTTTATTATAAGGGGTAGAATCCGCAGCTCAGTACTCACTACTCATGAGTACTTTTAAATAAGCTACTTTTTTACTCTTACTCAAGTAGTTTTTTGGACAAGTACTTTTTACTCTACTCACACTACATTTTTTGGAATGTAATGGTACTTTTACTTGAGTATGTTTTTTCAGTACTCTTTCCACCACTGAGCTCATCACAAACAGCTTTTCCATAAACTGTTTCATGGTAACATGAAATTTAAAAAATGCAATAAGCATTAATTTAACAACAATAAATGTAACAAAAAGGTATATAACTGAGTAGGAAAAACTATGAAGAAACAGTTATTTCAACAAAAAATACACCAAATGTGAAGTGTCACGCAGGGAAATGTCAAATTACGGTTTTTCACTGTAAATTATACAATTACTTGTTCTTTTTCACTTCCAAAAACTGTAAATTTAACTGTATTTTACTGTAAAATTATATTAAATGTATGGTTAGATCTATCACAGTTATTGACCGTATACAGTACGGAAACTTTCTGTTAGCCTATTGACAGTATTTCACCGTAGCATTTTTTTACCGTTAAAATCACGGTAATTTTTTACAGTAAGGATTTGAAAATATTTTTAGATTGTACACAAATAGTAATTTCTAGCTGGTGAAACACATATATTTTTATATTGACTATAGAAATATAAAAAAGCGCATCAATCCACACATTGAAGTTCTCTGATATTCCCAGGGTTTGCTGTGAAGCTGGATCTTACTGCATTGGGCACGTCGTATGCGACGCCCTTGCCGAACACGGGTGTGGTGAGCCGCGCGTAGACGTCCTCGGCGTTCAGGTCCTCGTTCTTGCTGTTGAACATGAGCGCGGCCGCGTCGCTGCCCAGGAGATACGTGAAGGTTTTCCCCACCATGGTGAAGCTGACCACGGGCCCGTACTGAGACACAACAACATCAGATCAGATCTCAGAACCAGCCTGGAGCTCACACGAGTGTGTGTTCACACTCACCTTCTCGTACGCCTGCTCCAGGAACTCGATCGGACTCTTGCCGAAAGCCACAGCGTGACCCAGGAAAGGAATACTGGACGGGATATGAGGAGGAAGTTTCTGAGGAAAAGAGAGAAACTGACATGAATGATATGTGGGATAGATATATACGTATATAGATGGAATGATAGATAGAACGAATGATGTAAGGATAGATAAATAGAATGATGGAAGGATAGATATATAGATCGATGGATGATGGAAGGATATATATATATATATATAGATCGATGGAAGGATAGATAGATGGAACGAAAGAGATGGATGGGGTGATTGAAGGATAGATAGATGGATAGGGTGATGGAAGGATAGATAGATGGATGGGGTGATGGAAGGATAGATAGATGGAACGAAAGAGATGGATGGGGTGATGGAAGGATAGAGAGAAGGAATGATGGAATGAAAGGGATAGATAGACGGATCGATTTGTGATAGAATATAGATGGAACAATGTGTGATAGATAAATTGATGGAAGGAATGGCGGGTAGATAGAATGATGGAAGGAACGACGGATAGAATGATGGAAGGATAGATGGACAGATGGAAGGAACGACGGATAGAATGATGGAAGGATAGATGGACAGAAGGAAGGAACGACGGATAGATAGAATGATGGAAGGATAGATAGAAGGAAGGAACGACGGATAGATAGAATGATGGAAGGATAGATAGAAGGAAGGAACGACGGATAGATAGAATGATGGAAGGATAGATAGAAGGAAGGAACGACGGATAGATAGAATGATGGAAGGATAGATAGAAGGAAGGAACGACGGGTAGATAGAATGATGGAAGGATAGATAGAAGGAAGGAACGACGGGTAGATAGAATGATGGAAGGATAGATGGACAGATGGAAGGAACGACGGATAGAATGATGGAAGGATAGATGGACAGAAGGAAGGAACGACGGATAGATAGAATGATGGAAGGATAGATAGAAGGAAGGAACGACGGATAGATAGAATGATGGAAGGATAGATAGAAGGAAGGAACGACGGGTAGATAGAATGATGGAAGGATAGATAGAAGGAAGGAACGACGGATAGATAGAATGATGGAAGGATAGATAGAAGGAAGGAACGACGGGTAGATAGAATGATGGAAGGATAGATAGAAGGAAGGAACGACGGGTAGATAGAATGATGGAAGGATAGATAGAAGGAAGGAACGACGGGTAGATAGAATGATGGAAGGATAGATAGAAGGAAGGAACGAGGGATAGATAGAATGATGGAAGGATAGATAGAAGGAAGGAACGACGGGTAGATAGAATGATGGAAGGATAGATAGAAGGAAGAAACGAAGGATAGATAGAATGATGGAAGGATAGATAGAAGGAAGAAACGAAGGATAGATAGAATGATGGAAGGATAGATAGAAGGAAGGAACGACGGATAGATAGAATGATGGAAGGATAGATAGAAGGAAGGAACGACGGGTAGATAGAATGATGGAAGGATAGATAGAAGGAAGGAACGACGGATAGATAGAATGATGGAAGGATAGATAGAAGGAAGGAACGACGGGTAGATAGAATGATGGAAGGATAGATAGAAGGAAGGAACGACGGATAGATAGAATGATGGAAGGATAGATAGAAGGAAGGAACGACGGGTAGATAGAATGATGGAAGGATAGATAGAAGGAAGGAACGACGGGTAGATAGAATGATGGAAGGATAGATAGAAGGAAGGAACGACGGGTAGATAGAATGATGGAAGGATAGATAGAAGGAAGGAACGAGGGATAGATAGAATGATGGAAGGATAGATAGAAGGAAGGAACGACGGGTAGATAGAATGATGGAAGGATAGATAGAAGGAAGAAACGAAGGATAGATAGAATGATGGAAGGATAGATAGAAGGAAGAAACGAAGGATAGATAGAATGATGGAAGGATAGATAGAAGGAAGGAACGACGGATAGATAGAATGATGGAAGGATAGATAGAAGGAAGGAACGACGGGTAGATAGAATGATGGAAGGATAGATAGAAGGAAGGAACGACGGGTAGATAGAATGATGGAAGGATAGATAGAAGGACGGAACGACGGATAGATAGAATGATGGAAGGATAGATAGAAGGAAGGAACGACGGGTAGATAGAATGATGGAAGGATAGATAGAAGGAAGGAACGACGGGTAGATAGAATGATGGAAGGATAGATAGAAGGAAGGAACGACGGATAGATAGAATGATGGAAGGATAGATAGAAGGAAGGAACGACAGGTAGATAGAATGATGGAAGGATAGATAGAAGGAAGGAACGACGGATAGATAGAATGATGGAAGGATAGATAGAAGGAAGGAACGACGGGTAGATAGAATGATGGAAGGATAGATAGAAGGAAGGAACGACGGATAGATAGAATGATGGAAGGATAGATAGAAGGAAGGAACGACGGGTAGATAGAATGATGGAAGGATAGATAGAAGGAAGAAACGAAGGATAGATAGAATGATGGAAGGATAGATAGAAGGAAGGAACGACGGATAGATAGAATGATGGAAGGATAGATAGAAGGAAGGAACGACGGGTAGATAGAATGATGGAAGGATAGATGGATAGACAGAAGGAAGGAACGACGGATAGATAGAATGATGGAAGGATAGATAGAAGGAAGGAACGACGGGTAGATAGAATGATGGTAGGATGGATAGAATGATGGAAGGAACGACGGGTAGATAGAATGATGGAAGGAACGAAGGATAGATAGAATGATGGAAGGATAGATAGAAGGAAGGAACGACGGGTAGATAGAATGATGGAAGGATGGATGGATAGAATGATGGAAGGAACGACGGGTAGATAGAATGATGGAAGGCAGGCCCGGCGTCCCCCCCCTATGATGATCTCAAGCCCCCCTAGCGGTGATCTGAATGATGATTATGTGACTGAGCGTTCGTGCAGGGTTTTTCTAAACATTTATGAATAAGATAACTATAAACGAGAACCGTCTGAACTGTTCTCTACTTTACCCCTTTTGTACACTGCACAGGTCTGCAGTGCATTACGGCTCCGACAAGACTTTATTCCGTCCTCCACGCGGTGCCAACTCACACCAGGACCATCTCAGAAGCAACGCGACTGGATGCGCGAGACCATGTGATTTGCCTGTCCGATGTGATTTTTCTTGATTTTTGGGTTTCTACCTTACAGTCTATGGTTTCTACCAAGGATATTGGTGTGCAATTCAATTGGGAGTCCTTACAGGGTGTTTATTTTAAAATGTACAGTGTTTTTTTACTTTGTATTTACGGGTCGCGGTTGGTGTAAACCATGGTGTAAACACAAGCATTGACTAGAGTGGGCGCGATGAGCTTCGGTAGCCGTGTCACATCCGTAGCACGCCGCAGATTAGTGTTAACTAGTTTAACACTAAATAATTATCTTTTTTTTTCAATATGGGGCACGAGAGAAACAGTACCCCCCCCCCCCCCCCCGCAAGCCCCCCTAAGAATTGTAAAAGCCCCCCCAAGTCGTTTGTCCTGGCGCCGGGACTGATGGAAGGATAGATAGAAAGAAGGAACGACAGGTAGATGGATTGATGGAAGGATAGATGGATAGATAGAATGATGGAAGGATAGATGGATAGACAGAAGGAATGAACGACGGATAGATAGAATGATGGAAGGATAGATAGAAGGAACGACGGATACATAGAATGATGGAAGGATAGAATGATGGAAGGAACGACGGATAGATAGAATGATGGAAGGAACGACGGATAGATAGAATGATGGAAGGATAGAATGATGGAAGGATAGATGGATAGATAGAAGGAAGGAAGGAACGAAGGATAGATAGAATGATGGAAGGATAGGCAGAATGAAGGAACGACGGATAGATAGAATTATGGAAGGATAGATGGATAGATAGAAGGAAGGAACGATGGATAGATAGAAGGAGGGATAGATGGATAGATAGAAGGAAGGAACGACGGATAGATAGAATGATGGAAGAAACGATGGATAGATAGAAGGAAGGAACGAAGGATAGATAGAATGATGGAAGAAACGATGGATTGATAGAAGGAAGGAACGAAGGATAGATAAAAGGAGGGATAGATGGATAGTTAGTAGGAAGGAACGACGGATAGATAGAATGATGGAAGAAACGATGGATAGATAGAAGGAAGGAACGAAGGATAGATCGAAGGAAGGAACGAAGGATAGATAAAAGGAGGGATAGATGGATAGTTAGTAGGAAGGAACGACGGATAGATAGAATGATGGAAGAAACGATGGATAGATCGAAGGAAGGAACGAAGGATAGATAGAAGGAGGGATAGATGGATAGATAGAAGGAAGGAACGAAGGCTAGATAGAAGGAGGGATAGATGGATAGATAGAAGGAAGGAATGACTGATAGATAGAATGATGGAAGGATAGACAGAAGGAAGGAACGAAGGCTAGATAGAACTAGGGATAGATGGATAGTTAGTAGGAAGGAACGACTGATAGATAGAATGATGGAAGAAACGATGGATAGATAGAAGCAAGGAATGAAGGATAGATAGAAGAAGGGATAGAAGGATAGATAGAACGATGGAGAGATAGAATCATGGAAGGAACGATGGAGAGATAGAATGATGGAAGGATAGATTGAACGATGAATAGATTAATGAAATTAATAGAATAATAGAACGATGGATCAATAGACAAATAGATAGAACAATGAATAGAGAGATATAATGATAGATCAATTGATAAATATTCAAAATGATGGATAAATAAACAAATGAATAAAAAGAGCAATAGACAGATAGATGACGTGCTTTTATTCATTTTATAGATGACACAATAGACAGCACTCTTATGGAAACATTACTGCACCACACAGAAATTCTGAATGCACAACAAAGTAATAAATCTCGCACTGCATTTTGATATAATAATATGCACTTACTTCATGTTCCACGTGCTGTTTTCTGAACATGAGTTTACTGAGATACGCCAGTGTGAGCGTGAACACAGATGCGGCCAGAAGCAGTGACGTCACACTCATCTTCTCAACCGTCTTCTCGATCAGCAGACTGCTCGCCTCCACGATCGTCATCTTGCTGACTGTTTTAATAAAGTGTATAAAAAGAAGTTGCCAAAAGGTAAAGAGCGGGTGATAATGACAGACCGCTGAGCTCCACTGGGATCTCACTGATACTGATGCCCCGATAAACTTTAATACCTGCCCGTCTCCATTCACAAGGTTCCGCCCCCGCCTGATGTGAACAGGCCGCTCATTGGTCAATTTGGCGTGTCTATCAAGTAACTCCATGCTCCGCGTGCTTTATCTCGCACGCTGATTGGCGGATGCCGTCTGAACTGATGTCTGATTGGCGGATGCCTCCTGAACTGATGTCTGCTTATATGATGTCAGCAGCGTCGCTGTTGGTCCATTTTTCGTCTCACACGCACACCTTTATTAACCGTTGTAAACATTTGGAAAATTTGATCTGAATAAATGATTGCGGACCAAATGTGTTTAAATGCCATTTAAGTGAAAATTTTACATTTGCAAGCATCACAAATGTGTTTTGCAAATACCCCCAAAATGCCAGCGAGATCATTTTAATATCTTTAACTTATTTCAAAAAGTGTGCAATTCATACATTGAGTAATTTATAATTAATAAAACTCGATTTAAATTTAATTTAGGCCAAAAAACTCATAGAACTCCAATAACAAATGTTTATTATAAATAGTATAATCTGAATCACACTATAACTTTAAAAATATCATTGAAATAGCAAATATTATCTTCTATAGCAATAATGTACCAGGTTTAGAAATTATGTTTACAATTTTTAAAATACTTTTTTTTAAATATACAATGTTTTTCATATCAAGCACTTCACCATGACTTTTTAACTTGACCTTTTTAATAAAGCTATAAAAATTTAAAATCACGTCACGAGTGGATCTCTGAGGTGCTGCGAGTGAGTGGAGGCGGGGCTCATTTGCATATTCATAGAACCGCGTATACTAAATGAAGCCGTGTCGAGTTACATTCAAGATATTTTTTTTCAAGGAACAACGTTCAAATATGTTATTTTGGTGATCAAAGATGAGTTTCAAGGGATACAATGATGATACTAGGGATACTACAGGGGGACTTTAAATACTGTTTGAAGCGCCGCATCAAGACTTTTATTTTGAAACAGTTTGTTTACGTCCAAAATGTGCGACTTGGGTCACGCTGATGCGCGTCGTTTGAGGAGCTACGTCAAGCGCTGTACCACAACAGCACATGATTTCTGTCTATCTATAGAGTTTAAAAATGGCTGTGTGCAGCTTCTTTCTTCAAGGTCGCTGTAGATACGGAGATAAATGCTGGAATGAGCATCCGAGAGGAGGAAGAGGAGGAGATAATCGAGGAAACCAGCAGCAACAACAGCCCAGCAGAGGAGGTCAAACATAAACACACTCTCTCACACTCAGTTTATGGGAATGTGTGTTTCATGAGCAAGATAACATCCAGATATAGTCTGATTCAACTGTCTCTTACAAAACAACTATATCACCATCGAGATTACATCGTTTTTGGACACTATAATGTTCGTAACACTTTGAATGTGTACTTCAAGTCTTAGATAATATAATATCAATTAAATGAAAGGCAGCTTAACTGTACTTTCACAACTGTTTCTTAACACACTTAAGAACACTTTGTAATAATGTCAAATTAAACGTTTTACTTTAAAGAAAATTTTAATAAACTTTTTTCGTGTTTTTAAGTGTAAATAAGTACTCATTTTAATTCGTTGACTAACATAGTAAAGCACCTGTAAAGTACCTTATTATCATTTTAACTGTAGTGTTTTTTGATATAACATTTATTATTATCAACTTTATTATTTGTGTGTATAACGATGTACTTAAGTGAGTCGTAAACTTCAAATAACTGGATTTAATAATAAATACATTTTCATTCACTTTACATTCAGTTCACATTTAAATATATTCCCTAAAATTTAAATCTGTAATAAGTACTCTTTTTAAAAATGTGTTTTCACAAGGGAAATTCTGTGTAAATATTATGGTCTGCAATCAAAATTATTCAACCCCCAAATGCAAATCAGGTTTATTGGCAAAATGTACATACTTTCAGCGGTTTGCAATGAACAAATCAAACTAAAGTAATTGAAATAGCTCAACACAACAAATGTTTCAAGTGGTTTCCCCAAATTCAACTGAAAATGCAACTTTGAATGACTTCTGCTGTCTTTAAAGTTATTCATATGACGCTTCAGCTTCCTCATTGATGTCGTGACGTTTTCTGCTAGGATTTCCTGATACTTCAATGAATCCATCTTGTCTTCCACACGCTGCAGGTTTCCAGTGCCAGAGGATATAAATCAGCCGCAGAGCATCACGAGCCCCACCATGCTTATCTGTAGACAGTGTTCATTTCAGCATATGCTTTATTCTTCTTCCTCCAGACATACCGCTGATCCATAGGGCCTAAAAGTTCCTGTTTTTTTTTTTCAGCGCTCCACAGAACAGAATCCCAAAACTTGTGTGGGTTATTATTTATATGATTTTAAGCAAATTGGAGCCGACTTTTCTTGTGCTTTTGGGTCAGTAGTGGAGTACGTCTTGGAGTTCTGGCATGCGTTTAGCATGCGCCTAACTTTCGCTCAAAATTCGCTCTCGCCACCCTGCCAGCGACGCCGTGCAAAGATTCGTGGACGCTCTGATGCTCTGAGGTAGATCGAATGCTTGGTCTTTTTTTAAACTTCATTTAAAGGGGCCGCAAAGCAAACAAGGATGTCGATCGTTATTTTTGCAGAAAATTGATAGATGGAAAGAACTTAACAATTATAGTGACATGTTTGCTAACGAAATAAACCAATTAAAAGCCATGTGTTTTTGGAGTGGCTTTTGTGTTCATGGTTAAGTTATATTCTAATTTACATACCCGCAGAAAAAATGTTAATTAGCGCGAAAATCTTGCCTATAAATAGTGTTGCGCGCCTTCTTAGCAAATTCAAATGATCAACCTCTCCTCTATTTTGCTTGGGAACTAACGTGGTCGGAACCAAAGTTTACAGACTGCGTTCTCTGGAATCCTCTCAAATGGAGCACTTCTACATTCCGATTCGTTGCCGCCGAACCGCGTCATAGCTCATTACCATAAAGTTGACCAGATTTCAACTCACCTCGCCGCTCTCACCGTCCAAGACGCGCCGCCCTCGCTGGAGCTCGCCGCCGGGCTCTCATTGAGAATGAATGACTTCCGGCCACTTTGACGCTCTCGCCGGCAGCGGTGTGAACGCACAGTTACTGTGCAGCTGAAACCTCAGTGCCTGTTGCCACTAAGTCTTGCTGCAGGTTTTTTGCAGTCACTCGAGGGTTTTTTCTGAACCTGCCTTCTCAGAAATATGGTTGCAGCCGTTGATAGCTGCCTTTTTCTGCCCCGTCCAGATAGTGTAACCACTGTTCCTTTTAACTTTGAATTTGCAAACGATGCTTCCAACTGTGTCTCTAGGAACCTCTAGTGCCTTCTATATCTTTTTGTGTCCTGTTCCTTGTTTGTGAAGGGCGATGATACCTTCTCTTAACTTTTTGGACCATTCTTTTGACTTGGCTATATTTCTAACTTGCAGTCAAACGTGACACTCAACAAACATAACCAGTTCAGATATTTTGTGTGTTCAAGCTCAAGCACACCTGTTGCAACTTGCAACTAATGAAGCCCTTGATTCAACACCTGTTTTGCAGATTTGTGCTGTTGTGAGGAATTCTTTTCAGGGGGTTGAATAATTTTGAAACTTCAGAAGTCATTAAAAGTTGCATTTTCAGTTAAATTTGGGGAAACCACTTGAAACATTTGTTGTGTTGAGCTATTTCAATTAATCTTTTATTTTTTTTTGTTCATTGCAAACAGCTGAAGTCTGTACATTTTGCCAATAAACCTGATTTACAATGGGGGTTTAATAATTTCAATTGCAAATGTATGTCTGTATATATGACATAGGCAGTAATTATATTTGTCAACAAAAATCTTATATACCTTGATATCAGATAGTGATCTTAAAAGTGTCTCCAAACTTTTCACTGGTAGTGTATTAATGTAAAACAATGTCATAAGTACACTATATTGCCAAAAGTATTGGGACACCCATCGAAATCATTGAATTCAGGTGTTCCAATCACTTCCATGGCCTCAGTATAAAATAAAGCACCTAGGCATGCAGACGCTTCTACAAACAATTGTGAAAGAATGGGTCGCTCTCAGGAGCTCAGTGAACTCAAGCGTGGTACCGTGATAGGTTGCCATTAAGTCCATTCGTGAAATTTCCTCACTACTAAATATTCCACGGTGACCTGTTAGTGGTATAATAACAAAGTGAAAGCAATTGGGAACAACAGCAGGTAAGCCACGTAAAATCACAGAGTGGGGTCAGGGCATGCTGAGGCGCACAGTGCGAAGAAGTCGACAACTTTCTGCAGAGTCAATAGCTACAGACCTCCAAGCGTCGTTTGGCCTTCAGATTAGATCAAGAACAGTGCGTAGAGAGCTTCATGGATTTTTTTCCATGGCCGATCAGCTGCATCCAAGCCTTACATCACCAAGTGCAATGCAAAGCGTGGGATGCAGTGTTGTAAAGCAAGCCGCCACTTGGTTCTAGAGCAGTGGAGACCTGTTCTCTGGAGTGACGAATCACGCTTCTCTGTCTAGCAATCCGATGGACAAGTCTGGGTTTGGCGGTTGCTAGAGGAACGATGCTTGCTTGACTGCATTGTGCCAAGTGTAAAGTTTGGTGGAGGGGGGATTATGGTGTGGGGTTGTTTTTCAGGGGTTGGGCCCTTAGTTCCAGTCAGAGCCATAGAGAGAAAGAGTTGCGACACGCTTTAATGTCGCCGCTATGGCTGTCACGTGGTTCATGTAAGCCCCAATAGTTCCAAAACATACGCTGGCTGTCATGTTCTTCTATGGGACAGACAGCAGCGATTGCATTATTGAACGGTAAATATGAAATAAAACACACACCCAAGTACTTTTTAAGCTGTTATTGCATTGTTGCATTTTGTTAATGTCAGTTTTGCATTTGGAGAGGCAGGGTGACAACGAAATACTGTATATTACTTAGATAAGTTTTCGGCTATATTTTTGGAGGGATTATATACTCTCTGCATGTACAAATGAAGACCAGTATAAGCATCGCAAAGGGCCTCTGATACAATATAGACAGTTGACAATTCAAAAGAGGTCGATATGTCAGAAACGTACGTTACCTCTGGAGCAACTCAACGTGCAGCATTCACCACTCAAAACTCAGCCAACACGTCACATAATGAAAAGTTAGTGTATCCCAAAAATTCAATTAAATAAAAGTTGCTATAAAGCTGGTAGCGATTCATTACTGAACTCTTACTGTCACAGCTGACGAAGTCGCGCTAGCTAACTAGCTAGCAGGCAGTGCTTGAAAATTGGTTGAAACAATCAACATAAAATATAAATAATTACGCTGTGCATGTACAAATGAAGACCAGTATAAGGATCGCAAAGGGCCTCTGATAAAATATAGACAGTTGACAATTCAAAAGAGGTCTATTTCAGCAACTTACCTCTGGAACAACTCGACACGCAGCAATGTAAGTGAATGGAGTCCAGCGCCCAAATGACTGTGTTTGGAACTAATCAGATCTTCAAACCCCGTAAGTAGGTGGTAGGTAGCGCCGCCATTTTTTACAACGGAGGTCTATGAGAGTGTCGCAACTCTTTCTCTCTATGGCTCTGGTTCCATTGAAAGGAACTCTTAATGCTTCAGCATACCAAAACATTTTCATGCTCCCAACTTTATGGGAAAACCAGTGCACAAAGCAAGGTCCATAAACTTTTGGGAATATAGTGCATTTTAACACCCAGTATAATTTATACCGGTTTTTAAAAACAATTTTTGAATGTTAACGGCAGTGACCAAAGTGATGTGTCGTTGCAGGATATGGAAACCGCGTGTGGATAAACCCATCTCAACGGACTGGTGGCGAGTTCATCCAGAGTTCATCCCGTGGCGGTAATGATTCGAACCGAGGCGGCGGTAATGACTGGAACAGAGGCGGCGGTAATGATTCGAACAGAGGAGGCGGTAATGACTGGAACAGAAGCGGTGCTAATGACTGGAACAGAAGCGGCGGTAATGATTCGAACAGAGGCGGCACTAATGACTGGAACAGAAGCGGCGCTAATGACTGGAACAGAAGCGGCGGTAATGACTGGAATCGAGGCGGTGGTAATGATTCGAACAGAGGCGGCACTAATGACTGGAACAGAAGCGGTGCTAATGACTGGAACCGAGGTGGCGCTAATGATTGGAACAGAGGCGGTGGGACGTCCAGAAACATCAAGAGCTCTGACTTCAGCTTCAGCAACCAGAACAGATTCTCAGCGCTTGACTCTCAGAGCAACTTTGATAAAGCTGGACAAAACACAACGGATGACAATGCAAAACATGTGTAAGTGCAGTTTACGCTTATACATTTTTTGGGGGGACTGCTTTGTATGCACAATGCTTCACTTTCCACATTTTGTTATGTTTCAGCCTTATTCCAAAATGTATTAAATTCATTCTTTTCCTAAAAATTCTACAAACAATACCCTATAATGACAACGTGAAAGAAGTTTGTTTGAAATCTTTGCAAATTTATTAGAAATAAAAAACAAAAAAATAACATGAACATAAGTTTTCACAGCCTATGTCATGACACTTAGGCTATGTTTACACGGAAACGATCTGAAGAGAAAACGCAAAAGTGGCGTTGCGTTATCACTTTTTATTCTGCGTTTAGACGAGCGTTATCGGGGGGGAAATCCGCATGCATATGATGACGCAAAAGTGTGTGAAATTCGATGTAGTATGCACTCCAGGCGGCTAGGTGGCAATGTGAAGCACTGCGACACAACAACACCAATATCTGAGAATATTTTGTACAACTGCTGAAAAGACTCTTGTACGTTTATCAGAGCTGCTATGGCAACTTGAAGGTCCGACGTATGGAAATAATCCGACATATTGGGGTTATTTTCCTGTGATGGCGCATGCCTGTGACGTGAACACGTACGCGACGAGAGCCACAGTGAGCAGATTTGCGTTTTTACTGTTTAGATGGGAACGCGACGCTGGATCGTTTTTAAGATTTCCACTCTGGAGGGTGGTTTCACTTTTTGCGTTTTTAAGCCTCCAAAACGCCGTCGCCGTGTAAACGAAAGGCACATCCGATAAAATATTTTTACGTTTTCACCCAGAATCGTTCTCGTGTAAACAGGGCCTAAAAATTGAGCACAGGGTTATCCTGTTTCCACTGATCATCCTTGAGATGTTTCTACAACTTGATTGGATTCACCTGTGGTAAATTCAGTTGATTGGACATGATTTGGAAAGGCACACACGTCTATATAAGGTCTCATAGTCAACAGTGCATGTCAGAGCACAAACCAAGCCCAAGGAATTGTCTGTCAGGAAATTGCTGTCAGGATTATATCGAGGCACAGATCTGGGGAAGGGTACGAAAAAATTCTGCAGCATTGAAGGTCCCACTGAGCACAGTAGCCTCCATCATCCGTAAATGGAAGATGTTTGGAACCACCAGGACACTTCCTAGAGCTGGCCGCCCTGTCCAACTGAGCGATCAGGGGAGAAGGGCCTTAGTCAGGGAGGAGACCAAGAACCTGATGGTCACTCTGAGTTCCAGCGTTTCTCTGTGGAGAGAGGAAAACTTTCCAGAAGAACAACCATCTCTCTGCAGCACTCCAACAAATTTAGGCCTGTATGGTAGAGTGGCCAGACGGAAGACAATCCTAAGTTAAAGGTACATGACAGCCCGCCTGGAGTTTGCCAAAAGGCACCTGAAGGACTCTCAGACCATAGCCACGTTTCCACCGCAGGAACTTTCCCCAGGAACTAGGCACTTTGGGGTGGTACTCGGTGTGTTTCCACCGCAGGAACTTTCCTCACGAACTTGGCACTTTGGGGTGGTACTCAGTGTGTTTCCACCGCAGGAACTTTCCTCAGGAACTAGGCACTTTGGGGTGGTACTCGGTGTGTTTCCACCGCAGGAACTTTCCTCAGGAACTTGGCACTTTGTGGTGGTACTCGGTGTGTTTCCACCGCAGGAACATTCCTCAGGAACTTGGCACTTTGGGGTGGTACTCGGTGTGTTTCGACCGCAGGAACTTTCCTCAGGAACTTGGCACTTTGGGGTGGTACACGGTGTGATTCCACCGCAGGAACTTTCCTCAGGAACTAGGCACCTTGGGGTGGTACTCGGTGTTTTTCCACCGCAGGAACTTTCCTCAGGAACTAGGCACTTTGGGGTGGTACTCGGTGTGTTTCCACCGCAGGAACTTTCCTCAGGAACTAGGCACTTTGGGGTGGTACTCGGTGTGTTTCCACCGCAGGAACTTTCCTCAGGAACTTGGCACTTTGTGGTGGTACTCGGTGTGTTTCCACCGCAGGAACTTTCCTCAGGAACTTGGCACTTTGGGGTGGTACTCGGTGTGTTTCGACCGCAGGAACTTTCCTCAGGAACTAGGCACCTTGGGGTGGTACTCGGTGTGTTTCCACCGCAGGAACTTTCCTCAGGAACTAGGCACTTTGGGGTGGTACTCGGTGTGTTTCCACCGCAGGAACTTTCCTCAGGAACTAGGCACTTTGGGGTGGTACTCGGTGTGTTTCCACCGCAGGAACTTTCCTCAGGAACTTGGCACTTTGGGGTGGTACACGGTGTGATTCCACCGCAGGAACTTTCCTCAGGAACTAGGCACCTTGGGGTGGTACTCGGTGTGTTTCCACCGCAGGAACTTTCCCCAGGAACTTGGCACTTTGGGGTAGTACTCGGTGTGTTTCCACCGCAGGAACTTTCCCCAGGAACTTGGCACTTTGGGGTGGTACTCGATGTGTTTCCACCGCAGGAACTTTCCTCAAGAACTTGGCACTTTGGGGTGGTACTCGATGTGTTTCCACCGCAGGAACTTTCCTCAGGAACTAGGCACTTTGGGGTGGTACTCGATGTGTTTCCACCGCAGGAACTTTCCTCAGGAACTAGGCACTTTGGGGTGGTACTCTGTGTGTTTCCACCGCAGGAACTTTCCTCAGGAACTTGGCACTCTTTGGTGGTACTCGGTGTGTTTCCACCGCAGGAACTTTCCTCAGGAACTTGGCACTTTGGGGTGGTACTCGGTGTGTCCTGCTAGAACCAGGGTCTAAATGAAGTTCCGGGTAAATATTTCCCCCTCCGAAAGTCCCTGCTTGCGAGGTAGTACTTTTTTTAAAGTCCTGGGACAAATTGTTCCGGGTAATTTCGGTTGAAACATGGCACATGAGAAACTAAATTCTCTGGTCTGATGAAACAAAGATTGAACTGTTTGGCCTGAATGGCAAGCGTCATGTCTGGAGGAAACCAGGCATCGCTCATCACCTGGCCAATACCATCCCTACAGTGAAGCCTGGTGGTGGCAGCATCAGCTGTGGGGATGTTTTTCAGCGGCAGGAACTGGGAGACAAGTCAAGATCGAGGGAAAGATGAATTTAGCAATGTGCAGAGACATCCTTGATGAAAACCTGCTCAAGAGCGCTTTGGACCTCAGACTGGGGCGCCGGTTCATTTTCCAACAGGACAATGACCCTCAGCACACATCAAGATAACATGGCTACGGGACAACTCTGTGAATGTCCTTCAGTGGCCCAGCCAGAGTCCAGACTTAAACCCCATTGAACATCTCTGGAGAGATCTGATAATGGCCGTGCACCGACGCTCCCCATCCGACTGATGGAGCTTAAGAGGTTCTGCAAAGAAGAACAGGAGAAACTGCCCACAAATAGGTGTGTAGCATCATACTCAAAAACACTTGAGGCTGTAATTGGTGCAAAAGGTGCTTCAACAAAGTATTGAGCAAAGACTGTGAATACTTATGTACATGTGATTTTTCTTCTCTCGTTTTTTTTAAAATAAATTTGCCAAGATTTCAAACAAACTTCTTTCACGTTATCATTATGGGGTATTGTTTGTAGAATTTTTAGGAAAACAATGAATTTAATACATTTTGGAATAAGTCTGTAACATAACAAAATGTGGAAAAAGTTAAGCGCTGTGAATACTTTTCGGATGCACTGTATAAAGAGATCATTGATGCACATTGTGTTTTTATTGCATATTTGTATTTCAGGGATACAATCCAGACAGACATGGAGGTCTGGCAGACTTCTGGCCAGTGGCCGTTTTCATGTTATTCGGTCCTCAACGGCCAGATCTCAGGTCAGTTTAGCACACGGACTTATCACAGTCTGTCAAGCTTTTGCCTTTCAAGCAAATACGAGCTGCTGAGTTTTGCAGGGGTGAAAAAACAGAAGTATGTTCTCCAGAAAATGTCTGACAAACATGACCTGCTGGCACTAAGCTGCTGCATTATTTTGCAGTTAGACAACGGTAGGTTTTTATCTTTATATTTGTTGATCTTTTCTTGATATTTTGCAGGATTTGTTGACTTGTCTCCAGAAGAGCTGAGACAGGAATATTACTCCTACCGAGCGACTGGTGATATACAGCCTTATGTAAGACAACCACTTCACTTGTTAAATGAATGAGCAGATTCAAGAGACTGTATTTCCCATGATGCTGAATCTGAGCATTTCATGGTATGTGTGTGTGGTGTTTCAGGTGAACTCAGTCCAACTGCTAGCCAACCAATGGAGTAGCAGAGTTCAGGAGCTGCGAACCATGAGCAGCTCCACTCAGATCAGTGTGGTAAGATGATGTTTCTCACTTGCATTGAACTAAGTTTAACCCCTTAAGATAACAACTGGCTGGATGTACATTATCCCACTTATTACTCTAAAATATTGATCTGAGTTGAAATATTTTATTAGGTCTTTAAATGCAAAGCTTCCGCTGAGAGAGCAGTTGCTAGCGTGGCAAGTTCAAACTAGACGGACATTTAAGGGATACGGTACAATCATACCAGTTATTACACAGCATTTCACCACATAAATAATTATGGAGATCAGAGATATTGATTTCAGAATAAACTGTTTTAAAATCGTACCAGTTTGTTATTCTATAATCCAACAGTGTACAAGACAATAGTTGTTAAATGGCAGCATCTGCATTTGTATGAAATAAAAGAGAGAGCGAGTCCTCAATACTGGATGGCATAGTTAAATAACTGTACTCAAAATATTGATTTGACAGAGTTTTAATATTTTATTAGCTCACCAAATGCAAAACTTCCACAAAGAAAATCGTTCCTAGCTAGCGTATAGCGCTGCTGACTTCAGTGACCCGGATGAGCCTGTGTTTCTGTTTCCAGGAGTTGTTATCTGGGAATAACTTACTGCTGGATAGAGCAATGGACCAATCAGAATCAAGTATCCCACAGAGCGATGTAATAAATCGTGTTATTGATGTCCTCAGATCTCAGAGCTGAATAACTCGAGTTCCCAGACGCCATCACAGGGGTTCGGTTCGACACCATCAGGGTTTGGAACCACATCATCAACGACGACAACATCTGGCTTTGGAGCAGGAGGTTTGTTCTGGATTTCTTCACAGTAATAAACGGGGCAATAACAGTGTTAAAGGTAGACTGTGTAATGTTGGCCTTCTAGTGGTTAAAAGTGACTGTGAGGATGAATACGGTTATCCTACTGCTCATAAAACATTCTCAAATAAAGTAAAGCAGCTCTACAGAAGACAATGGTGTCGTTATTCAGTTCAAATTTAAATTGTGATAAAGGGCTCTTGTAAAATGGTAAACATTTTTTGGAGATAAATCATATGGTGGGATAAAAATGCATCAAACATGACCTAACATTGAACAGCTATATTTTTTATTAACTAACCATAACAAAGTTTAAAACTATAATGAATGTATTCCTCATTTTTATTTAATATTAGTTAATGCATTACCTAACGTTAATTGATGAGGCCTTATTGTAAAGTGTTATCAAAATTGTTTATAAGTTAAAATTAGTGCTGGGCACTGATAAATCACATCCAAAATAAAAGTTTGTGTTTACATAATATATGTGTGTGTACTGTTTATTATTTTGCATATATAAATAAATACACACACATGCATGTATATATTTAAGAAATATTTGCATGTGTATATACTGTATATATGTTTATACATCATTTATATTATATATAAATATTGTATATAAAAAAATAACAACACATTTTTCATAAATATATACATGCATGTGTGTGTATTTATATATACAAAATAATACACAGTACTAGTCCCTAGTAGTCCCTTTGGATGTGATTAATCGTTGCCCAGCACTAGTTAAAACTGAAGCAAATGTTTTGTATTGTTTGGAGCTGATATACCAGTACATTTAAATAAAACCTATCAACTCTTTTAAAATGGGAAATCATTTTTTTTTTTTAATCCTATATGTTTTGGTAAACGGCTATATTGTTTTCTCAGGGTTTGGTTCCGGCTCTCAGAGCAGCAGCAGCTTCAGCTTTGCCTCGTCCAAAACTGACTTCGGAGCTTCACGCACTACCCAGAATGCACCTGGGTTTGGAGACGCTGTGTTCAGCACTGCTCAGACGGCTCCAGGTTTCGGCAGTCCCGCTCCTTCTGCGACCTCCTTTTCTTTTGCACCACAAGCTGCAGAAAACAAGCCCAGCTCAGCAGCCGGGTTCAGTTTCAAGACGTCTGTGGGAGGATCGGGCTCCGGGGTCGGGTCCTCGGCACCGGTCGCGAGCAGTGGCTTCGGTCAGAGCATTGGTGTGTTCGGTGGAGCTGCAGATTCTGCTGGGAGTTCAGGAGACCGTCTGTTCACGGCCCAGGGTGACCTGACACCCGAAGAACTGAAGGAGTTCACATCCAAACGCTTTACTCTGGGTCAGATCCCTCTCAAACCACCTCCCGCTGACCTCCTCATGGTCTAACACTGACTCTGGGGCTTTGAGAACGGCCTTGTCTTTTTTAATGCTATGTTAATAAACATGTTTATAGACCAAGACAGTGAGTTTTTGTGTTTTAGTTAAACTTTACTGAAATTGCATTGTGGGTAATCCTTTAAAAATACTTGGTATTATGATATTTCAAATGAAGTAATATTAACAAATACAATTCTATCTATCCAACCATGAAAAATTGCACTTGAATAGCATTTGTTGCGTAGCTACAATCCCTTATTGCTGTGCCGTAGTACAGCGATGGTGTCAAAACCATGGGAGTGAATTATTCTCTTATTTACATACAAAAGTATTTACATGATACTCTAAAGAATACCGTGGTGCATTTGCAAGACATTATGCCAATACCATGTCCAATAACTATGATGTTATAGTACATTTGCAAAAAGCACATGCTTTGTGTTCAAAATTAGCCTAAAATGCTCTTTTAATGTAATTAAAATAAACTAAAATGTATTTACTATATACACAGTATATTCAGTTTGTGAAAATATGAAATACAATTATAAAATGTTACAAATATTTGTTTAATACCGTTTTTATTTATCATTCTCATTTATTTTGTTTTATTTTTGTGGTTGTAAAGTCATTATTTATAATATAGCACTGTTTTGATTGATTGCTACTTACTGTTTTTACATGCTTATAAAATAATTTAATTACAATTAATTAATGCATAGAACTGCACGGAAATGAATTAGCACGGAGGAAAGATGTAGCCTAAGTATGCAGTTTCCCGGGAAATCCGTCCCGAGTCCCGACAGCTCTAAAATCAGGGTTTAGGATAAGTCATGTAAAATTTTACAAATAGTTGTTAAATATGTTATTCTGTTTATGTGGTTGTAAAGTCATAATTTAGTTATAATAAAGCACTGTTTTGATAATCTGCTTGCTATTTACTGTTTTAACATGCTTATGAAGTAATTTAATTACACTTAATTAACACATATAATTGCACGGATATGATTTTTAGCAAGGAAGATTCAAGTTCAAGTATGCAGTTTCCCTGGAAATCCGCACCAACAGCTCTAAAATGTCAAAACACGGTTTGGATTTTTATTTTATTTTTTTATTATGTACTCGCTCATTATTTAAATTCTAGTTATTTCAGAGAAAAAAAATACGTAGCTTTAATTTATGTTTTAAATCGTCTTTACACTAGGGTCATGTGACAGATGATTGATTGGTGGAGATGCAGCGCGCGACTCCCGAAACGCCGGAAGCGGGAAACCCAAACACACACAGACGCATGTCTCGACACGACGCGACAGAAAACTGTTTCAAATATGTATTTGACATTCTGCGCTCTTTATACCCCGTCGTGCAGACTCTGGAGGAGTTCTCAGATGGGCTCGTGTTCTCTGATGGACGGAAGCCGGCTCTGCTGGAGGAAAGAGACGGAGCGCGTTTTAAAACTCTCGTTAGAGGACTGATGATATGCGCGTTCACGCCACCACAGCAGCAGCGCGTGCCCGCACAGGTAACGTTACTCACACTCAAAACTTTCCGACAGTTCGTTTGTTTACCTATAAAAACAAATATGAGCATATATATGGTGTTTCAGCAAAGGTTTGATAATTTATAGGCCTTAGAATTAAATATTAAATATTACGTCCCTTACGAAAATTAACCATGGTTTTATTGTAATAAAAGTGTAGTAAGTAATCATGTTTTTTGGAGGAGTGATTACCTTGTATATAACCACAGTTTTACTACAAATACCATGGTTAAACTATGGTTTGTGTAGTAAAAGCATAGTTAATTTGTGAGGTTACCATGGTTTGCCTACAATAACCTTTTTTTAAAATTTGTAGTCATTTAATTTTCGTAAGGGGTCATTCACATCATAGGCTATGTTTCCTGCACATATCAGGTTGAACGTACGTTTTATTTGTCTAATTTCAGTACAGTTTACTCCTGCAATTTCAGTGGAAATTATGGAGAAAAAAACGGATTTGAATATGCTAATGACCAAATTAAAGGGATAGTTCAAAAATGAAAATGATCCCATGATTCTTCTTTCAGCCAAACACGATCTGAGTTATATAAAAAAAAATATCCTGGCTCTTCCAAGCTTTAAAATGGGAGTGATGGAGGATGAGATTTTGAAGCCTAAAAACCAGAACTGTCTCCGGAAAACGGGGATGTCTGGCAAAGAAAAATATCTATATTCCTTTAACTATAATCACTGTTAAATAATATATTATGTGTCTTATTTCAGCTCAGCACGCTTCCAGAGGTTCTGGCGTTCACCCTAAACCACATTAAACGGAAGAAGCTGAGGAACGTCCTGGGATTCGGCTATCAGTGCAATGACGTGACGGTCTGTTCGGATCCGTTCCGGTTCCACGGAGACGTTTCGCAGACGGCGGCGTACATCAGCACTAGCGAGCTGTGGAAGCGGATCAACCAGCGTCTGGGAACCGAGGTCACGCGGCACCTGCTACAGGACTGCGCCGTGTTCGCTACCGTCCCGCCCTCGTGTTTGCTTCAGGTGTGCGGAGAGCCCGTGTACGACCGGTTAATCCCGCGCGCATGGTCCGGGTTTTCCCTCAGCCACGTCTCAGCACAAACGCTGAAAAATCCCGGTGTCCCGCTGAAAACGATCCCAAGAGACGCTAAGACGATCCCAAGAGACGCAAAGACGATCCCAAGAGACGCTAAGACGATCCCAAGAGACGCTAAGACGATCCCAAGAGACGCTAAGATGTTCGCCACAGATGTTAAGACGTTAACAGTCTCGAGAAAGAGAGCGAGAGATGACGAGAAGCACGATAAACATCCTGTTATGAAGAAGCGAAAAGTGATTACGGATGAATCCGACGGGCCGTCGACCGCAAATCACGGATCTCGGAGCTGGAAACCCGCGGAGCAACGCCCTCCTCGACCGTCACACTGTTCGATACGTGTTTTAAGCATGCTTTATAATGGGCGGGGCATGAAGAGCTTCCTACTCAACAGGAAACAGAAAGATGTGGGCGGGGCTAGACGTCTGCAGGGGGCGGATCTCGTTCGGATGATTTTCCTCCAATCAGAGTTTAACACGCAGGGTAAACCGAAGAAACTTCCAAAGCGTTTCTTTGCGATGGTTCCCCTGTTTAGTCGACTCTTACGCCAACACAGGAAGTGCCCGTACGGCTTGTTCCTGAACAGGAAGTGCTCGGAAACTCAAGACGGCCAAGATATGGAGTCGTTGCTCAAATCGCATTTCTCCGCGTACAGGGTGTATCTGTTTGTGAGGGAATGTTTGCTTTACGTTGTTCCTGAGGAACTTTGGGGATGCCAAGAAAACCGGCTTCACTTCCTGTCCAATGTGAAGAATTTCCTGCGTCTTGGGAAGTTTGAGCGCCTCCCGTTGGACCAGCTGATGTGGAAGATGAAGGTTAAGGCCTGCCATTGGCTGGGACTCAAGAAACGTGTGTCTTTAACGCCTTTATTCGTAACTCTTATTTATTATAACTTTGGTTGTTTGAAGCCAAACAGACTGGATGTTTTTGTATTGTGCAGGTTTGTTATCGTTAACTAAGACTAAAACCATAACAAAACATTTTCATTACTTGAAATAATAAAAATATATATATTTCAGCTAGTTGCCAAGACAAAGTTTATCATTCATTTATTTGAAGTACTAAAATAACTGAAACTAAAATAAAAATATATATAAGCATATTAAAAAAACTAAAGATTACAAAAATGCTCGACAAAATGACTAAAATTAATTACTAAAAAAAAAAAATTAGTTGATTGCTAGTATTAATAAAAACTATGAATGTATATCTAGGATTGTGTAGCGTTCGATTTTTAACGATTCCGATTTCGATTCTGCTTATCGATTCCTAATAAGGTAAAAAAAAAAAACTTGGATATCATTCACATTTAGTCTTATTGCAAAACATTTAATTGTAGCTGAAAATCATGAACAGAAATCAAGAGGCTAAAGAACACTTACACAAGGAACGTTAAAAATACCATAGAAAAACAACTAGCCTAACTAATATAAATTTCAAGCATTATTAAAGACAAGTAAACACTCATGAATTAAAATAGAACAAATAAAAAATTAGTTATTCAGTCAAGAACGAGTGAATTTTCTCTTTTAATTAGTGTTATTATAGAGACAGCAGGAATATTAGTGCTGTCACTTTAAGAGCTGCACTGATCCAATATTCGGATACACACGCCTGAAAACAGCAGGAGTCTCTCGCTTGAATGGTTTAAAGTCACATTGAAATGCTCACAAAATAATCAATAAGAGGAATCAAAATTTTTATTTTATAACAAGTATTGGATTCCCAACCCTTAGTACAGCAGTCAACATTTGAAGTGGATCAAAACCTGTCGTCAAAGTTATACATGAATTTTGAACAATACCCGTTCTTGTCTTAGGAACTTTTTTGATCCACTTCAAATGTTGACTACTGTATATCACTGGCAGTAAATGAGGAGTAAAGAGCTTGTTGAGGCTGTGTCGTGAGTGACTGAGAGATGTGTTGCTGTAGGTCACTGCGCCAGTGAGCATCGCTACAGAGAGTGGATCTGCGCTCAGTTCCTGGCCTGGATGCTGAGTGGTTTCGTGGTGGGCCTGGTGCGAGCGTTCTTCTACGTCACCGAGAGCATGGGTCAGAAACACGCACTGCGCTTCTACAGGGCTGAGGTGTGGAGCAAACTACAGGACATGGCCTTCAGGTGCGTGGAACAACAGTCATGTGACTCTCACCACACCTCGAAAGAAATAAGAAAACATATGAGTAGAAACCTTAAATGAAGCCCGTTTTTAGGATTATGTTTTTTTTTCCTCATGACAAATTAGCACATTTTTGCCCACTTCTCATTATTGTAAATAAAATTAGTTTTTACTAACATTTATACTATTTATTTATTACAGTATATAGATCATTTCTTTTAAACTTAGATTTTTTATTTATTTTGTAGATGCCTTCAGTCGAAAATTATGTATATTTAAAATAAAGTTATAAGTAAAATGTATATTTAAATAATTAATTTTCACACACAAAAAATTATAATATATATTTACATACAATTTTGCATATTTATATTAAATATTAATATATTCAACTGGAAAAGTTATTTTAAAATGTTTTATATAAATATACAGTAGTCAACATTTGAAGTGGATCAAAACCTTTCGTCAAAGTTATACATGAATTTTGAAAAATACCCGTTCTTGTCTAAATTTAAAGAACGAAAGAAGCTAAATTTTTGAGAAATGTTTATCAGTGTGCTAGTGTTTGATTCTGGTTCTGATCTGATTGTTTGTTGTCAGAGTTCATCTGTCTAAGGGCCAGTGGAGGGCCCTGTCTCCGTCTCAGGCCCTGAAGTTCCCGAAGACCACAGTAACATCCCGAATCCGTTTCATCCCGAAGGTGAGCAGCATGAGGCCCATCACTCGCCTCACGGGGAGCAGAGAGTCACTGCAGGTGCGTTCACTAGCGTTACACATCTCACTAGCGTTACACATCTCACTGTTACACATCTCACTAGCGTTACACATCTCACTAGCGTTACACATCTCACTAGCGTTACACATCTCACTAGCGTTACACATCTCACTAGCGTTACACATCACGGTGTTACACATCTCACTAGCGTTACACATCTCACTGTTACACATCTCACTAGCGTTACACATCTCACTGTTACACATCTCACTGTTACACATCTCGCTAGCGTTACACATCTCACTGTTACACATCTCACTGTTACACATCTCACTAGCGTTACACATCTCACTAGCGTTACACATCTCACTGTTACACATCTCACTAGCGTTACACATCTCACTGTTACACATCTCACTGTTACACATCTCGCTAGCGTTACACTAGCGTTACACATCTCACTGTTACACATCTCACTGTTACACATCTCACTGTTACACATCTCACTGTTACACATCTCACTGTTACACATCTCACTGTGTTACACATCTCACTGTTACACATCTCACTAGCGTTACACATCTCACAGTGTTACACATCTCACTAGCTTTACACATCTCACTAGCGTTACACATCTCACTGTTACACATCTCACTAGCGTTACACATCTCAGTGTTACACATCTCACTAGCGTTACACATCTCAGTGTTACACATCTCACTAGCGTTACACATCTCACTGTTACACATCTCACTAGCGTTACACATCTCACTGTTACACATCTCACTAGCTTTACACATCTCACTAGCGTTTCACATCTCACTACCGTTACACATCTCACTAGTGTTACACATCTCACTAGCGTTACACATCTCACTAGCGTTTCACATCTCACTTGCTTTACACATCTTACTAGTGTTACACATCTTACTAGTGTTACACATCTCACTAGTGTTACACATCTCACTAGTGTTACACATCTCACTAGCGTTACATCTCACTTGCTTTACACATCTCACTAGTGTTACACATCTCACTAGCGTTACATCTCACTAGCGTTACACATCTTACTAGTGTTACACATCTCACTAGTGTTACACATCTCACTAGTGTTACACATCTCACTTGCTTTACACATCTCACTAGCGTTACACATCTCACTAGCGTTACATCTCACTAGCGTTACACATCTCACTAGTGTTACACATCTCACTAGTGTTACACATCTCACTAGTGTTACACATCTCACTAGTGTTACACATCTCACTAGCGTTACATCTCACTTGCTTTACACATCTCACTAGTGTTACACATCTCACTAGCGTTACATCTCACTAGCGTTACACATCTTACTAGTGTTACACATCTCACTAGCGTTTCACATCTCACTTGCTTTACACATCTTACTAGTGTTAGACTAGTGTTACACATCTCACTAGCGTTATACATCTCACTAGTGTTACACATCTCACTTGCTTTACACATCTTATTAGTGTTACACATCTCACTAGCGTTACACATCTTACTAGTGTTACACATCTCACTAGCGTTTCACATCTCACTTGCTTTACACATCTTACTAGTGTTAGACTAGTGTTACACATCTCACTAGCGTTATACATCTCACTAGCGTTACACATCTCACTGTTACACATCTCACTGTTACACATCTCGCTAGCGTTACACATCTCACTGTTACACATCTCACTGTTACACATCTCACTAGCGTTACACATCTCACTGTTACACATCTCACTGTTACACATCTCACTGTGTTACACATCTCACTGTTACACATCTCACAAGCGTTACACATCTCACAGTGCTACACATCTCACTAGCTTTACACATCTCACTAGCGTTACACATCTCACTGTTACACATCTCACTAGCGTTACACATCTCACTAGCGTTACACATCTCGCTAGCGTTACACATCTCGCTAGCGTTACACATCTCACTGTTACACATCTCACTGTTACACATCTCACTGTTACACATCTCACTGTGTTACACATCTCACTGTTACACATCTCACAGTGTTACACATCTCACTAGCTTTACACATCTCACTAGCGTTACACATCTCACTGTTACACATCTCACTAGCGTTACACATCTCAGTGTTACACATCTCACTAGCGTTACACATCTCACTGTTACACATCTCACTAGCGTTACACATCTCACTGTTACACATCTCACTGTTACACATCTCACTAGCTTTACACATCTCACTAGCGTTTCACATCTCACTACCGTTACACATCTCACTAGTGTTACACATCTCACTAGCGTTACACATCTCACTAGCGTTTCACATCTCACTTGCTTTACACATCTCACTAGTGTTAGACATCTCACTAGTGTTACACATCTCACTAGTGTTACACATCTCACTGTTACACATCTCACTAGTGTTACACATCTCACTAGCGTTTCACATCTCACTTGCTTTACACATCTCACTAGTGTTACACATCTCACTAGCGTTACACATCTCACTAGCGTTACACATCTTACTAGTGTTACACATCTCACTAGCGTTTCACATCTCACTTGCTTTACACATCTTACTAGTGTTAGACTAGTGTTACACATCTCACTAGCGTTATACATCTCACTAGTGTTACACATCTCACTTGCTTTACACATCTTACTAGTGTTACACATCTCACTAGCGTTACACATCTTACTAGTGTTACACATCTCACTAGCGTTTCACATCTCACTTGCTTTACACATCTTACTAGTGTTAGACTAGTGTTACACATCTCACTAGCGTTACACATCTTACTAGTGTTACACATCTCACTAGCGTTTCACATCTCACTTGCTTTACACATCTTACTAGTGTTAGACTAGTGTTACACATCTCACTAGCGTTATACATCTCACTAGTGTTACACATCTCACTTGCTTTACACATCTTACTAGTGTTACACATCTCACTAGCGTTACACATCTTACTAGTGTTACACATCTCACTAGCGTTTCACATCTCACTTGCTTTACACATCTTACTAGTGTTAGACTAGTGTTACACATCTCACTAGCGTTACACATCTCACTAGCGTTACACATCTCACTAGCGTCACACATCTCACTAGCGTTCACTTGTATCACACATTTTAGTTATTGGCATCAACTTTCTCACTCAGCAGTACGTTTAGTACAATATGATTGTATAGAGGGTAATTCTTCACAATAACATTATATAATATGAACTAACAATGAGCAATATATACAGTCAAACCAAAATTTACAAAATTTATTCAGACATTTCTGACATTATCACAGTTTATTTGCTATAGTTTAGAAAATGGCAATAAAATATGACTCGAAATCAGTTGATATTTGACTGGTTTTGTCCGTCCTTCTGTTAGACTCTCACACATGAATTATGTTGAATATCTGTCAGCTGTTAAATTTAACTACACAATTAGATAATGGCAGTTTAGCTCAACCAGTTACCAAGCAATGCTTCATGTTGTTCAGTCTGTGCTGTAAAAAGGTGCATTAGCAATTAAAGAAAAAACACTTCAGCAAAACATGATCAGCTCAAAGTGTCGGAATCATTCTTGGTCCTAAATTTAGTTATTTTCTTAAATTAATAGTTTCTGGGTATAATATGTCACAGTTTACTTTATTTTGCTCTCCTCGCTTACAGAAATGAACTATAGTGTCCTGCACACACTAGTAATGAAATCTCAAACATTATATCTGGTCTGGCTATATTTGACTGTACATTTACCACAATTTATTCATATTCGTTAGTTTTTTTTTTTTTTTTTTTTTTGCATTTGAAAGCAGTGTGGTTGTGTAATGTTCTTTAACTATATATTCCTACATGTGTTGGTGTTTTCGAGCAGCATTTCCAGAGTTGCGTGCGGGTCCTGCTGAACGTGCTGAGTGTGTGTGTGCGCGAGGCCCCGGGGCCCATGGGCTCCACCGTCTGGGGTTGGCAGGACATTCACAGGGTCCTCGGAGACTTCAGTCCCCAGCAGAAGAGCTCGCCGCGACCACTGTACTTCGTCAAGGTGAGGAGAATCGTGAGAGAAGCTTTAATGCCATGATCCTCTTGTGCGGGACACGCTTCCTGAAAAGTAAAGACGTTTTTTATTTTCATTATACAGTATGTATGTCAGTGTATATACACTAGGGCTGTAATCAACCAAAGAAAATCTTGGTCGACTAAAGTCCTGTAATTTTGACTAATTAGTCGACTGGTGGGGGGGGGGGGGGGTTTATAAATAAACATATATGTATATATTTATTATAATAAACTTGTAGGCTATTGCAGTATATTAAATCGTTTTTGACCTAATTATTTTGCACTGAAATGACACACTCGAGTCTGTCGGCTCTGACAGCGTTGCATCACGTGCACCTGCGCAATATAGCCTATGATTTCCGAAAATAGTACTATGTCAACTAGGGATATCAGCACAAGAACTTGTAACATAATTTAGACAATTGTTTTTGTCATATGTTATGATAACTGACAGACACTATAATTTCAGCCGCTCTGTGGATGTCCTCTGAACATAGGAGCTCAGCTTCGCGGCTGAAACACGAATAGACTATTCATTTAAAGCTTTTACTCTTAAACACACAAGGCACGTCCACTTTAACCCTTTTAGTGTCACCCCCCTTTTTTTGAATATACATGAAAATGCACATTTCGAACTTAAATGGTTGTAATTCAAGAATGCTTTGGAATATAGACGTAAGATTGGTCTTGTTTTAAAGAAGACATTTTGCAGATTTTTGTAGAAGTGAAATAAATTAAGAAAGTGAAACAGAAAAAAAGTTATAGAAGTTTGAGTTTATGAAAATGTACAATGTAAAAAATTTAATTATTCATATTTTATATAAAATATATTTTTTCAAAACCTGGGCGACTCTAAAACTGCAAAAATATCAAAGCCAAAAATCTGAACAAGTTGTGTTTCAAATTTTAGGTTGATATTTCAAAAAATGAGCTTTCAGTAAGATTTTGTTTGGGCGCAGTATCAAACTTTTTCACTAGATGACAACCAGACTCCGTTACTGCCCATATAAGGGCGCCTCCATTTCCATATGTGTTTTGAGTGATATGAACCATTATTTCCACAATTTTCATACAATTTATGAAGTAGACATCCTATTCAGAAGTAATATGAGAAGTTTGGCAGATTTTGAAATGATTTCAACCTCTAAGAAACATAAAAAGAACACGCATGTTCATCACTATTTCAAAATAAAGGTCTAAGAGTATGAAAATATTATTGTTGCCAATTGATAAATTACGGCTCCTCTGTAATTTATTTTGAAAATCAATCACCAAATATGGAAACTAGAGATTGTAAGCTTTCAAATGATATATAGTTTGTCAAGATTAGTTTAGGTTTAGTATAGGATATTACTGTTTTAAAAATGTAAAGGATTTGGGCCCACCGTTGGGCCCGTGACACTTAAGGGGTTAATAAAAAAATAATATTTATTAAACAAACCAGATCAAGACGAGAGCAAAAACTAAATAATGTGCATATCTGAAAAATAAAGCATAGGCTCAAAACAAATACAAACGGTGGGCACAGCGCAATTGCGCATTAGGCTCAAAAAAAAAAATCCAATAAATAATACTAGAAATAAATGGTCACAATAATAAAAGTGAACCATAAAATGTTTCCAGCGTGGTATGGGTGTGTGGATGCTACCGTCGTTGCGTGCGGGTGCGCCTGCAGTTAACTTATAAACGATTATTGCTAATTGGCATATTTCAGTGTTTTATGCCAATTCTGATATGTTCATTCATATAGCAACTCAAAACAGACAGGGCAACTAAACGCGGTCAAGTTAGCTTACCGTTTTTAGGAGCTTTGATATGCAAACTTTGCCTTCGACTTTTTTTCTATTTTCTATTTTCATAAAATACTGCCACACTCCCGATGTCTTTGACATGGTAGATTACTCTGACAGTAAATTAAACACTAAATTCAGCAAACCACCATGGATGATGCAGACCAATGCCTTGTTCTTTCTTCAATCTGTCTCCAGTGGGTTGGGCTAATCCAAAATAGTGAAAACAAGGGGGGTGTTCTGAAGACAGACTGTTACCTGTGAAACATGGATGCACTGAAAACACCCCCATTAGCAATTAGTGATGAAATGAATGTAATGAAATTAACGCGGCAAAAAGTCGACCAATCAGAATTTTAGTCGAGCCAGAACGTATCGACCAATAAATCGACTAGTTGACTGGGAGATTACAGCCCTAATAAACACACACACACACACACACACACACACACACACACACACACACACACACACACACACACACACACACACACACACACACACACACACACACACTTACTCACACATACACACACATACATACACCAACACATTATATATACAGATATACACACTCATACACGCACTCACACACATTATATATATAGATATACACACTCATACACAAACTCACTCACTCACTCACACACACACTCACACATACACGCACACACACACATATATATACACACACATGCACACTCATACATGCTCAAACACACACACATACACATATATATATACACACACATATATTAACACACATGCACAAACACATATATACACACACACCGCTACACACTTCAGCCTTTAATTGTAATCAAATTGCATAGTTGTGCTTGTCGATTGTTTTATTTGTGATAATTGTGCCGACATTATTTTTGGCGAGGCTGTCATACAAAGAAATGATGAACGCGTGCAGAAATGAGAGAACCAACGAAATATAAATAATGCACTATGCTGTAGTCAGTGTATGCTTTTTTGTTTTTCTATGCATTTTAATATATATATATATATATATAT